>NC_092065.1:3798000-4111000 GCF_039877785.1 Chaetodon trifascialis | reverse complement strand
ATGGCAGAGTCATCAGAGAACTTCTGCAGGTGGCAGGTGGGTGACAAGTCCGCTGTATAAAGGGTGAAGAGGAACGGTGCCAGCACCGTTCCCTGGGGGCCCCCCACACTGCAGAGGACAGTCCCTGACACACAGTCCTGTGTCCTCACATACTGAGGGCGGTTGGAGAGGTAATCCACTATCCAGCATGTGAGGTGTTGGTCCACTCCTGAAAGCTCCAGCTTGTTCCTCAGGATGGCTGGCCTGATGGTGTTGAAAGCACTGCTGAGGTCCAGGAAAAGGACCCGAACAGAGCTCCCCGGCAGCTCCAGGTGAGACAGGGCTCGATGGAGGAGGAAGATGAGGGCATCATCCACTCCAATGCCAGGCTGGTACGCGAACTGCAGCGGGTCCATGGATGAGCTCACCAGGGGGCACAGGTGGGCAAGGACCAGCCCCTCCAAGGCCTTCATGAGGTGTGATGTTAGTGCCACCGGCCTGTAGCAGCTAGGGTCCTTAGGATGTGGGGTCTTTGGCACAGGTACCACGCAGGACGTCTTCCAGAGTCGCGGCACCCTTCCCAGCCTCAGACTCAGGTTGAACAAATGTCCAATGATCCCGCTCAGCTGATCAGAGCAGGATCTGAGGAGTCTGGGGCTGAGGCCATCAGGTCCTGCAGCCTTCCTGGTCTTTAACCTCCTCAGCTGATTTCTCACCTGGAGAGGTGTGAGAGACAAGTTGGAGCAGGGGGGCTGAGTGTCTTGTGAAGTGGCTGGGGGGCTGGGAGGAACAGTGGGGGGTGGCGTTGGAGGTGGTGAGCTGAATACTGCGGGGGGGGGGGGGTACTTGGGCAGAGTGCTGGCAGAACAAAGGAGGGCTGCTGCAGGGCTGGTACAGCTGGGGGAGGGACAGATGCTTCCTCAAACCTGCAGAAGTAGGTGTTCAGCTCATCTGCCCACTTTGAATCCCCGGCTGCCTGGGAGTTTGGCTTCTGGTGGCCTGAAATGGTTTTCAGGCCTCTCCAGACTCCTCTGGTGTTGTTCTCCTGCAGCTGTTCCTCCATTCTCCTCCTGTATTTGTCCTTCCCCTCCCTGATTTTCCTTCTGAGCACCCTCTGAAAAGTTTTCAGCTCCTCTTTGCTTCCTGACTTGAAGGCCCTCTTCTTGTCCTTTAGAAGAGCCTTAATGTCAGGATTAATCCAGGGTTTGTTGTTGGAGTGACACCGTACAGTCCTGGTGGGTACAGTGTTCTCCACACAAAAGTTTATGTAGTCCGTGATGCTGTCTGTCAAACTGTCGATGTCCTCCTCATGAGAGTCGCTGAATATATCCCACACGGTTGTCTCGAAGCAGTCCTTCAGAGCCTCTTCAGCCTCGTCAGACCACCTCCTCACTGTGCGGGACACAGCTGGTTGCCTGTTGACAAGGGGCTTGTAGACAGGCAGGAGATGAACCAGGTTGTGATCAGCTCTTCCCAGAGGAGGGAGGGGTGATGCCTCCTTGGTGTTGGCATAGAATAAGTCCAGTGTTTTATTGTCTCTGGTGGCACATGTGACATACTGGATGAATTTGGGCAGAGTGGAGGACAGAGAGGCATGATTAAAATCCCCAGAGATCAGTAAGAGGGCCTGTGGTTTCTGGGTCTGCAGCCTACTGATCACGGTGTTGATGACGTCACAGGCTGCGTCGGCGTTAGCAGAGGGGGGAATATACACAGCCACCACTATGGCATGTGAGAACTCCCGTGGCAGATAATATGGCCTCAGACTAACGGCCAACAGCTCAATGTCCGGGCAGCAGTGCTGCTCCTTGATAGTGATGTGCCTGGAGTTACACCATCTATCATTCACAAACACTGCCAGCCCTCCTCCTTTCCTCTTACCGCTCTTCTCTGTCCGGTCCGCTCGAACGAGTGAAAATCCATCCAGCGCCACCGTCGCGTCCGTGTGCTGCATTCCCAGCCAAGTCTCCATGAAAAGTAGCAAACTGCACCGCCGGTAGTCCTGCTCATGTCGCGTCAGCGCTGCCAGCTCGTCTATCTTGTTGGGGAGAGATCCTACGTTCCCCATGATGACGGACGGGAGAGTCGTTCTGTAAGCTCTCCTCCTGTCGCAACGTTTAATCCCTGCGCGGCACCCCCGCATCCTCCTCCTTAACTCGTGGGGGACATCAGGTCACACCTCCGGCCGCACAGCTGTGTTACGCAGGGCCAGCAGCTGATCCCTACTGTAAACAATGGGAGCCATTGTCTCTCACCGACCCACAGACGCGGAGAAAGTGTACGGGTTGTAAAAAGTGATTACAAAGTAGTGCCAGAGTCACCGTGTTTAATGTCTCTGATGCGCCAGATTTTAACAAACACGTAGATTAAAAAGAATAAAGAAGACGCACAAGAAAGCAGAAAAAGATAAGAAAAAACTCTTAAAGTCTAGCGAGCCGCTGTAAAGGGCTGCCGCTCGTACGGCGCCGGAAGTCGTTTATCAACGAATGCAACATCAAATTAAGTTAAGTTAATTCAGGAGTGGAGAAGCAGAACTGCAAGTCCTATAAATAGGCTTTAACCAGGGTTGTGATGGTGTCCAGGATGTTAAAGAAGCTGAAGTCCAGAGGAGCTCATGGGGCAGAGAGCCAAATACGTTAGCAAGATCCAGGAAAATCACACGGAGGTCCCTTCTCTCCAGCTTTGCCATTTGGATCTGGTGCCAGATCATGCTGGCATGTTCTAGACACCCAGAGAAGCCCGATATGCCTGCCTTCTGTACAGATGTGTCCACATACTCATATCTGTGCAGGTACTCAGCCATCCTCTGTACAATGACCCCGAAGAAGACCTTACCCTCCACATTAAGCAAGGAGATTGAGCAGAACTGGCTGATGTTCATTGCGTCATTCTCCTTTGGGATCAAGTCCCCACCTGCCCGCCATGCTTTGGGTATGGTCTTCTTCTGCTATACAGTCCTCATGTGGCTCCAGAGAAATCTACAAACATCTGCTGCATTCTTATACACTGTGCTGTGCTTCACTCAACTGATTTGACCCCTTCCACAGAAAGTAGTCAATGCGAGGCCCTGAAGCACCTTTTCTTTCCCTGGTGAATCCTCAACCCCCGGAGAGATGTTTCTTTCCTCCATCCACAGGTACTGTTGAGGATTATGACCTCTGATGCTGGTTTTACCCTAATTGACCACTGCAGGGCTTCAGTCAGAAAGCACATGAGACATCAGTGGAATTTACACTGTTTACTGTACAATTGTACAGCGATGCATGCTGGTATAATGCAGTTTCTGAAAATACGTCACAAAAATAAAGGACAGAATTACCACTATGTACAGCTTTAAATTAAATACAGTAGGCTAGATAACCACTTCACAGCGAACAAACACATTTATCTCACTGTCAATCATTTAATATTCATGAATGCTGCTTTAGAATTTGACCATGTAGCATACACATGTAAACTGAAAGTAGTATGAAGGCTAACAGTCATACACTAAACTCACTCCAACTCAGTTAGCTTAAAGATGCTAACTTGCGATCATGCTAACGAGTGAAAACGGACATTTTAAAGAGTGCAAATATACGCCAGGAGCAACACAACGTTATCAGAAAAGGTAAGTCACAAGTACATATTCATGTCACGTCACTATGGACTCAACTTACATCGTCAGTGACTGCCATACCACCTTAAACATGTCAAATGCTGAACGTGAGGCAGTAGGGGGAACTACATAAACTATCTTCAAAATAAGATGCCAATTCAAAATAAAAGCATGAATACAAAACATTTCTGACTTGAAGAATTCTTAACATTTACATATCTACAGCTTGTGGTCTCTTGTTGTGGCAGTAGGTGTGCTGATTACTGTGGTGTTCTCTAGCACTTTGCTGTCTTTACTCATAGTCATTTCCGGTCCAGTTACCATTTTGTCAGTCGATGAGTCTTCTTCTGCCCCTGTTCTCACAGACTCTGGGGGTGTTCTACTTGTTTGATTTTTCGTAGCTATGGTGGGTGTCTCCAACATGCTGCAAAGCATGAGAGACTACAGCCATGGGCAATTAACCCAAGCCTCTCCCGATGGGGTCTATTCCCTCCTGCCAGCTGTCCCTCCATGCCGTCACAAGGACTTTCCCTTTTTGTCAGCTGGTCTTTCTCAGTAGTCACTGGACGGGTCCAGATAGTCAGATTCCAAAACACAGGATGAAATCTTTTCCCTTTCACAGAAACTGATTTAACGCAACAATATAAATCCAGCACTAATAATTAACTAATAATAGCTAATGGTATCTCTCCTCTCTGTAGCACCTCCTCAACAGCCACACAGATGACGATGATGGTGTTGATGGTGGTGATAACTGCTCAACTTCTGATTCTGAACACATGGTAGGATCATTTTGATGCAAACCAGTCTGATTAGAGATATGAATCAAATCCTTGTTGAAGTTCAATTACTTCCAGGACCTCAAGCAGGAGCCGAACATCAGCTCCCTCATCAAGAAATTCAATCTACTAAAAACAATGATGGTGCACTTCTACACAGCCATCATTGAGTCCATCCTCACCTCCTCCATCACCGTCTGGTACGCTGCTGCCACCGCCATGGACAAAGGCAGACTGCAGCGTGTCATTCGGTCTGCAGAGAAGGAGATTGACTGCAATCTCCTGTCTCTTAAGGACCTGTACACTTCCAGGACCCTGAGGCGTGCAGGAAAGATTGTGACTGATCCCTCTCGCCCCGGACACAAACTCTTTGATACACTCCCCTCTGGCAGGAGGCTGTGGTCCATCAGGACCATAACCTCATGCCACAAGAGCAGTTTTTTCCCGTCTGCTGTCAGCCTTATCAACAAGGCCCGGAAACGCCCGACACTCTTCACACTCCACCTCTGCCTCTACTTGTCACATTAACATTGCCATAACTCCATGCATTACATTAACGCTCAGTTTGGGTTTCTTTCTGGAAAAAAATGACTGTGTTTCTGAAAAAAACAGACTGTGCTTCTGGTAAAAGAGACTTGTGTATATATGCTTATATTGTTATATTTTTTTTTTACTTTTTAATAGCATTTTTTAGTAGATTTGTCATGCGCCAACTTCACCAAAACAAATTCCTCGTATGTGTAAAATCGTACTTGCCAATAAAGCCACTATCACATCTTCTGGGATTGTCCCAAGTTAAATGTTTTCTGGAAGGGTACCCATGCTCCCTTAAGCAAGGTCTTTAATACTCAAATACCTCTGAGTTTTGATGTTCTGTACCTGGGTCTTGTCTCTTTTTTGAACTGTAGGAGCAAGATAAAGCTGCTGCAATTACTCATGGTGGCAAGCAAGAAAACAATTACAAGGAGATGGTTAAGCCCTATTCAGCCTACCCTGGATGATTGGATTGGAATTACTCTAGAGATATTTAGGATGGAAAAACTGACCTATCAAGTAAGACTTCGAAAGGACAAATTTTTACCAAATTTGGAGCAAGTGGATCTTATTCATAGCCCCATGAGAGCAGACTTTATTTGATCTCACTGGTAACCTTGTCACTTGTAACCTTGACTGGTCATTATTATTTTTATGACAGCAGCTCTCTAAGTGAGCATGTGAGCCGCACCTGGCTCTGTTTATCTAGGGCAATTTGTCAGTACTGTCCTTAAGAGCATAATGTATATTCACTGATTGCTGTGAAATTTATGTGCTTTTTCTGGACTCAAAACAAACAAAACTGGAAGGACATTTGTTTTTATTTTCACTAATGTTGCTATGCCGATGTGTTTTCCTGTCCATTCCAAATAAAGATACAATTAAAAAAAACAAAAACAGAATGACTGTTGGCCTTTGTTTCTTAAGGAGGATGGGCACATTATTGTTGATCAGTTACGACCTGCCATAAAGAGAATGTAAAAGCAACTTCACACCTGGGAGAGCCGGTATTACCACAGACAGGTGTTGAACTGGCTGAATTTTTTAACTGACTCTAAAAACAAAGTAAGACACAAAGTTAGAAATTACTCACTCTCTGACTTTGCTATCAACATCAGCAGCCGTGCAGTAGATCTGTCTGATTGATTTGCTGGTCTTGAGGAGGTGCTGCTGGACAAAGAGGGAGGTCTTTACCTGCAAAGAAGACATAAAATTTTAGATCTGCATATTAACAGCCCAACGGTCTGAGCTTTAATGTACTTTAGGTGATACGCTGAATGCTTTCATTATCTCAGAAATAAAAGGTTCTGCATCTTATATCAGCTATCAACAACAACCACCTTTCTGCTACTGTCTAACTTTACAGTCAACACCGCAGTCTCTTTCTACCACAGTCTTTTCATAACTGGACTTCAGATGGGACAGCAGCTCTTTCTCACAAGTGAAACCTGGGCAAAGGATGACGATACATCACTTGATGTTGATGTTGTTTGATGTTGTTGCTTGATGTTGTTTTATCAAAGTGTCAAAGAGTTTGGGAAATAAGCTTGTTTGCTTTGCTGCACAGAAAGATTGATGAGTGTTGTGTAGTTTTAATGGGCAGACTCTCTGATTGTGTTCGTTCCTTCAGATTTGTTCTTGTCACTTGATCGTCTCTTCCCTTGTCTGTCGGACCCCCTGCCCTCGACCCCCAGCTGCTCAGCCTCGTTCTGGTTCTTTTGGGCTTTGACAATCAGCCGTGCCACATTCAGCATCTGGAGGGAGCGGCTCAAGGTGTTCATCTTCAGTTTCACTCGTGTGCGCTGGGCACCACCTGTAGATCACAAATGGAAAATGACAGAGAAATATTTTATGCCTCTTTTGCTTGGGTTAAAATCTTGATGATACTAGAAACTGAACATTTTTCTTCCATTTGCTATTTAAAAAAAAAACAAACAAACACCTTTACTTGTGTCTGAAAGAGTAAAGGATGATTCCTAATTTCCTAAACTGTGGGAACTCACTCCTGACTGGTCTGAATGAGGGAACCAACACTCCAACACGCCTTTGGTCAGCGGGACATGGCAAACTTCCCTCTGACCCCTCTCAGGAACCTGATGATCCTTTGGCTGGTCTGAGGGAGAAATGAAAAACAAAACAGCAATAAATAGCTAGCAATGAAACAGAACATGGATTGAAAATAAACCTATACTGTTACCATCTAACACATTAAAAGTTTCACTGTCTCTATTTGCAGGTTCAATGAGGCCAACACATACATTAGGAATGTAAAAATGCGACAAGTATTCTACTATTTCATATGAAACAATAAAATCAGATTACATCATTCTATTACAGTAAAATACATGCAGCAAGTGAACTGTGTACTTTTAACAGCTGTGAGTCAAGCTAAAAGCTTTTGGTAACATATGCTTTTATTTTTGGTGACATAATTATGTGTGTGTTTGACAAAATAACTGATCGTTTCAGGGAGAAATTGTTGCCCCAAAAATGCTTTTGATGTCTTGAATACTGAATATTACTCTTCTACCCTCACCATCAACATCGTCACCACCCGCTTCCCTGATGTCATACACTACTCCCAGAACACTGCTCACAACATCTGGCAGTTCAGCTGAGCTTTCTGCTGTGGCGTTATATAGTTACATGAACTTGTATGACTGCATTAGCTAACTTAAAAAACAAGAGACACTTACCTGCTTCACTATCATATTCATAATACAAGTGATTTTGTTCCTAAATACCATATCACCTACAAATGGGTTACACAAAATAGTAGAGGACAGCAGCAATATTTATATCCAAATGATTTGTTCTCAACTTAGTGATTTATACATCTTCTGATTTTTAATTTTGTAATTTTTTCGACTGCAACAGTGTGTGATGCTATACTCACCTGGACATGTGATTTACTGTCAGTCCAATGCAACACAACCTGTTGCTGGACCAGCATATCACGAAGGCCCCTGGATGTAATGTGCTCTGTCACATCTGTAGGCAGGTCATGGTTTTCCAAAGAAAGGTAGTCCACAAGTTGTGTCCTGGACCATGGACAATCAGAGACAACACCACATTCCTCCCGTTGTTTGAAGTATCATTGTAGCTACAAAAAAAGCCACTTGAGGGAATCTGAAGTTATTTCCAACTCATGGTAGTGTGTAAAAATGAGGTCCTCCATGGATATGAGTTTTACAGTTTATTCACTTACAACTCTTTAAAACAAACAAAAAACTCCTACAAAAGGCCAGGTGCTAAAGACTTAAAAATGAGCTCCTACAAAAGACAAAAATACTAAAATGTGACACAAAACCCATCCAGAGCTCACACACACACAGACACGGTTGAAAAACTATGTGGCTTCCCTGATCCTGATTCCCTCTCCACATTGTGTGTTCCTCCTCTCACCTTAGTGTGCCTAATTAACTACCCATGCCCACAGGTATGCAGATAACCCCTAGCAACCATAGTGCCTCACCAATGACACACCCACATCCATTCACCCACACAAATTCAAATTGGCTACAACACACCGCCCCCTAATTGTTACTGTATAATAACATAACAATTCAACACAATAGAATTGCTGGAGCCAATTACAATGCTTTTTTTTTTTTTTTATCCCAATCAATAATGTTCTCGTGTCAATAGAGTCCAGAGTCGGTCGCTCCAATACGTTGTATTTGGTCTGAACTTTGACAGACCGCACGAGTCCTCATGAGTCAGGAAAAGTCTGCAGTACCCTCCCTAACAGCCAGGATCCACGAGGAGCAGTAGAATCCACCACGAGAACAATATCTCCTGCAACAAAGCTTCTCTTGTCCTTTATCCACTGTTGTCGCTCCTGTAGTAGAGGTAGGTACTCCCGAATCCACCTGTGCCAGAAGAGATCTGCAAGAAATTGAATTTGCCTCCAGCGTCGTCTAGTGTAAAGATCACTTTTCTCAAAAAGGCCAGGTGGTAGAGTGGGCTTGCCTTTCAACAAGAGGATGTGATTTGGAGTCAAGGGTTCTAAATCATTAGGATCATCCAAGACCTTTCTGAGGGGTTGGTCATTTAATATGGCTTCCACTTCACACAGAAGAGTTTGCAGTCCTTCATCGTCTGTGTGTTGCTGCTGAAGTACAGAGTTCAGTACCTTTCGGACCATGCGAATAATTCTTTCCCATGCTCCCCCATGATAGGACGCACCAGGAGTCCAGTTGTCAGATGAGGAGTGGGATATGGCTCTTTCTAGAGTCCATTCTTCTTCCATATGTTCCAGACATGGTTTAATACAGTTTAAAGTGTTACATAGGCTACACTTCTCAAAAGCTAAACTAGCAAGAATATTTCCAAATGTAGACCCATCATGTGATAGATGTAAACAGACCCCGGCCACAACTTATCATATGTTCTGGTCTTGTCCGAAACTTGTTCCTTTCTGGTTGTCCTTTTTTGAAGTTATCTCTAATGCATATGCTTATGATATCTCACCTTCTCCCCTGGTTGCTGTCTTGAGATCTGTCGGTTGAGATCTGCTCCCCCTGCTCATTTACAGAGGGTCATCGCCTTTTCCTCCTTATTAGCTAGACGGTTGATTTTATTTAAGTGGAGGGCTCTTACTCCTCCATCACACCATCACTGGATTAGAGATGTCATGCAAAATGTAAAGCTGGAAAAGATCATATGTACTCTCAGCGGTTCCATCACCAGATTCCGCAAAACCTGGGACCCTCTAATAACTTATGTGAACAATTTACCTGGTCTGGAACTGGAACTCTGAACGTCTACACCTGCCCTTGATTTGTCCTGTTATACTGTTATAAGGAATGTTAAGTGTACTTGAAAACCTTTTTTCTTTTATTTTCGTTGTTGTCTGTCTGCTATAAGTTTGTCGTGTCGGTCTATGGTTTTGTTAGTCTTTATTTTATTTTATATTTTAAATATCTTATTATATTTATTTACTTATTTTTCACTGGGATTGCTTCTCTTCAAAGGTTATTGTAAAACAGTGAATATGATTGTTTTATGTAAGAATTGAAAATTAAAAATAAAGTGTTAAAAAAAAAAAAGAGAAACTCTGGGCCATAGATCCACATGCTGGATGTGAGAAGATACTAAACCTTGACCCCACGAGAGGCCTCATCAGCTGGATTCTGCTTGGTGACCACATACCTCCACTGTGAAATGACAGTGGCTTCTCTTATGGCAGAAACCCTATTAACCACGAAGGTGTGAAAACGCTTTGTTTCACTCCCGATGAACTTTAACACAGTTGTACTGTCTGTCCAGAAGATAGAACTTTCCAGGTTTAACTGCAGCTCCGCTTTCAACATCCTGTCGACCCTCACTGCAAGCACAGCGGCTGTTAATTCCATCCTAGGAATTGTCATCTTTTTTACTGGAGCGACTTGTGCCTTTCCCAGTATGAAAGCCAGGTGAACCTGGTTCTTTTCATTCTGCAGACAAACGTAGGAAACTGTGCCGTACCCATCTTCACTGGTGTCAGAGAAATGGTGTAAATGGGCACTTACGAGCTGTCTGAAATCTTTGGGCTTGATGCATCTTGGCACGCTGAATGTGCTGAGCCTCTGTAGATCTTCTAGCCACCTGACCCACTGATGATGGTAGCTTTGAGGCATGTGCTCGTCCCAACTGTAGATCAGCCTACAAAGGTTTTTCAGCATCAATCTGGCAGTTAAGGTAAAGGGGGCCAAAAATCCAATGGGATCATACACTGAACTTACAATAAACAAAATACCTTGTCTTGTGCATGGTCTTTCTTGTGCCGACATCTGAAGGTGTCAGTTTCTGCGCACCACTGCAACCCCAGTGTTCTCTCAACAGGGAGATGTCTCTGTCAGAGTCCAGTTCTTTTTGTTCTTTGGCCCGCTTTTCCACTTCAATGGTTTCCAGTACTGACCTATTATTGCTGATCCATTTAACCAGCTGAAAGCCTCCCAAACAGCATACAGCTGTCAGGTCTCTCACCAAAGCTGTGGCTTCAGCTTCTGAAGGCAAGGACTTAAAGCAGTCATCGACATAAAAATTATGCTTGATGGTATCAATGACGTGCTGGAAATGCTGCCTTGTTGTCCTCCGCGGCCTTTCTTAAAGCAAAGTTAGCACAGCTGGGTGATGATATTGCACCAAACAGATGAACTGTCCTTCTGTACTCAGTGAGATGTTGTGTCAAATCACCATTCAGCCACCAGAGGAAGCGGAGGAAATCTATGTCCTGTTTTGCAACATTGACTTGGTGATACATTGCCTGTATATCTGCCATCACTGCAATAGGTTCTTGACGAAACCTTGTGAGCACTCCAAGCAGAGAAAAGTTTGGTCCTTGCAGTAACTGACTGTTGAGTGAGGTGCCTTTAAAGCTTGCACCACAATCAAACACCACTCTCAGGGTTCCCTTTTTTGGATGGAACACACCATGATGTGGGATGTACCAAACCTCGCCTGCTTTTCCTTCCAACTGGTGTTCTGGCACCCTCTCTGTGTAACCTTTATTTATGACATCACTGAGAAACTGAGTGTATTCTTCTTTAAATGTAACATCTTTCTTCAATTTCCTTTTCAGACAGCGAACCCTCTGCCCAGCGATGTGACGGTTATTGGGCATAACAACATCATAATTTCTGAAAGGTAATCTCAAGCAGTAATGCCCATTGTTAAGTACAGCCGAGCTGTTCATAATGTCCATGAATTTTAGATCTTCTCTGGACATTTCTGGCTTTTCATCTGTTGATTTTTCATTGAAATCATGGTTATACTGCTTCACCAACAGTATCTCTATGTGAGCAATGGATATTCGGTTGGCAGTAATGGTTCGACATCTGCTGTCAGTCCCACTGCTTCCTCTCAGTGGTCCATTGATAACCCAGCCCAATAGGGTTCTGATGGCATATGGTCCTTCACCATTACTATTAATCACCTCCCATGGCTCCATTACCTTTGGAACATTGGTTCCGATTAACAGTTCCACATCAGCATCAATGGTTGGAATTTTGACAGAGTTTAGGTGAGACCAGGCACTCAGTTCTTCCTGCCGGAATCGCGGGTCACAGGCATCTTGCACTGTGTGTACACATCAGGTAATTCAAAGTAGGTGTTACTGTTGAGTGCAGCTATCTCCAGTCCTGAGATGATGTGACTATCGACAAACCTTTTTTGGTTCATCGTTTTCAATAGAAATATAGCACTTCTTCCTCTAACCTTTAGCTCCCTCATGAGTCGCTCAGAGCAGAAAGTGGCTGTACTGTCGGAGTCTAAGAATGCATACGTGGTCAGTATCTTGCTGCCTTTGTTGGCCTTGATCTGTACAGGTACAATTGCCAAGACACAATCCTCTGCTCCGGCCCCTATATGT
Organism: Chaetodon trifascialis; assembly: GCF_039877785.1. Classification (NCBI taxonomy): domain Eukaryota; kingdom Metazoa; phylum Chordata; class Actinopteri; order Chaetodontiformes; family Chaetodontidae; genus Chaetodon; species Chaetodon trifascialis. Next base: position 4,098,756 of record NC_092065.1, on the reverse strand, counting down.
CCACATGTCTTAGGAGAAACTACATGACTGTTCTCTGTTGTTTGCTGCTGTGCGTCCTCTGATTTGATCTCTTTCTTTGAATGAATGTGGAGGATGGTAGGATGCTTCAGGTTACACAATTTGCAAGACAGATGCCTATGACAGTCTTTGCTCATGTGTCCAACAGTTAAACACCCAAAACAAACACCTTTCTGTCTTAAGAGGTCAATTTTCTCTCGGTGCAACTTCTCCGTTATGGGACACAACTCCAATTTGTGACCCTCTTCACACAGCACCCAAGACACTTTTGTTGATTCATCAGGTAAGTTTTTTTCTTTTGCATTTCAGTCACGGTTTTGGAATTGACAGCCGTCACAGAAGTTGCAAAGCTACTTCCTTTTCCATTGATTTGAGCCTGTGAGACTTTGTTTCCATTTTTACAATTTGGTGATGAAACAGCTGTGTCCTTAAGGTTTCCAAAAAGTGGATTAGAAACAATAGATACTTGTCTCTAAATGAATTTGACAATGTCACTGAAACCTGCTTGACGTTGATGCCTCTCTTGCAGCTCATAAGCAGCATTCCTCCATTTTTCCCTCAATTTATAAGGTAGTTTCAGGATAATAGCACGCGTGTTAGATGGCATGTTCATCTCTGACATATAACTGACATCTTCCATAGCATTACAACAGACACAGAGAAACAGTGAAAAAGCTTGCAAAGCCTTGATGTCCTCTGATTTCACTGGTGGCCATCCCAGAGCTTTCTCCATATATAGCTATTTTTCTGCTCATTTCCAAATCGTTCCTGTAAGAGTTCTTTTGCTCTTTGATATCCCCTGTCAGGTGGCATGTGTTGACAACTCTTAACCAGTTCTCTTGGTTGTCCTTTTGTATATTGTTCTAGGAAATACAGGCAGTCCAAACTGCCAGCTGCCTTTCCTTCCACTCCTTGCTGATATGCTCTTATAAATGCACTATACTCAAGTGGGTCTCCATCAAAGGTTGGTATATCTCTTGAAGGGAGTGAGAGTGAGGACTGTTGCTGTATCAGAAGAGCTGTAATGTCATTTTGCCGTTGCATGATGGTTAACAGATTGCATTGGTCCACATCGGTTTGCATTAGGTCAGTGTATTGAATGGGTTCCTGCATAATTTTCATGGTGGGTTCCTGCATGTGATGTACATGAAAAGCTTCCTGAGATCCTTGAAGCATGCTTGGCCTTGGATTCAGAACACAAGGCCTTGGTCCACCATGTGCAAAATTTTCCTTGGGTCGTGCACCTATTGATATGCCAGCTTTGCTCCCTCCTAGTGATGGATGATGGAACTGGTGGTTTGACTGGTTGAGCTGAGCCTCCATTGGCACTGCAGCTTTACTGCTGCCTGTAGGTGGATGATGGTCTGACTTTATGGGCTGTGCATCCATTGACGTTGCAGGCTTGCTACCTCCTGATGGTGGATGATGGAAATGATGGTTTGACTTTGTGGGCTGGATCTGGATTGTGGATTGCAGCTGCGTCTCCTGCCTTGGCCCTGCCTGACATCCGCTGCAACTGCTACTGCTATTATTACATCCACTGTCACTGTTACTGTGATTGCTTGTCTGTCTCTCTGTCTCTCTCTGTCTCTGACTGCATTTCTGTCTGTCTGTCTGTCTGTCTGTCTGTCTGTCTGTCTGTCTGTCTGTCTGTCTGTCTGTCTGTCTGTCTGTCTGTGTCTGTGTCTGTCTCACTCTCCCTCTGTTGCTCTCCCTTGAGGCAGATGGCCGCCCACCCAGAGTCTGGTTCTGCTCGAGGTTTCTGACTGTTAAAAGGAAGTTTTTCCTCGCCGCTGTCGCCAAGTGCTTGCTCATGGGGGAATTGTTGGTTCTCTGTAGATAAAAGAGCTCGGCCTGTACCAGCTCTATATGGAAAGTGTCCTGAGACAACTTCTGTTGTGATTTGGCACTATACAAATAAAATTGAATTGAATTGAATTGAAATTAAATGGTTTGAATTTTGTAGAACAAATTCTATAGCAGAGGGCCTGAGAGATGATTTGCATTTTGTTCTCAGGTAATAGTGATTTCAGTGATTGATGCAACTCTTTGGTTTCCACACACAACTTTAAGAACACTTCACGCATTGTTGACACTTCAGACACATTTTCCTTTGAAGTCATTAGTTGCTGGATTTCCTTTGTTAATTTATGGAGTTTCTTTATTCTGAGAGTCCTTTGCCTTTGTTGTGATATTATTTTTGCTTCCAATGCTTTAAAAGTGAGTTTGATTGGTCTTTTATCACATTCGCTTTTTTTTTTCACTTTGATGGACAGCTGCAGCCACGTCATCCATTTTGAGTGATTTAAATGCCAGAGCTTTATTTGAATTGTAGCAGGATTTACCTGTATCCCTTTTGTGAGAAGGCCAATCTCTTCCACACGGCTTAACAATTCTCAATCAGTCCTACCGTGATTCTTCAGCGTTGCTTTGTCCAAACTTTCTTTGTCTTCATCTGCTTGATTGGACTCAGCTGGCATGGAGTAGGCTGGGGTGCAGCAAGAAGCATAGTTTTTCAACAAAATGTAAATCTAGCTACAATAAAAGCCACTTCAGGGAATCTGAAGTTATTTCCAACTCATGGTGGTGTGTAAAAATGAGGTCCTCCATGGATATGAGTTTTACACTTTATTCACTTACAACTCTTTAAAACAAACAAAAAACTCCTACAAAAGGCCATGTAGGAGCCATTCTTATTTTGTCTTGGTATTTGAGTTGGTATGTCTTTTTGGCTTGTTTTGGTTGGCTTTGGTTTGGTTGACATTTGGTTTGGAATTGTGACACCTGCTGGCGGAAATTTGTACCTGCATGTTGGAAAGGTAAGGCTGTGTGGTGATTCACCTGGCTTAATTGGCCCAGGTGAATAATCAGGCGTTTTTTTGGGGTTTTTTTTGGAACATTGAAACAGCTCCTATTGAGCATTTGGCATTGGACTTTGGGCAGGAACAAAAAGATGCCAGCAGGCAAATGATTTTCAATTTCACATATTTTATGTTGTTTTACTTGACGGTTTAAGTTGGAAAATGGACAATTAATGGACTTTGAAAACTGGAAGAATCTTTTGTTAAAATGTGGAATAAACCATTTGTTGAAAAATTGAAAACACCTTATGGCGTCAAGATATGTGCTTAATAGAAGACACAACAGGCCAGGTGCTAAAGACTTAAAAATGAGCTCCTACAAAAGACAAAAATACTAATATGTGACACAAAACCCATCCAGACCTCACACACACACAGACACGGTTGAAAAACTGTGTGGCTTCCCTGATCCTGATTTCCTGGGCCTCAGGGACAGTTTAGTGGCAGAGGTAATATCTGGTCTCCCATTGGAAGTCCTGCAGGGTTTTGAGATCATTTTGAACTGAAGCAGACATCAGGGGGGTATTCCACCTAGGAGGTTCAACAAACTCTGAGTTTATCCCTGAACTCTGAGTTGACTTACCCTGAGATGGGAAACTCTGAGTTTCTGGTTCCAGGACAGCTGATCAGAGTTAGTTCAATTAACTCTGAGTATGTTCACCTTGAGTTGTGCGCTGCACAACCACTATAAAAAGCCATCATCAATGGAGCCCCGATACCATGAGTCACCATGACAACTAACCTAAAAAGATCAAGTTATTTTACCCCGCTGGAGTTGGAGGTGTTATTGCAGGCCTATGCAGAGTATGACCACAAATGTAGTACCACTGCAGCAGCGAAGGAGAGAGAAACGGCATGGGAGAAAATTGCTTCCCAAGTCAACGCATAAGTTTAAATGTATTCCACTGACTTAACATTTAACCATACTTAAGATCGTAGCATACAGTTATGAATATGAATAGGAAGAAAAATCTGATTTTCATTTAGGTGCAATCAAACAGGGAAGAAACGGACTTGGAAGCAGCTGAAAATGAAAAATAAAAACATCATTCAAAAAGGTAAGGCATATTTTGCTAGGCTATGATTGTACCTCACTTTGATTTTAATTTTTTTTCTTTTTCTTAATTGACTTAGGCTATTAAAGTAAATCAGTGGCTACTTCAAGTAGTAATTTAAACCCCTAACAAAATGTTGTTTTAACACGTCATCTCACTTAATATCCCACTTTGTACATTAACACTTGATACAATATTTACACATTTTTATTTTATATGTATTGAAGTCATTTAAAATGTCACGATGTGTCCACGAACACCCAATAAAATACTAATTTAAAAAAAGATTAACGTTTGTGTTCTGCTCAGCCAACAGAGGGAAGGCAGAGGCCCGAAAAACGGGTGGAGGGCCACCTCCACCACCTCTGACAGAGGCTGAGGAGCTGGCCCTCAGCCAAAACCATGACCGACCGGTGGCTGAAGGCATCCCCGGGGGAAGCTCATCTGAGCCTGTCACCCCCCAGGACACGAGTGCCTACATCAGATGCAAGTATACATTTGTGTCTTTTTAAAAAATAAAACATATATAACACTTCTTATATATGAAACTATATGAAATCTCCCCCCCAACAGTTGTGGATGGTGTCATCTGCCTCGTTCAGCCTCCTAGTACGGAAACAATTGAACACCCTGCAGCTGTAAGTATTACATACTCAGATCTAGCCTCAAGTGGTAGTTCAAAATATTCTGAAACAGTATCTTTTCCTGCATCACAGGAGGATGATGATGATGATGATGATGATGATGATGATGATGATGATGATGACGATGATGATGATGATGATGAAACGCTGTCTGCTGCCACAGGGAGCAATCCAGAGAGGCCTACTGAAGTGTGTCTTAATATTATGTAAAGCTACTGGCAGTGCTCTGCCCATTCACATTCCTTTACATTCATGAGTGGAATTATGGATATGTATTGAGTTGGATATGTACACTGAAGTGATGAGCATAGATAATGGACAAACAACTAACACATTCTCGTCCTTCAACAGAACATGGCTGGGCATCACCAGGAGGAGCGTCCATCAACTTCCACAGTGCAGCTTGACACCGTGAGATTTTAGGTCAATACCATGTTAAATCTGTATGTAAAACTGTAGGATTTGTAGGACAGTGAAGGAGTTGTATAGAGTCCACCTCATCAAGCGTTTAGAGAAAAGTGAAAAGGAAATGGTCTATTTGGATCGCCAGATTAGAAAAACAGACCTTGAAATTCTATTACTGGAACGCCAGTTGAGGTGGGTGCACTTCAAAGGTGAAATATGTTAATGGCTGGAGCTATATTACAAATCCTAACTGCTGCTTTTGTACTTTTAGGAAACAAAGAAGACCAAACCTCATGTGAAGTTGTCATTATTTGCCTGTTTTAATCAAAAAAATTTCTGCTGATTAGGTCCCTTACAGCCCTTCCATCCTGCATGTCTGTAGGGCAGATGGGATGGTCATCCTCAGGGTCATTCATTTGTACGGCAGGGTGTTGCTCTCCTCTAATAGTTGCAATATTATGGAGAATAACACATGCCACAATGATGTCACATGCCCTCTCTGGGTTGACCCTGAGCTTACGCAGGCACTGGAACCTGGATTTGAGTATGCCTATGGCCTTCTCAAACCGGGCTCTAGTCCTGCAGTGGGCCACATTAAAACGTTGTTGGGGCCCCAGCTCAGGGTCAGGGTAAGGGGTCAACAGAGTGGGCTGGCATGGATAGCCTCGATCTCCCAGTAGGTAGGCATCAAACTCTCCTGTAATTATAGAGGACATATTTGAGTGCATTAAAAAGGGAGACAAAGAACATTTGTACAAGTTTTAGCTTCCTTGATGCATGCAAATCTGTTGCTCAGACTACACACCCCGGTAGATCCAGGAGTCATGTACAGAGCCAGGCCACTTGGCTTCTACATTTGTAATGATGTAGGCTGCATCACATATGATCTTCACAGTGCAGAGAATGACATGAGTTACAGTGTACTGTAATGCATACATTTTCATGTACGTACATCATTTTAAAGATGGTAGGTCATAAACCTGGACATTGATGCTGTGAAAGGATTTTCTATTCACATAGTCCCCTTTGTTTTCTGCAGGCGCTGTAGTAGGAATTTGTGTCCCAGATGCATCCTATTACATTTGGAAGCCCTGCAAAACAACAGCTAATTAAACTACTGAACCCACTCTGAGCTCACAGCAGATTGTATATCATAATTTAAAATAATGGAATATATGATTTTTACATCAGTTACCTGCAATCCTGTGGACCCCCTCTTTGATGTTTCTAAGAGGTTTGTGTCCAGGGAACACTACCATGATTGGTAATAGCCATTTCATTGTGAGAGTCACTTTCCTCACAGCTTTACACACTGTTGCCTTTCCATGGGTCGGAAGATTTTCTCGCGACGTAAAGCATTTCAAATCAGTTGGGCTTCGATATCAATCGGATTGGGAATGATCGGGCAATCCATGTCTACCAGCTTTCTTCATGTGGGAGGAGACAGGTAGAAACTCAGGGTTTCTTATAGTAAACCTGCCAGCGATCAGGTTATGTTCACGGAGTCTGTTACCATGGTGACTGACTCAGAGTTTCACTTACCACGCTTTCTGGAATGGAAAACTCAGAGTTTCCCTCATCTCAGGGTTAACTTACTCTGAGCTTTCACATAACCCGCTTTCTGGAATACCCCCCTGGATTGATGCTTCTGGAGAAAAGACCACGGTTTATCCTTCACGTCAAACTTGGCTTCAAATTATATTTCAAAATCCTCAAAGGTTTTGTGGAGAAGCTCCTTGAAGTCTGATACCTTTGATATGAGTCTGGCATTACAACCAGTCTTGGACTGAAAGAATTTATAACCCCAGCGCACTTTGTCAAATTAGGATTGGTGCTTCCTAGCTTGAGCATTGATCATCTGAACTGCGCGCATCTCACGTTGCCCCCTGTACAGGCAGTGCTCCTATTGAATAGATTAATTGGTACAAGTCGGGGACTGCAACTGGGCTGAAGTATTTTCTGTTAAGCAGGTCCATGTCTTTGGCTAGGTGGATAGTAATAGAGTTTGTAATTTCGATCCATTGTTTGCTTTTTCTGTCGTAAGGAGTCCCTCTAACAAATGCGCCTTGAAGTGACATTTGGTTCAGTTTTTCTTTTTCTTTTCCCGTGTTACCTGCTGATGTGGAGGGCAAGGCAAGGCAACGCAAGGCAAATTTATTTGTATAGCACAATTCATCCACCAGGCAATTCAAAGTGCTTTACAGAAGCAATTGTTGGTTTCTTTGTAGATAAAAGAGCTTGGTCTGTACCAGCTCTATATGGAAAGTGTCCTGAGACAACTTCTGTTGTGATTTGGCGCTATACAAATAAAATTGAATTGAATTGAATTGAATTGAATTGAATTGAATTGAATAGAAGCATAAAAATACATTAAAATCATACATTTCAAAGAGAAAGAAAGGAATAAATTAGAAGAGAATAGAAAAAATAAAAATAAAATAAAATACAATTAAAGGAAAATTAAAACAGAAGCCAGTAAAAGACAATAGTTCAAGCTTTAGAATGATTAAAATCATTGAGCAGATATATTTACTTTAATCGAAAGCTTTAGCAAATAATAATGTTTTCAACCCTGATTTAAATGAGCTGATAGTTGGTGCAGACCTCAGGTGTGCAGGGAGAATGTTCCACAGGTGAGGAGCATAATAACTGAAAGCTGCTTCACTTTGTTTGGTTGTGATTCTGGGAACACACAATAGACCTGTCCCTGATGACCTGAGAGGTCTGGATATGGGGTCCTAGACCATTTAATCCTTTGTAGACCAACAGTAAGATTTTAAAGTCTATTCTTTCACTCACAGGAAGCCGATGTAGTGATCTGAGGACTGGTGTGATATGGTTCATTTTTCTGGTGTTTCTGAGGACTCGTGCAGCAGCATTTTGAATCAGCTGTAGCTGCCTAATTGTTTTTTGTTATGTTTAGGCCAGTAAAGACTCCATTGCAATAGTCAAACCTACTGAAAATTAATGCATGAACAAGTTTTTCCATGTCTTCTTTGGACAGACATCCCTTTATTCTGGTTATATTTTTCAGGTGGTAGTAGGCTGATTTGGTAATGAGCTGTAAATGATTAATAAAATTCAGGTCAGAATCAATAATTACACCAAGATTTCTGGCTTTATCTGTTGTTGTCAGTGACATGGAGTTAAGTTGAGCACTGATCTTTGACCTTTCATTTTTGGGGCCAAAAACAATTGTGTTATCTTCTGTGTTATCTGCATTAAACTGAAGAAAATTCTGGCACATCCACTCATTGATTTGATGAATACACTCACTCAGTGAAAGTAAAGTAATCATGTGATGACACAGAAATATAAAGTTGTGTATCATCTGTGTAAGTATGATAAGAAATATTATGATGCTCCATAATCTGAGCTAGGGGCAACATATAGATATTGAAAAGAAGTGGTCCGAGAATGGACCCTTGTGGCACCCCACACATCATCTTTTTTCATTCAGACACATGCTCACCAATTGACACAAAGTAGTCTCTACGTCATGGTCTGGTCAGCCACTTTGTATTTATATTGACCCTTTTTTCCCTTTGCTTCAGCTGGCTCGGTGCGGAGAGGCGGGGCCGTCGGCTCAGGGGCGAGGCACACGAGACGCACCTGCTGCTAATCGGCAATTAGCCGGCTTCTTATGCTCCGCTCACACTGATTCCTGTGCCAGGCTATTCCTCAGTCCAGCCATGTTCACCCGTGTCTCTCGTCCTCGAGCCTTTCTCTAGTGTGTATTAGAAGATATTTGTGCTATCCGCCAGTTTTGCTAAGGGCATGTTTTCAGTTTCAAGCTTACATAAGTCTTGTCTCTCCCTTTTTGGAGTTTTTCTGTTTTTTTGATTACTTTGGGTTTTCCATAGAAATTATTCCTCCGCCAGTTTTGTTTTTGGGCGTGTTTTCTGTTACAAGCATCTGTAAGTCTTGTCTCTCCCATTTGGAGTATTTTTTGTTTGTTTGTAGACTTTGAGTTTTTCCCCTCGTGGTGCTTTTAGTTGTACTTTGTTTTCTAATAAAGTCCAGGTTTGTGACTCTGCAATTTTGGGTTCTGGCCTTGATTACACCTCGTAACACTCTATCTTGTAAATAGGATTTGAACCAGTGTAGTACAGTCCCAGTAAGTCCCACCCACTTTTCCAGTCTGTCAAGAAGTATGTCATGATCAACCGTATCAAAGGCAGCACTGAGATCTAATAATACTAAGACTGAGGTTTTGGAAGCATCATTATTCAGATGTATATCATTTAAAAATGTTATAAGTACAGTCTCAGAGCTGTGGTGTGGACGAAATCCAGAAATGCATTAAAAAGATTGTTCTGCATCAGGAAAGCACACATTTGTTGAAAAACAACCCTTTCAATAATTTTTCCCAGAGAGGGAAGATTTGATATTGGCCTGTAGTTACTTATTACTGAAGCATCCAGATTAGTCTTTTTCAGGAGAGGTTTTATTTCTGCAGTTTTCAAGGCCTGGGGAAACTGACCGGACTGAAGAGAATTATTTATTATCTGCAACACATCTGGAGCTATACAATGAAAACATTTTTAAAAAAGTTTGTTGGCAGAGTATCAAGGCAGCATGTTGTGGATTTTAACTGTTATACAGTTTCTGTCAGCCTTGTATGATCTAGAAGGTTAAAATGTGCTAGATTAACTGGAGAACAAGAAGTCACAGATGGACTTATCATTTTGTCTGAGCTGAAGCTGCGCACTGTTTGTTTTATCCTTGAAATTTGAAGTGTGTTATTGTGATGTACTGCCCTCGAATGACACCTGGGGCCCGTTTCACAAAGGAGGTTCAACAAACTCCGAGTCTAATCCTGAACCTCGAGTTGATCTAGCCTGAGATAGGAAACTCAGAGTTTCCAGTTGCAGAACAGGTGATTTGGGTTAGTTCAATCAACTCAGAGTAAGTCAACTCAGAGTTAAGCGCGTGCACCACGACTATAAAAAGCCAACATCAATGGAGCCCCGATTCGACGAGTCACCATGGCAACGGGGAAGAGGAGGGCTGCGTTTTTTACCTCTTTGGAGCTAGAAATCTTAATGCGCTCATACAGCGAGTTTCAACACGTTTTTAGAAAAAAGTGCAACACCGCTGCAGCCACAAAAGAGAGAGAGAGACGGCGTGGGAAAACATTGCTGCTCGGGTCAATGCGTAAGTTTAAATGTAGTCCTTTGCAATCGCAATAATATTACAGGGGAAAACTGCTTGAATGGTAGCTCATTAATTTATTTCATGCAGGTGCAATCCTGCGGGGGAGAAGCGCACTTGGCAGCAGCTTAAGATGAAATATAAAAACATTGTTCAATCAGATAAGACCCCGGCATAATTAAATAGGGGTACCTCATTTTGATCATGTTTTACATTGTAAAGTAAATATTAAGTGGCTGTTGTTTTATCCCCAACATAATGCTGTTTTCACACACATAAACGTCTTCTCATCTATATCATATTCTGTTAAATAATTAAGCCTATTTAAACTAACACAGACCTCTGCTCAGCCAACAGAAAGAAGGCAGATGCCCGCAAAACGGGTGGTGGCCCAGCACCGCCACCTCTAACGGAGGCAGAGGAGCTGGCCCTAAGCCACAATTTAGGAAGGCCAGTGGCTGAGGGAATTCCTGGAGGGAGCTCATCTTCAGAGCTCACCCCCCAAGACACGAGTGCCTTTATAAAATGTAATATGCCTAGGCCTATATCTCTTTTAAGCCTATTCATAAAAATATTTATTTCCCTCTCATGTCTTTTTTTTTTTTTTTTGTCCCAACAGATTCTGATGGTGCTATCTGCCTGGTGGAGCCCCCTCATGCCACAACAGACCTTGTGACTGTAAGTAGGCAATACTCCAAAGATTTTGCCAAATGGTAGTTTAAGTATACTGAAACATATCACTCATCTAGGATGAAGAGCATGAAGAAACTGTGTCTGCTGCCTTTACAGAGGGGGATCCAGAAAGGCCTATAGAGGTAACATCTTGATATGTTACTGATAGTTCTCTTCCCATTTACATTTCTTAACATTCAACAACAATATAGAGTGTGACATTTAGCCTACACTGAAGTATTAACACATTCTCATCCTCTTTAACAGGGCATGGCTCGGCAGCAGCAGGAGAGTCCCTCAACTTCCACAGCACAGATTGACACAGTGAGATGGATGTTCAGTAAACACCAGAGGTTCATTCCGTGGAATTCATGTGCAACTGTATAATTTAATGTCCTCCTTATGTATTCCCAGTTACCAGTAAAAGAGATTTATAAAATTCACCTGCTGAAAAAAATCCAAAAAACCAACAAAGAAATGCAATACTTGGACCGCCAGATTAGGAAGGCAGATTTAGAAATTGAAATACTGGAACACAAATTAGAGGTGGGTGCATGGTCACAGGTGAATTATGTTAATTATGTTAACTATTGGAACATTAACTAATCTAGCTCTTTTATTTGTAGGAAATAAAGAAGACCAAATGAAGTGTGTATTGTGTCTTTATTTGACTGCTGTGGTGGTGGTGGTGGTGGTGGTGGTGACTCAATCTCTGAAGTGACTATGGCATATGGTGTCTCTGACTGCTCTGCCGTCCTGCATAGCTGGCAGGTGGATGGGGTCATCATCAGGGTCTTCAATTTGTAGGGCAGGGTGTCGCTCTCCTCTAATAGTGGCAATATTATGAAGAACAACACATGCCACAATGATATCACAGGCCCTCTCAGGGGTCACCCTGAGGTGACGTAGGCACTGGAAACGGGCTTTCAGCAGGCCTATGGTCATCTCCACCCGGGCTCTTGTCCTGCAGTGAGCCCGGTTGAAGTTCTGTTGGGGGCCTGGTTCAGGGTCAGGGTAAGGAGTCAGCAGCCTGGGTTGGCATGGGTAACCTCTGTCACCCAGCAGAAGGCCATCAAACTCTCCTGTAATGTGTAGGGGACACATCAGAGTATATTTAAGGAGGGAGACAGGTGAATTATATTGTGCAAATCTTTAGGCTGCTTACCACGTTGCAGTCTGTTGCTCAGGTTAGACTCGCGATAAATCCTTGAGTCATGAACAGACCCAGGCCACTTGGCCTCCACATTGGAAATTAAGTATGCAGCATCACATACGATCTTGACAGTGCAGAGAATGACAGATGTTGAATTATGATGCAGTCTTTAACATTTGAAACAGTAGTCAATCTACATGTACCTGCACATTTATGCTGTGGATGGACTTCCTATTCACATAATCTGCTTCATTATGTGAGGGAGCTGTGATGGGGATGTGTGTGCCATCTATGCAGCCAATCACACTGGGGAATCCTAAAAGAAATTAAAATTACTAATCCCATTCTGAGATTGCAGCACAATGTCATTAATGGAATATAATTTAAAATTCATTTGGATCTCTGCATCATTCACCTGCAATCCTGTGGAACTCCTCCTTGATGACTCTGACAGGTTTATGTCCAGGGAAAACCACGAAGATGGGTAATAGCCGTTTCAAGGCGAGGCAAACTTTTCTGACCGCCCTGCATACAGTTGCCTTGCTTAAGTGCTCTGCATCTCCGATGTTATACAAAAAACTCCCATTTGCAAAGAAACGCAGCGCAACACACAATATCTGCTGGGATGTGAGAGCATGACTACGGCTGGTAATGTTGCAGATATAAGGACGGATTAGGTTGTGGATGTAGGTGATGGACTGCGACGTGAAACGGTACCGTTCAAAAAGATAATTGTCTGGAAATGCCAGAACATCTATGCGTGGTCTGATAACCATCTCCCGACGAATATTTAATTCCCTGCGCAGTAATGCTGCACCTTCATCCACGGGATCGTTGTCAAAAGGACATGCCATAGTGGAAAAGTGGACTTCTCATATACGCCGACTGGCTGATTTTTTTTTTTTAAATAACAGACGGCAGAACTACGTTATACCAAAACTCGCCTGCTGCCTGAATGAATGAGGAAATCAAAAAACGTGTGGCTGACAGGGGGCGGAGACAGAGAGAAACTCGAGGTTCATTGAGAAAAACCTGGTCCCGACCAGGTTAGGTTCATAGAGTCTGTTACCATGGTAACTGACCGAGAGTTTAAGTTACCTCTCTCTGTGAAACAGGCTAGAGTTACCCCTCCTCCTCTGGTTTGAGTTACCTCCCTTTGTGAAACGGAAAACTCCGAGTTTCCTTCATTTCAGGCTTAACAAACTCAGAGTTTTCACAAAACCTGCTTTGTGAAACGGGCCCCTGGTCAAATGGATTGCTCAATGTGTGTAAACACAGGGACGCCATTTACAGCTGCCAAAACTAGGACGCTTCATCTTTCTAATGTTACACAAAGTTATCCAGCTACCAAGACTCAACATCAGCAATTTACAAGTTAGCTTTGACTAGAGTGGAAGAGATTTTGCAATCAAAAATGTTTGAATAAAATTTACACCCGCAGAAGAAAATAATTCCACGGACTTAGTATTAACTAAAACAGCTTACAGTTTCCATAACGTTAGTCATGTACAGGCCCTATTCCACATTCGGCATTTTCTCGTTGCGGTGTGTCTTTAACTGTTCGCGCTCCTTCAACGACAGCCCACCCCCTACGCTGTGATTGGCTAAATCCCTAACAACAACAACAACAACAACAACAACAACAACAACAACAACAACAACAACAACAACCCAACAGATCCAATATAAGGCATGAGCCAGTCATTGATTCGCCATGAATCTCATGTTAACTTTACATTTGGCTAATGCACCGTCCATCAAATCTAGACAGAAATGTAACGTACACGGCATTAGTGTATCAGCTAATGAAGTATTTTGTTTTAGCTGCTTGCTGTGTTTAAAAGAAAGAGACAAAGTAGAAATGCCTCAGACAGTTTGCTTTTTATCGTGTTGATCCACTGATGACTATCTACTTTTGATTGTGCCAAGCTCGGGAACAAAGATCACGTCCCGAACACGTCCCACTTCAGCACAAGTATTTAAGCTCACCTGATTCATTCATTTCCACTTTGACTCTGTCTTCACAGGACTCATAACAAACGAGCATTACAGCAAATCCCTCACCGTACACCATGGACCAGGAGCTCATCCCTCACCCCTTCATCAGTCTTATAGGGAGGCCTGTGTCTAAATCAAGTTTTAATAATATTATTATTGCAGTTTATATTGTGCTCACATGATGGATATTCCTGAATTAAGATGTGACTCATGAGAATTACCACAAATGACCTGAAACACAGAAGATCAGAGGTCAGATATTACTCCAGCAGATGAGAGCTGAAGCAGCCATTTGGAGTCAGCTGGACGCAACAAGTATTAATTATGCCTGTTATATCATATTTATTAACACAGTCTATTACACAAAATACGGTAAAGGTTTTCCTTCTTGGGGCTGCACGGTGGCGCAGCAGGTAGTGCGCGTGCCTCACAGCAACAAGATTGCCGGTTTGATCCCCGGGTCAGGCGGGGCCTTTCTGTGTGAAGTTTGCATGTTCTTCCCGTGCATGCGTGGGTTCTCTCCGGGTACTCCGGCTTCCTCCCACAGACCAAAAACATGCTCACTAGGTTAATTGATGACTCTAAATTGTCCGTAGGTGTGAGTGTGAATGTTTGTTTGTCCTTGCATGTGGCCATGCAATCGACTGGTTCAGGGTGTACCCCGCCTCTCGCCCATTGTAGCTGGGATAGGCTCCAGCCCCCCGCAACCCCGAAAGGGATAGGCGGTATAGATAATGGATGGATGGGTTTTCCTTCTTTGTGAAGCTGCAGTTATATCACCAAGCCAGCAGAGGGAGCTCTCCGACAGCGCCACAATCACTGGTATGTAATCCTCTGTCCACATGAATGCAAGTTCTTTTAAAAATAAATATTTCTCCAGGGTTATGTGAATGCACACAAGTGTCATACAACAAATCAGTAGGTAAGTATGATAAGTTCAAGGTACAGTACAAGAAAATTCCATTCTGATGTATCAGCGTATTTCTTGCTTGGGTTAAAAGTTTACATGATTATTTATTCACGAATGAATAAAGCTCCACTATCTACAACAGTGTACTTTAGTGTTGAAAGTATTCTTCATTTTTATAAATCTTTCTTCCTAAAGAGACCAGTTTCTTTCAGCAACGGGCCACAATGTCCCCTCATCTCCCCTCATGAAGCTCAAACACAGCTTGACGAGCTGTACAACTAATCCTTTGAAGCAGAGCTGCAGCCAGTTACTGTAAGCATACAGTTGAGGTGAAAATGGCAGAACTGGATGGAAATAATTTTGGGATCAAATGAGTTTTGGAGAAGGCTGTCAGCGGAGCTGTGATGGAAGTGTGTGAGTGCAGGGAGGGGATGGAAACACTATTGCATGACACAGCACTTTGTAAAACATCTGTACTGTTTCAAGGTCACTGATTGGTCACCCACTGGCATCTCAGCATACTATCTACACACATTGTGCTAAACACTGTGGGCTCAGGCATCTTCATCATCATTTAATCAACATTTTTGTCTCACTAAACTGTCACCATGCAACCACCATTTTATCTGAGACGCCTGTGTTTTGTGTGTGTGGCTGTGCATTCTGCAGCACTGTGGAGATCTGTTTCCATTACCCACAAAGCCCCTTCCCTCCCTAATCCCAGCCCCCATCGCTCCTGTGAAGTAGTTGCCATGGCAACCCGCTTGCTCCTCAGCCATATCTGGAACGAGGAGGAGAGAAGAGGTCTGCAGCATAATACCGGCAACATGCTCTGAGAGCTGTGAGGGAGGGAGGGAGGAAGAGGCGCAGTCTGTCTGTGTGCTGTCAGGACATCAGAACCTTCCTCCAAATCCTTGAAGGGAGAGAAACAAATTCCTCAGGCCTCACAGCACCGACACTTGACGTCTCGGCAGTGTCCCATCAGAACACTGAGCGCCTTGTTGTCCTGTCCAGACCAAAACACTGGAAAAACTGTTGCACAAGGAGACAATAAAACTCTATTTGTTCACAATGGGACAAAGCAGTCGTTACGTACTTCCTGCCTTGCAGAGAAATGCAGGCAGCTATTAAATAAAAGATAGACACATATTTAGGTTCATGTTCACTGTCAAATGCAGATGAGGCGGCACACAATTCATTGAGGGTATTTCATTTTTCTGCATGTTGTGTTTGTGAGTGTTTGCACTGAACTAACTGTTAATATTCAGATTTAATAATATTCACAATGGATCTTAAATATAAGACTGGCAATATTCTTCATTTCTGTAACTGACAAAACATCCAACAAAATCTGAGTCTGTCTCTCAATATTTTCCAAATATATACTTGAACTTTGGTAAAGGCAAAATAATTACTGGAGCTGTGACTTAAGTTACTTTAATTATTGATGAATCTGCCAATAATTCAAGATCTTCCAGATTTTAAGGTCTCAGCTCTGCCTGAAAACAAGAACCCTGAGCAGAAGTCTTTCAAGCATCACATGGTTTTGTTATGCCTTTGACAAAACATTGGCACATGACGCTCTGCGACCATGCTGATCACAATCACTCCTTCAGCTTGGTTACCATGGTTACATAAAGCTTGGGCTTCATGCTCCAGCAAAATCCTCTTGGATACCAAAGAATTAAGTCCAGTTCATGTAGAAGCTAAAAAAAGCAACAGCATAAACAAACCGAGAGACAGACAGAGCAGGTACTGTTAAATAGATGATTTCTTTAATAAAAGACATTAGTGTAACATTCAGTGATGATGCACTGGAATGATATTGCTTCATTAGCTTACAGTACAGAAATCAGCCTGGCCAATGTGTGTTATAACATTACATTGTGACACCGGTGTGTCATCAAACATCCAAATCCTCTAGAGAGCACGAGTCTCCAACGCTGTTAATCTACATTCAAATCCAGTAAAAAGGTGAAAAGAAACTGTGTACACACAATCTACAATGGAAAGTATTGCACAAATGGATGGACCACACAAGCACCTGATAACAGGAACGAACAAACAACTCACAGGAATGAGGGCAAGAGACAGGCTGAGTATAGGACATGCGTCAGGAAGGGGCAGAGTGGAGTAAAGCCAGGTTTGGTGGGCTCAGGAGTGCTTTGGGATCAGAGCCATAGACACCATTTGGCCATGCAGACGGGCAAACCGGTGGCCGTTAGAGCAGCCTACAGTTTACATCCTTCTTTAATCTTTGCTGCAATTTTAGAGCAAGGTTTGAATTTGAGTTTAAAGATAAAATCCCTTAAAACAACTGAAACACACTTAAGCCCAATGCTGGATTCTGGGACTCTGGTTTGGTTTAGCCAGACAGCTGCGTAAAATATATGTAGATTATATTATAGAGAGGTATTCTGGGAGGGCAGGGAGGAATGATTAGATAAGTAGTAGGAATAAAGGAGGCAATGACATAGATATTAATAATATCTATGGGCACAGAGTGAGGTGTTGGTGCGTGTGATCGTGCCCAGAGGTTTGTGGGGTGAGGTCAGGGATCAGTGTCTACTTGAACACCTTGATGGGTGGGGGCACCTTGATGTCCTGGCCTTTCTCCAGTCTCTTCTCACACTCGATCAGGTAGTTGACGCCATCAATCACTGTCTGCACCAGCTGGACCTGAGGAAGGGAAATGTCACATTTTGTTTTTATCCTTTTTTGCATAAGAAAAATGAGATTGGAACATAAAACACCCTCTTCTGCTCAAAAATGTTGCTTCGTGTCGTTTCAGCTGCATGTTCGGCCTTCGCTGTTCAGAATGATGTATGAGCAGAGTTTCACACTACAAGAAAATTATTCACATCTGCAAACCCCTCACCACCTAAGTACGGACACTGCAGACACTACCAAATATAAACACAAGCAGCGCACTTAACCAAGCTGTGAGATGGCATCAAATAGAGGCTGATAAGCTCACAGAGGAATGCCTCTTCCAAACTTGTCAAACGTGAAGCACCGCCACCAAAACAGATGCTTTCCTGCAGGTCTCATTTACAATAACATCTGCTGAGTCAGCTGTGGGGTTTATAAACTATAGCTGCACAGTTCAAACATAGAAAGCACAACCCAGGATTTTTGGACATTCTGCAGATGAAGAAAATCTCATGTCCTTCACAAATTTTCACATCCACATTTTCACATGAGAAAGCAAGAAAGCAGCTTACATACTGTTCAGATGATGTAACAGGGATTCAGTTATATGTTAATGTTTGTGATGAAAACAATACTGTATCTTAGAGACAAGGAGGCACAGACAGGTTGTGTGTTCTTAATTTTGAGAACCACCTTCTATTAAGTAAGTTGGGATGAAGACTCAGTTGAACCATCACGAAAAGTCATCACGAAAGGCCCAGGAGCTTATGTGTTCTGTATCTGCTCAATTGGTCACAAGAGGAACAACTTCTTATTGTCCTCCTGTACTTTACTCCAGCTGTCTCTGCTTCACCTGTTCATTGGGTAACTCATTGACTCCACCTTCAGAGTGCTCCACTCCTGAGCGATCATCAGTCTGGATGCTGGAGGACCAAACAGCACTGAAAAACCCACATTCTCAAAAAAGCTTAAAAGAGGAGTGGATGCTGGAGTCAAATGGCTGCAGTGCTCCACTTACATTCCAACACTTACATCTCTCTGCGTCAAAGTCCTGGATTTATTTCTCTTGCACAGGCGCAATGAGCAGTCTGTGTTCTTCCAATCACAAAATGCCACGTCTCCAAGTTATATAACAGTAAGAAATTTGCAGGAGTGATTCTCAATCTGCACCATAATTTGTACAATGCACTCCACCCAACAGAGGACAGCGATAAGAGAGAACAGATCCATTGTGTTGTGTAACTCAGGCAGAACAGCATGACCAAGGACATAACAAAGACAAACTACATGTACAGCCTGGAAAAGAACACTCTTCTCCTTCACTCTCCTCTTTTGGTTGTGAACCAGGTTTGGTTCCATTTGGTCTGAAAAAACAACAACCTTTTTGCCATCACTGGGTTGTTGTTTGGGCTCCAAATCCAAATCCAACTTGCCACTTGAGGCCACCCTGACAACACTGTGAGGAGATAAATGTTCATTCCATTGAATCTTTCTTCATATCAGGAGGAGTTTCTGATCACACACGCAATGTTTCTGCAACACCCTTTTTGTTAATTATATGTATCCATAGATCCATGCCTGGGAGACAATGACAGATAAGTTCTGTGAGCTAATAAACAACTCAAGTGGAGCAGTTTGGCAAGTGAAGGCTTTGCTCTGTTGATAAGAGAATTACTCACACCCTTTGTCCTCACTCAACCCCAGCCTCTGTGCAGTTCTATACAGGTGTCCCTACCTCAGACTGTCCCAGGCGGTCCAGGTTGGAGATGTCGAACACACCGCCCACAGCAGCGGTGTCTACACCGCCTGTCCCTCGCTTCTGCAGACGCAGGTTGCTCAGGATCTTACCGAAGCGGGCATCCTTTTGTTTGGAGGAGAGAAATCATTCTGTATAGTTTCAAAGCACTTTAATCAACACATTACTCAAGACGCAGATCAATTGTTTTTCCTTCCAGGTGTCATTCGGACGTTTTCAAATCCAACCAACATTTAATGTTTTGGCAATATACATTGTTGCACATCATGTCAAACTAAGTTAGTAAAACAGAGAGAAAACACTTGTTTGGCATTTTGTTACAGCAACACAGTACAAATCCTCAACATGCATGTGGGTCCACAATGTTCAAATCATGTCATAAAACATGAGAAAATAGCCCTAAAAATAAGTAACACAGATTGAGAAAACAAGATAACTGAGTGTGTTCATTATTTTGATGTTTTCAAAGACATGCAGATGCATGCAGATCAAAATGAATACAAAATTTACTAAAGTGTGACTATCAAATTTATTTTCTTTCTATTACACCTAATGCATTACCTTGCTCAGCAGGGGCAGCTTGACATGGACCCCAGCCCTGAGGCCTGTGCCCAGGTTGGAGGGGCAGGTGAGGATGTAGCCCAGCCTTTCGTTCCACATGAACTCCCAGCCTCTGTCCTGGATCAGACGCTCCACCTTAAGCAAAGAGAAACAGTAAAACACATTGAGTGTGTGTTTCATTCATAGAATCTCTGACCTTTGGCCCGTGAGACGAATGTGTACATACTGTTCATACGCAGCAAACTGTTAGTTACATGAAGTCTGTTGCGAGTGGACTGACACAAACACTAGCAAAGCATTGGCATTAAATTGACACTCATGTAGGGCTGAGGTGTTTTGTCAAACTCTCATTGTAAATCAGTACAGTACCAGATGTTGCACTTGGGCAAATCATTTAAGCTTGCACTGCCATATTTGTTATGTGTGTTATGTGTTATCGTGTGTCATTTACAGGCTTTATTTTTGTAGTAGGGCAAAGACTAGTATATAGCCCATAGCCTGGGTGAGTCATCAGAGCGACAGCCCACACCTGAGAGAAGGGAGGTACCAAATGCACGAAAAGGGCTCCTCTGCCAGGCTGTGCTCTCTATTACAACACACACATATATGCCTCACACTACTGACTACATCCATATCTCCACTCTGCATCTTATTTTCTGAATAATTAAATAAATAAATTTGACTTTGGACTTTTGAGGGTGTGGACTACCTATGTGTGTATACTTTACACTGTATTACTGCCCTCCCTGTTGGCTGATTAAATCCCTTCAGCCATCTGATGGCAACAGGACAGATCTGTCCCAGCTACTTAAAGATGCTGTGTAGTGGTCCACTATGATGCAGTACCTTGTTTAAATCATGTACAACTAACACCAGATTACTGCAAAATAACCACTTTACCAACCAACTATAGGCCTCTGTGCACATCAGACAAGCTGGTTATCCATACTCCTTGTTTGTGAGACAACTACCTGGACATTAGCTCAATAATAAACTCGACTGAACAAATGCAACATATAAGAAAGGCCAGAGCAGAGCAGACTGCATGTGCTGAGGAGACTCAGGTCTTTTGGAGAACAGGGGTCTCTCCTGAAGACCCTTTTTGACTCTGCGGTGGCACCAGCCATTTTCTATGAAGTGGTCTGCTGGGGTAGCAGCTTTTCAACTGCTAACAGGAAGAGACTTAAGAGACTTAAGAAGCTCTGTTCTGGAATGCTGAGCTATCACCCCTGATGGAGAACATGTCTCACCCCATACAGGACACTCTGACAGTACTGGGCAGCTCCTTGAGTAACAGGCTGATTGACCTGCGGTGTGTAAAGGAGATACACTATAGGCCCTTCCTTCCTGTTTTACAGTCAACACTGCAACCACGCTAGGCTTTGGACTTAAGTAAGATCAGATAAGACTTTATTTATCCCCCACAGAGGAAATTAGGGTGTTACAGGCAGCCAGTTTCTCTCTCATCTCAACATCTTAAACAATTCACACATAGA
The DNA here is from genome assembly GCF_039877785.1 of Chaetodon trifascialis. NCBI lineage: Eukaryota > Metazoa > Chordata > Actinopteri > Chaetodontiformes > Chaetodontidae > Chaetodon > Chaetodon trifascialis. The sequence goes on along the minus strand of NC_092065.1, from coordinate 4,077,421 downwards.
CAAACACAGCCTTACCTCCTTGAGACCTTTGCAGAACCTCTCAAAGACTCTCTTCATGTTCCCTCCCTTCTCCATGGAGATGACCCTGGTGTGATCCTCCTCATTCACCCAAATCAAAAATGTCTTGTTGTTGTTGTGCCTGGACAGAGAGGAGTTTTATTGACTCATACCGTATTGACTTTGATGACATGAAAACAAATGGAACTGATCACATTTTCTACGCCGTTTTATGTGGGACCAGCTGATGTGCCTGACAAACAACAGCATGAAATTATTGAGCTGGAAAACAACAATGAGCTCAAAGCTTGATAATACAACCTTCCTCTGCTCAAACTCTATAAGTTGTATGTACATCCTCAGGATTTTCTTATTCTGAGGAGACATGCGCTGACGATTGCATCTCTGTTTGGGAAAACAGACTGCTGTCAGCACTTTCTTTTTATAAAATTGCTCTTACGAAGACTTGATTCTGCTGAAGATTGACTGACATAAACCTGGAAAACCAGCTGCAAGCGGCATGATCATCATCATCGTCATCATCATCACTACTATCTGACATCAGACACACCGAAAAAAGAGAAGCAGTTCCAGCCACTGCAATTTAGGTGAGAGTCACATGTTCAACATACAGCCCTCAAAGGTTATGGAAGTTGACATGCTAGGAAAAAGGTTCCCCACCCTTGCTGTATATATTCATGGCATGCAGTATATTAATCATTAAGATTTTGGTCATAGTCTGACCTTCCCTCAAGCGCCACAGTAGGGCAAAAAATTTCCACCTCTAAATAATATAATTACTGGAAAGCAAAGTACAGTGACATTTGCTGAACACATTCATGCACTCATTCAGAAGCATCCATTGCATTTCGATGACTAAATGACACCTCCTCACCCCATTCTCAGGACAAACTGTCAACGTTTTACACAGCATTTCACATTACAACTATCAGCCACTGCACAAGCTTTTTGTCCATGCTGACCTCCATAATACTGTTAGAGAATTAATGCGGTAATGGATAGGCTATGGAGATGGCAGGTTGGGGAGATGAGGAGAGAGCAAGCGAGAGGGGATTAAGAAGGAATGACGCCTGAATGACAGAGATGGAGGAGTGAAATAAAAAAGGAGTACTAAAAGAGTGGATGGGCTTGACAAGCAAAAATTAGAGAAAGTAGAGCAGAACATACAGGCAGCAAAAAAATGAGAGAAGGGAGGGAGAGAATAAGCTAGACAGGGAAGGAGAAAGGTGCCAGTCGACCTGAAAGAAGAGACGATGGAGGGATGAAGTGAAGCTGAATTATTAAGGAGAGGAGAGTCTGATACGGCAGGAGGGAGGCTGGTGATTGATATTGGCTGGCTGACATGTTGCATTGGCTATTCCTGGATACATGCTGAAACTCACTCCTGAGGGAGCATTGTCCGCATTGCTAATACACCTCCACCACAGCTCAGCAACGAGGAGATGACATTACCGGTGTGACCGTGTCAGGGTAGACATGGATGAGAAAATTCATAAAATGCCTGTGAAATTAAGGATTAAGGGGCAAATTTTTATCTGTTTTTGTATGACGTGCAGGCAGCACGGTGGGGAAGAAGGTAGTGCGCGTGCCTCACAGCAAGAAGATCGCCAGTTAAATCCCCGGGTCGGGCAGGACCTTTCTCTGTGAAGTTTGCATGTTCTTCCCATGCATGCGTGGGCTCTCTCCGGGCACTCTGGCTTCCTCCCACAGACCAAAAACATGCTCATTAGGTTAACTGGTGACTCTAAATTGTCCTTAGGTGTGAGTGTGAGCGTGAATGTTGTCTGTCTGTATATGTTGCCCTGCAATCTGGCGACCGGTTCACGGTGTACCCCACCTCTCGCCTGTCGACAGCTGGGGTAGGCTCCAGCCCCCCCCCGCAACCCCGAAAAGGGATTGTCGGGTATAGACAATGGATGGATGTATGTATGATGTGCTGCCAGCCTCCACAAATGGAGGAAAAGGTTCACACAAATCCTTGTGGATCTAACTCAGTGCTAATTTGTCGAAATACCAGAATCATCCCCGATAAGAAAATGAATGACTTGAACGAATTCCCATTTTTGTTCCGTTTGACTTAAACGCTGCCTTAGAAACCGCTGACCATATTATAATTCATAAACTTCAGTGGGTCTGTTTTACTTGCACGAGAAGAGCTCCAATGTTTCCATTAAATGTGTTGAAGCAAAACTTTTCTCAGGAGTTCCACAAGGGTCAATCCTGGGTCCTTTGCTTTTTAATTAGTACATGCTCTAGCTTGGCAACATTTTAAGGAGACTCATTGTATCTCACCATTCATATATTAATGACACATATTCTGTATTTCCCTCTGGTGATCTCAATTTAATAAACAACAAGTAAGCTACACTGCCAACCTCAGCTCTTTAAGGTCCAGCTTAAACCTAAAGAAACAGACAAAGTGTAATAGGTCTTAAAAAAGATCCTTTTTTTTTTTTTTTTTTTTTTTTTACTTACCAGATACCACGAGCATCTGGCCAATCACGAGCCATGCCTGCGCATGTCAGCAGGGGTGACACAGGCTTGTCAAACAGGAAATGGTCCTATTGTAAATAGAGAACAGAAGTTTTATACTCAAAGTGTAATCAGCGGCTATGACCAAAACAGTGAAAACTGTGATTGGACAGCATTGTCAGAGGGAGACAGAAACGAGGGTGTGAGACTTGAGAATTCAATGAATATGTAGGCAATCTCTCTCATTATGGGTAAGAGAAAATGTCCTGATAGCCATGGCCCACACCCATTTCTAATTCCATGTTATGAAACTGTCTGCTCATTTTTCCCTGTGTTAGTCAAGTAAAGTCAGTTTTATTTGTATGGCCCAGTACCACAAACCACAACTTTACCTCAAGGGGCTTCACTATCTATACAGCATAGAACACCCTGAATCATTAGACACTCAATTTGGATAAGGAAAAATTACTGTGGAGATCTGCAGTTTTTCCCCCCTCTGTGCTCCAATGTTTCCCCTTCCTGCTGTCTCCTGTTTGTTTCTCCCCTCTACCTAATCTGTTGTGTTTTCCTGTTATGCTCAGGTGCCTAGCCCACACCTGCTTTGTCTGTGCCTTGCCGGTCTGCTCTCACAGAAGAACTTGGATCAGTCTGTTGCTCTCACCGAGGACTTGGACCTGTCCCTGACCCTCGCCAGGGGGCTGGATCCGTCCCACTAAATATACTGTCTTTGTAATATTTTCTATTGTGCATATGTCAACAAGGATTAGCAAATTATCACTTTCTGTATTATTTAAGTTTTATGCAGCATCCCAATTTGTTTGGAATCTGGGTCACACAAAAAAAGCTCTTGGTTATCCAAAGTAAAAGATCCATGTTTGGATCATTACCCAGTATAACCCTTATGGATGTGATGCATTGGCCCTTATATAGCTTGTACACTTTGTGAGTCCCCTTTAATAATCAAACCTCAGTCTTTCCTTTATCAAAACTACATGAAATTATTTTTGTGACACTTAAAAAATTGGAAATTATCAATCCAGACTGCCCGCATCATCCCCACATCACTCACATCAATGAGTTGTTGCTGCTCCTTTTCTGTCATCTGGGTGAGACTGTAGTACCTCCCGACCAGGTCATCCTTCAAGCCTGCGAGGGCATCCACCACCACCCTCTCCACCTCCCTGCGCTCTGCCCGAGTGCAGGCGGGAGGCAGGCTGAGCCCCCGGATACTGCGGCCCGTTCTCACCCTGGAGGATAGCACATAACGCTCGTCAAACTGGCCCGACTGGATCTGAAATGAAGACAGGAAGGGAAATATTTTTACGGATGTTTTGCATTATTGTACATGTCTTCATTCAATGTACAATAATAACACTAATGTGAGTTTCAGTGATAAAAATACAGGCTGATGTTCTCTCTCTCGAAGAGTTGATCCCAGTGGTTGAGTTCAATATCAGATAGACAGACAACCAAAGACCTCTATTGTTTCTTGCTAAGGACCATTGAAATAAAGCCTGGTGAAAAACATAAAGGAGGAAGAAGAGTTTCACTCTTCATTCATTTAGGTTGTACCTCTCAAGCTGGGACTAATCATACTAGCATACATGTAGCCATCAAGCTAGCCCGCCAACTTGCCTGCTGACATTACATCCTTCATGTATTGGATTGTCTTAAGCGTTTGTGATGTTGTGTTACCCCTCTGCTGTGTGTGAGCATAACACTGTGCATGTCACACATGTAGGTACACATATTTCAGCACAGTCACCGAACAATGCTGTAGCTTGGCTATACGTGACCTATACTATAAGTGACCGATATACTGTAGATTCATTGCAGCCACTGACCATCAGTTGTTGCAATTGACAAAATGTGGTATTTGGTCATCTCTGATCAATATTGCAGGAACAATAAAAAAAACAATGGTTGCTTATTTGTTTGCAGTCACATGACATTAAATTCAGATGGAGGGCCGGAAATGAAAACTATAATGGATTTTCCAGCTGAACTGAAAATTTTGCTGCTATTGAGGCAGTTGATAAAACCAACTACCTGGTCAGTCAGACGTCGTTCTACTCGAGGAAAACAATAAAGGCAGAAAAAAATAGGAAGGTAAACAACTTTCTTGTTAGCAGTTGGGTCCATGCCTCAATACCAAAGTGCTCCGGCATGACTGTTGTTTGTTTTTTCCAAGGGTGCATACCTTATTTTCCTGTGGATTAACCGAGCAACAAACTTTAAACTTCAAACTTTGACTTTAAATCTATCACAACAGATTTAAAACAATAGCCAATGTTACACCATTTCCACCATTATGTGACTCGGTTCCTCCAGACCGCAGATGGTTAACAAGGCAATTTTTCCATCTTTTTTAGGTCAATTTCTTGCTTTTTTCACAACAACTTTTGGTCCTCAATAAAAGCTACTCCTGGTTTCTCGGTTGAATTGACCAGAATGTTTCATTCTGCTTTTGCTACTTCTGTCTGGCAATGTTCAGCCTAACCCAGGCCCCACTCTGAATTGTATTGCTACCCCTGATGACTTCAGTGCCAGATGTGGCCTTGGCATTCTCCATCTAAACATACGAAGTTGGCTCCCAAAATTAGACTTTGTAAAAATTTGGATTCAGTCAACTGACACTGACATTCTTGTCCTGTCTGAAACCTGGCTGACAAAATCAATTTCAGACAATGACATTTTAATAAAAGGCTATCGTGTCTTCCGCTGTGATCGTCCCAGGAAAGGTGGGGGTATAGCCATCTATGTTAAAAATAGGTACCACGTGTCTATCGTATCCTGTGTGTCCTTGAGCAAGCAATTTGAGCTTCTTGCCCTAATACTTGATTTTGCACAGGATCAGTCTATAACAGTTATGGGTTGCTATAGACCACCCTCAGCATGTAATGAAGCCCTTTCGTCACTGTCGGATATTATTTCCAGGTTTAACATGAGTGAACTTGTTTTGGTTGGAGATCTAAACCTTGGCTGACATCGTCATCAAATAGCTTGAAATCTGTTTGTGACTCATTAAATCTTGCCCAGCTAATTCATAGTCCAACCCGCCCTAATGCAAAACAGCCTACCAGATCATCATTAATTGATTTAATCATAACTAATGTTCCCCACAAGTACACTGGAGTAGGTATTTTTGCGAATGATTTAAGTGACCACTGTGCTATTGCTACTGTGAGAAATGCCAAGCTCCCAAAAACTAAGCCACAGCTTCTGCTGAAAAGAGATTTTAAACACTTTTATGAGCAAGCTTTTTACCATGATTTGTCAGTTTTTGATTGGAGCAGAGTTTTGCTCTTTGATGACGTTGAACTTGCTTGGAAATACTTCTATGGTGAATTTCTGAGTTTTACCTCTCTGAAACAACCAAAAACCTAAACGACCCCAAGAAATTTTGGAAAGTTGTGAAGAGTTCTGGTCTTGGATCAACAACTGAACTCCCAAATTTTTTGATGAAAGGTTCATGTACTCTGACTGAAAAATCTGACATGTTGAACTAGTTTAACGAACACTTTATTTCTGCTGGTTATTTATTTGACACTGTAAACCCCGAACTTGTTAAGCCTGTCTCAATTATGGATGCTCAGGTTGCAAATAGTAGTGCAAATTGTTTTTATTTTACGCCTGTATCTGCCTCTGATGTGCAGAGAGTTTTGTCCAAACTGGACGCTAAAAAAGCAGCGGGTCCTGACAAACTGGACCCGTTCTTTCTCAAATTGTCTGCAGATTTCATTGCTGAGCCTCTTTCGTACATTTTTAATTTGAGCTTTACCACTAGTAAAATTCCAAAAATCTGGAAGTCAGCTTTTGTTCTTCCCCTCTTAAAAGGGGGGGGAACCTTCAGATGTAAATAATTACCGTCCGATATCCAAACTTTGTGTGCTCTCCAAAGTGTTCGAACGACTGGTCAGTGATCAGCTCAAAGATTTTCTTGAAGCAAATAATATTTTATCAACTTTCCAATCTGGTTTCAGAAAGCAACACAGCACAGTCACAGCCACTCTTAAGGTTCTGAATGATTTTAACTATGCTTTGGACTGCAAGAAATACTGTGTTTACTTTTTATTGATTTGTCAAAGGCATTTGACACAGTAGATCACGGTTTACTGATAAACATGCAATATCAGATTGGCCTGTCTAAAAATACAGCCTTGTGGTTTGCCAGTTATTTGTCTGATAGAACCCAGTGTGTTCAGATGGCTGGTTCCACCTCGTCATTTTCTGAGGTCTCCAAAGGTGTGCCCCAAGGTTCAGTCTTGCGGCCTATTTTATTTTCTATTTATATAAACTGCTATTGTTGGTCACCCTCAATTGTGCAGGCTCTTGAGTTTTTAACAATCTGCTTTTAATGTTGTTCAATCTCGATTGCAAAATCTTAAATTAATTTTAAATGCACAAAAAACCAAACTGATGGTGTTTTCTAGATCTGGTGAATTACCAGGGAACATCCCCTCAATCTTAACCTCACGAGGTTTTCCCATTGAACTTGTCTCAAATTACAAGTACTTGGGTTTTCTTATTGATCATGAGCTATCATTCAAAGTGCATATTGTTAGTTTGGTCACCAAGCTCAGGATTAAAATTGGTTTCTATTATCGAAACAAATCCTGCTTCTCTCTCCGAGCTTGCAAATATCTTGTTTCTGCAACTTTTTTTTACCTCTGCTTGATTATGGTGATGTTCTGTACATGACAGCTTCAGCTAAATGTCTACAGTCCTTGAACACCGTCTATCACTGTGCGCTGAGATTTGTCACTGGCTGTAGCAGACTCACCCATCACTGTGAACTCAATGCCAAGTCTGGATGGCCAGGATGGATGGTCTGGATGGAGTGTCCACCGGTACATACACTGGTTGACTCTCATTTATAAAGCTCTTCTTGGCCTAGTTCCAACATACTTGTGTACACTACACAAAGAACTAAAAGCCACTACGCCTTACACTCTGGTGATATCATTCATCTGATTGTCCCCCGTGTCAGGACTGAACAGGGGAAAAGAGCTTTCAGATTTGCTGCCCCATCAGCATGGAATACCCTCCAGTCTGATTTAAAAATGTCAGAGCTTATTCCATTGGAGAACTTTCGCTCTCTCTTGACTGACAGACATTGTGAGACCTTGGAACAGTGCTTGTGTTTTTAAAATTGTTATTGTGACTTCCACCACTGCACTTTAAATGTCAACCTTTGACCTTAGTTACTGGCTGCTCTATCATATTGTTTATTGTCTGTCTGTTATTTATTGTGACGTGTTCTGCAGACCTCTTGGCCAGGTCCCCCTTGTAAAAGAGATCTTGATCTCAATGGGTCTTTTACCTGGTTAAATAAAGGTTAAATAAAAAGAAAAGACACAAAATGCAGGCATTTTGAATGCATCTTATAGTGCTTCCAAGCAGACAAACACTTCCTGCCCTCCATCTGCAGTTTATGCCACAACTAATGAGTGACGTGACGTCACCTGCAAACAACCTACTGCTAAGTATCATAGTTCTTAAACAACAGCAGCAAGTCACAAGCCCGAGGAATGAAACCACCTCTCAAATAAGAAGCTCTGTGAGGGTATTACCTTGCTGGCATCCAGGTCGGTGGGGTGCTTCATGGTGCGGGGATCATAGCCGTTGTGCCTCTCTTTGATGACAGGGTCCAACAGTTCTGCAAATACCTGAAACAGACCCAGAATTTAAGAATACAAAAAATGAGACAATGGATAAAGACTTTGACCTGGATTCAACTCATCAATGTTAGCCATGTAGAGGATGTGTTCCTGATATTTTGTAGAATCAGTGTAGATATGTATATGAACACATGGCCTTAATGGCTGATGACAATAGTATGGATGTGATAATGAAACAAAACTGCAGGGTAAATCTATACATTTGCTATCGACATTATAAGAACTCTTCTTGCATGCTGTTGTCAGCATTTCTGTCCACTTACCAGCAGCAGTAATACCACACCCATATGACCACAAACAGAAGAAGAAGACATCCGTTATTAGTCACAACAATACAACATGCAGAGTTAGGGGGGGAAACTGCACACGCCATGCTTCTTGTGAAATTCTTCTCCGCTTTTGACCCATCCTTGGTCAGTCCTTCCTCCGCGGCAGACCAGGAGCGGTGGGCTGCCAGCCGACTGGCGCCCGGGGACCAGTTCCTTTATCGTCACCATTGGTCAGGTGGTGATCTTCTCGAGAAGAACCACTCACAGCACACAAACACTCTGTCTGTGGTCTCAAAGTTTTGTTGTATTAAAAATGTTGTGTCATACACTCGCAGTGAAAATGACACATCCTTCCCTGAGCCGTGACGTGCATCTGCAGCCTTAACACTCCAACCGATTGGTCCCAACTGGTAATTCATCATTCATATCTGACTAAAAAAATACACTGACTACTGTAAGAAGTCCTAGATATCTGTGGCCTCGAAGGGAAGTATGTAATAAAAATGGAAATATAGTTAGACCTTTACTATAGATAGGCACTGAGACATCCCAGAAGAGGTGTCCTGGCCTGAAACCCTCTCCTGTGTTGTAATACTCCTTCATCTGGAGCAGGGCAGGAGGGTTGGCTGACTGCAATTTTTTTTTAGTTGCACTCAGGCAGATTTCCCAATCGTTTATCATTTCTGATGATTAAAAGATTTTCATCAATATTGAAACTTTTCAGGGTTGTCCTTGTTGCAGCAAACTCCCGCTGGTGGCCTGAGGAGGCTGTGGTCAGCTATGGCTCTTGCACAGTAAACATGGAGGTATGCCAGCCCTTTCTTTTCACGCAACAGTGAGGAGCTTGCATGTGTTTAAAAAGGCATAAAGATGTCTGACCTCATAAGACTCCTCGTCTCCTGCAACCATGCCAACAGTCTTGATGAAGGGGTGGCCAGGGTTGTCCACACCTGTCTGGATGGCCTCGTCCAGTGTGTAACCGTTGGGAGTGGCCTTATCACACAGCTTGGCATAGATTGCAGGTGTCAGGTTACTTGCCATGCAGTTGTTGTGCTTGCGCAGGTCAGGGTACTCAGCACTGCACAAATACAAATGCAAGATAACATATTATATTGCTGCATTGATCTTTGACAGAGAAGAACTCTTTTTAACAGTATGGATGCATGCTAACCATGGAGCTGTGTCCTTGGAGCAGGTGCAAAGTCGCTCCGGGACACTTCCATGTGATACACACACACACACACACACACACACACACACACACACACACACACACACACACACACACACACACACACACACACACACACACTGTCGTTCAAACCTGTGTTCGTCGTAGTTTTCTCTGGACCCCTGCCAAATCTGACCAGTGATGATATGTTTAGCCGCATGTCATCGTTCAATCGCTGGCTGTCGAGGTGGTGTCCAGCAAACGGTGTGGGCTTCATTGATAATTGGCAGACTTTCTGGGGAAGACCTGGTCTGATTAGGAGAGATGGCATCCATCCCACTTTGGAGGGAGCAGCTCTCATCTCTAGAAATCTGACCGATTTTATTTATGAACCTAACCCCTGACAACTCAGAGTTGAGACCAGGAGGCAGAGCTGCAGTCCTACACGCTTCTCTGCGCCTCCATTAGAGCAGTTACCCACCCAACACTCCATAGAGACTGTGTCTGCCCCCCGACCACGTAAACTAAGTAAACCAAAAGTACAGAGAAGAGGAGTTAAACATAAGAATCTAATTAAAATTAGAACAACCTCTGCAATAGTACAACAAGATAGGAGAATTAAATGTGGACTCCTTAACATCAGATCTTTGTCCTCTAAAGCTGTTCTAGTAAATGAGTTAATATCAGACCATAATGTTGATTTATTTTGTCTGACTGAAACCTGGCTGTGTCCTGAAGAGTATGTGAGCCTAAATGAAGCTACTCCTCCGAGCCATATTAATACTCACATTCCTCGAGGCAGCGGCAGAGGAGGTGGAGTTGCAGCCATTTTTGACTCAAGCCTTTTGATCAACCCTAAACCTAAACTCGACTACAACTCATTTGAAAGCCTTGTTCTCACTCTTTCTCATGAGAAATGGAAAACAGTGCAGCCACTTTTATTTGTTGTAGTATACCGCTCTCCTGGTCCTTACTCCGAATTTATAGCTGAGTTCTCGGAGTTTCTATCAAGCTTAGTTCTTGAAGCAGATAAAGTAATTATTGTAGGTGACTTTAATGTACATGTCGACGTTGATAATGACAGCCTTAGCACTGCGTTTATCTCAGTATTAGACTCAGTTGGCTTCCGCCAGAATGTACATGAACCGACTCACTGTTTTAACCACACCCTCGACCTTGTTCTGACATATGGCATTGAAATCGAAGACTTAATAGTCTCCTCACAGAATCCTCTTTTATCAGACCATCATTTAATAACTTTCGAATTCATATTACCAGACTACCAGCCAGTAGGCAAAAATTCTTATACCAGACTCCTGTCTGATAGTGCTGTAGCTAAATTTAAGGATATGATCCCATCAGTATTTAATTCAATGCCATGTCTCAATACAACAGAGGAGTCTTATGCTAACGTTAGTCTCTCCCAGATTGACTTCCTGGTTGATAGTGCTACAGGATCGTTGCGTATGACACTTGACTCTGTTGCTCCCCTAAAAAAGAAGAAAATTAAACATAGGAGGTTAGCTCCATGGTATACTCCTCAAACCCGCAAATTAAAGCAAACTTCACGGAAAATAGAAAGGAAATGGCGTTCTACCAAATTGGAAGAATTTCGGTCCGCCTGGCAAGACAGTCTTAAAATATACAGGAAAGCCCTCCGCAGTGCCAGGGCAGCCTATTACTCTGCACTAATAGAGGAAAATAAGAACAATCCCAGGTTTCTCTTCAGCACTGTAGCCAGGCTGACAGAGAGCCATAATTCTTGTGAACCATGTATTCCTTTAGCTCTGAACAGTAATGACTTCATGAGCTTCTTTAATGATAAAATTCTAACTATTAGAGACAGAATTCATCGACTCCTGCCGTTAACAGGTACTGTTTTGTCTTCAAACGCAGAAATCGTAGAAACTGTTACTCAGTCTGTCGCAGTTTTAGACTGTTTTACTCCTGTTGACCTTCACCAACTAATTTCAATAATTTCATCATCAAAATCATCTACCTGTATTTTAGATCCTATCCCGACTAAGCTGTTTAAAGAAGTATTACCTCTAATTGACTCTTCAGTTTTAGACATGATCAATCTCTCTTTATCAACAGGCTACGTACCACAGTCCTTTAAAGTAGCTGTGATAAAACCGCTACTGAAAAAGCCTACTCTTGATCCAGGGGTTTTAGCCAACTATAGACCGATATCCAACCTTCCCTTTCTCTCAAAAACTCTTGAGAAAGCAGTTGCCAATCAGCTGTGCGACTTTCTAAACAATAATAGTTTATTCGAGGATTTCCAGTCAGGATTTAGAGTGCATCATAGCACAGAGACAGCACTGGTTAAAGTTACAAATGACCTTCTAATTGCATCTGATAAAGGATTTGTCTCTGTACTAGTCTTACTGGATCTTAGTGCTGCATTTGACACCATTGACCATGGCATCCTATTGCAGACACTGGAACATTTCATTGGCATTAAGGGAACTGCGCTAAGCTGGTTTAAATCCTACTTGTCAGATCGCTCTCAGTTTGTACGCGTTAATGACGACTCCTCTGTGCTCACTAAAGTCAGCTATGGAGTTCCGCAGGGTTCTGTGCTTGGACCAATTCTATTCACCTTATATATGCTTCCTTTAGGTAAGATTATCAGGAAGCACTCAATAAATTTTCATTGCTATGCAGATGATACCCAGCTATATTTATCAATGAAACCGGAAGAAACCAGTCAGTTAACTAGACTACAAGCATGTCTTCATGACATAAAGACCTGGATGACCTGCAATTTTCTGATGCTAAACTCGGACAAAACTGAAGTTATAGTAGTAGGCCCTAAACATCTTAGAAGGTCACTTTCTGATGACATAGCAGTTATGGATGGCATTGCGCTGGCCTCCAGCACCACTGTAAAGAATCTGGGAGTTATCTTTGACCAAGACATGTCCTTTCACTCCCATGTAAAACAAATTTCAAGGACTGCCTTTTTTCACCTACGTAATATCGCAAAAATCAGGCATATTTTGTCTCAAAATGATGCAGAAAAACTAGTCCATGCATTCGTAACTTCCAGGCTGGATTATTGCAATTCTTTACTATCAGGCTGCCCAAATTCGCTGCTGAATATTCTCCAGTTGCTCCAGAACGCTGCAGCACGTGTTCTGACAAAAACCAGGAAGCGAGATCATATTTCTCCAATACTCGCCACTTTGCACTGGCTCCCTGTAAAGTTTAGAATAGAGTTTAAAATTCTCCTCCTTACTTACAAAGCCATAAGTGGCCAGGCACCTTCTTATCTTAAAGAGCTCATAGTACCTTATTGCCCTACTCGAACACTGCGTTCCCAGAATGCAGGTCTACTTATGGTTCCTAAAGTCTCAAAAAGCAGAACAGGAGTCAGAGCATTTAGCTATCAAGCTCCTCTCCTGTGGAACCATCTTCCAGTCTTTGTCCGGGAGGCAGACACTGTCTCTACATTTAAGAGTAGGCTTAAAACTTTCCTTTTTGATAAAGCTTATAGTTAGGGCTGGCTCAGGCTTGTCCTGGACCAGCCCCTAGTTATGCTGCTATAGGATTAGACTGTTGGGGGACATCCAAAGATACACCGAGCTCCTCCGTCCTTCTGTCCCTCTCCATCCGCACGCTCTCATGTCCTACCACGGCGTGTTACTAACTTAGCTCCTTCCCCGGAGTCTCTGTGCTTTGTCGTCTTGCAGGTTCCCATGGACAGTGGCTGAATCTGGATTGTGGATTTCAGCTGCGTCTCCTGCCTTGGCCCTGCCTGACATCCACTGCAACTGCTACTGCTGTTATTACATCCACTGTCACTGTTACTGTGACTGCATGTCTGTCTCTCTGTCTCTGTCTCTCTCTCTCTCTCTCTCTCTCTGACTGCTTTTCTGTCTGTCTGTCTGTCTGTCTGTCTGTCTGTCTGTCTGTCTGTCTGTCTGTCTGTCTGTCTGTCTGTCTGTCTGTCTGTCTGTCTGTCTGTCTGTCTGTCTGCCTCACTCTCTCTCTCTTGCTCTTCCTCTCTCACCCAACCGGTCGAGGCAGATGGCCGCCCACCCAGAGTCTGGTTCTGCTCGAGGTTTCTGCCTGTTAAAAGGAAGTTTTTCCTCGCCACTGTCGCCAAGTGCTTGCTCATGGGGGAATTGTTGGTTTCTTTGTAGATAAAAGAGCTTGGTCTGTACCAGCTCTATATGGAAAGTGTCCTGAGACAACTTCTGTTGTGATTTGGCGCTATACAAATAAAATTGAATTGAATTGAATTGAATTGCCCTTCTGGCTATAGGACACCTGCTGTGAAAGACGCCTACTAGTTCAGACAGATGATATTGGGACTGAAAAAACAAATAAACTGCTATGCGACACACATTGAAGACCACTGACAACTGGCAGAACTGCGATTGTACGGTGTTCAGAGCCAGCAGGTGAATATAATCAATGTTTACATCTTCATGAGACATTAGAAGTGTCCTGGTTTAGTGCTGATGGAGAAGAAAGTCTTTAGATGTATGTTTAGCAAAATGATACTGTTGAATTAACAAAAATAGACTTATGACTAATCCACCTCTATCTTTAAATGAATTATTTAGGCTTTCAAGCAGGCTGGTAGACGAACAAACACAAATAACCGGCTGTCAAAGATTGGCCTCTATCCAAACACATTCTTGGGGCCAGGGATGGAATGAAATTGGGTTTGCCACGGCAAAGACTAAAACTGCAGAAGCAGCACAGACTGAGTAGCTTATGGGTTCCTGTTCCCTGCCAGTCTGCAAAGCTAAGACATTTAAATTAAAAATGACACAATAACTGCTTCTTAAAATTGTTCCCAACTTACTAAAGCAGTGCTGAAGAGGAGATGGGTGTATGAAAAGATGTTTGTCATGGATGGACACTCAAAACAGTCTTCTTGCTTGATCTATATTTCATCACTGCACAGACAAACCTGGCCTCTTGCCTTACATCTACCTTTCCTGGTCTATAACACAGAGGCGCAAGTTCCACTTTCTTCCACAACAATGAGCTCAGAAGATGGTAAACATTATCAGCTGGCGAGGGAGAAAGAGGTGCATTAAAGGCTGCAGCCTATGGCTGCGGTCCATGACAACACTTTCAGAGCCAGCAAAACACAAGTGCCTGCAGATGCAAAGTTTCCAATGCTGGCAAAGTGTATCAGGCAGATTGATGTCTGTATCATCACACTGAATGTGCTCCAACATTATGCAATGTGTATTTATGTCTGTTTGCATTGGAGAATAATAATAATGCAGATGAGCAGCCTGTTCAGGCAGGTCTCATTTGTCAAAAGAAATGATGGATAATTGTAATGCTGTTCACTCATTCAGGGACATGCGGTCAAAACAGGACGTCCAAGCAACTGTAGCTTAATACTAAACGATTATTTTCATTTTTGATTAATCCATTCGATGTTTGGTCTATGAAATGGCAGAAAATGGTGAAAAACGATTATCTGTGTTTCCCAAAGACTGTCATAGAGGAGTAGAAACCAGGTAAGGTTTACATTTAAAAAACTGAAATTAGACAATTTTGTTTCTTAAGAAATGACTCAAACTGATTAATCAATTATCAAAATAGTAATATTAATTTAACAGTTGAAAACAAATCGATTAACTGTTGCAGCATTGGATTATTTTAATCAATATTTCTGCAGTTATCAGTGAAGCAGGAACCTGCTCCATGCTCTAACACTACAGAGGCTTGTAACATATTTGATCTGAGTGCTTTTATGGCATTATTCATGTTAATAATAATAAAGTGACTTATAATCCTTATTGTTATCACTTGTTATGAGCTATTCACTCTCAATCTTGACCCTCCCACCCCACCAGCATAACTACAAACTCCAGATGTTTTATTGGCTTCCTAATTTCTCTCACATTATACTAGTTTTGATGATTAATAACATGAAGTTGGGTGTGTCCCACTGGCAGGATTCAGAGAACGTTTCCTTCTGAGATTATGCCTGTTAACTGCACTGATAAGTCCTGATAGAAAACACAGAACCAAGGTCAGCAGAAGAACAACTGAGACCATATCTCCAAAGCAATATGTGTCGGCATCTTTCTACTTGGGTTAGGGTTAGGGCATTTAGATCGCTAACTATAGTTCCTGCTGTGTGTGTATGAGCGTTGTGCAACCATCTGTGCAGGGTTTTATATCTGAGTGCAGATGAGGTTTTACTGATCTGTATGTATGCGCTGCTTTTACGCAGGCCAGCGTGTCGTGGGACACGTACGCGCCACCGCATAGGATAACAATAGGATGACATACACAGGCGAAACAGCTGTTTTTTCCAGTGATTTCATTTGCGGGTGACACCTTTCTGGCTTATTCTATATAATAAATCTAATGTAGAGCAGACATAAGCGAGCTGTCATATTTGTTTCACGAACCTTAGCTACTCACATTTTCCATTAAACGATAAATCTGTGGGAGCAGGTGTGTGCATTGTGCTGCTTTTTGTGTTATAATTTTGGTGTATGATTAATAAAAGACACATTCAACAGGTGTACCTCCACTCTAAAAAAAAATTACTATAAAACTCCAGTAATGAAGGAGAAACGTGGAGCCACAGCTGCCTGTAATGTGTCAGTCATGGTGCGTTTAGGAACCTGTTAATGGCTCTTTGATTATCTGGTGTCCTATAGCATTTCATATAGCATCTCATATTATTATTCTTACTATATAAATTGCTGAGGCTTGATAGTTTATTGCATTTACATATTATTATTATCATTTTCTCAAAGTCAAGGTTATTTCGGCTGTTTAAGTGGTGAAATGTCCCCGTTTTTAAATTACCGTTAGCTAGCAAGGTTACGGTCACGTTCAACACACCGCCCTTTTTATTAAGCGCACATAAACCCAGATTTTTAACACTTAATTAACAATTAGCCTAATTTGTGTTGATGACAGACATTATCACCTGTCAGGACTTCTTCATTAACAAACTTGATCATATATAATGTGCTCTTTTATGATGGGGGTAACGGTACCTGGCGGGGTACCTCCTGCGTACAGGGACTCCAGCGCTGACATGTTCCCGGTGGAGTAGAAACCCAGCCGTTGCAGAGCCTCCCACCAGCGACAGGATCCCGATGTTTCGTTTGGAGGACAAGATTCTCGAGAAGCTGCTTGCCATTTTATTTGTTTATTTTATTTTTACTTTTTCTTTTAAAGGCGTTAAAAATATATTATTTCCACGGCCGCAGGGAGGGAGGGACAGGTGGAAGGGAGCGTCGGTGACGATGAGCCTCTGATGGAATGATAACAGGGAGAACGATTTAAAGGGAGCGACGTGAAGATGGACGGAGGCATACAGCACCACACCGGAAATTCAGCCATAGCTTCAAAATAAAAGGACAAGCGCTGCCAAGACCATCTGTTTTCAAGTTGAATAAAGTAAATATAGTGGAACAAAGTCTAATTTAAATCTAAGGCTAAAAACTTGCAGCATTGATGAATATAATATAAAATAAGAAATAAACAAAAATATGAATATAGTGGTAGCCAGGTGAGAATTAGTCATATGTATAGACTGCAATGTAAACAGGTTGCATAGTAATGAAGTGAATAATGAGGACAGATTGTAGACAGGGATGCATATAAATAAATGTATATACTGTGTGGTGTACAGGTTTAAGTAGCAGTAATAAATATATATACTGAGATGTAACATTAAATAATCATGTAAATAAGCATGCACACAGTATACAATATGTATAGAGTATCTCTATGTTTTGATTGAATATTTTGCTGATAATGCTTACATACTTCTATTCGCAAAATGCTGAATGCAGAATTTTTGGAATATATTGTGCTATTGTTACTTTTACTTAAGTAAAGAATATATAATGTATCATCATACTGCCACACTGATCTATTGCTTTATTGCTCTAAAAGATTATTTTACTGATTCTCCTGCCTGTCTACTCAGCATAGAAGTATGTCCATGTACGGTCTTTAAATCCACATATAAAAAGTGATTAACTTACCTGTATCTTCTGGGCAGGCTCTATTTAAAATCCACATCCAAAATCTGGTGAGTCAGGGATAAGAAGGATAGTAATTTATTCCAACCTGAAGACACAGTACAGTTCCACTCAACAGGCATCCATTATCAGATGAAACTCTCTTGAAAAGGATTATTGTTGAGACACGTTTATCAGCCTGCATACTGCAATCTCTTATTTAGGCCACAGGCCAAAAACGGTGATCTGACAAAAACATACAAAGACAGAACGATATGACGCTTTTACAGGTTACAACACCCTAAAAGCAAAATTGTTTTATACTGTCATATTGATAATATGTATGACAGCGTTATGCCTTTTACAATGTCTCTTCCATTCATCGCACAAACAAAAATAAAGTGGACAAAGTATTCCCGTTAGTCTAACTTTCACTTGCACACTGAAATCCACTGGAGTGTGCTCCAAGAATCTTATGAAATTTGCTCATACAGGAAGTCACATAGGTCATTATGGCTTGCTTGACAGTGGTGGAGGAGTGTGTGGTGAGAATACTGAAGGGCATCCGTGAACAGTGCTGCAGGGTTTCACATCACCCCGGCCAACAACACCAAGTTATTCTACAGTCCAAAACCACACAGCACAGTCAGCCATTGTTTTCCTTTAAACAGAGACCAGGATAAGTGAAGCTTTTCTGCAGTATCACAAGGTTAATCGAGTCATTCACACCATAAAAAGTGCTGCAACTTCCTCATGATGCGTTGTCACGCCTGATTTGAGATTAAAGGGACAAGGTTCTTTTGTCCAATCACACAACACCATGTCACTAAAGGTAATATCAGCCGGTTAACTGACCTCCAAAAAACTTTTTTTTTTGTGAAACCTCAAGTACTTGATCATTCCGATATGTTTATATAAATTTGCATGAGTCAAAAATGTGGGTCTAAACTGCTCTGCAACTGTGGAGTTTTTCTGCTATGATTTCTTTTTATAATAAAAACATTTTAACTGAGTTGTAGCTGCACATAACACAAGAAACTCCTGAACATTTGGCACCACAGACCTCAGATCAGTTTTCCACTTCCACACTGTGACCTCATCTGATTTATCCAGACTTTTCTGTCACATGGTGTTGTTGTATGTACATAACTGTTCTGTATGCTGTCAGGTGCCTCATCTTTGTCAATGCTCGTTTAAAAAAGCATTTTAATTAAATTAATTTACAGCAGTCAGTAATGAGTCCACTTTACAGTCTCTAGTTTACAGAGTCCTCACTGTTCCAGATTCAGGCCCTGAGCTCCTTATGGAGGATAATTCAATAATCGGTGGATTAAAGAGGAAACAGTGGGCGTACAGTGCTCAGATCAAAGGCCACAATGTAGTTCTGCAAGATGTGGAGTCAGTTTACAAGACACAGGAAGAATTCGAACACATACTGTAGTACTACTCTGCTGGAATGCATTCACCTGCAAGACTTAAAAAGAGCTGGGAAAAACCTGCAGTGGTTAATTCACAATGAATGTCCTCACCTCAGTTGGACTGGCTTTATGGTTTTACGACACTGAAACACAGCAGACATAATTAGGCTTTTTTTTTTAAAACCCCAATAAACTTCAATAAGTCATATTTGTACACATTTACTCAAACTAAGTCTACACATAGAACTAAAGGACTCGTAGCATAAAGTATTTACCTCCTTTACTGTTTTACTATGACCCAAAAGATATCTGTGAAGTGAATTAAACCGTAATAACCTTCTCCTGTATGTGGAAGGTGACTAAATATCCTGCAGAATACACACCTCAATCTTAAAGAAATGGTAAGGACATCAGGACTGTGAAGGGAGCCACCTAGTGGCCTACGGACCCGACATCCACACTATGATCCGGTGTGAGTGGGTCCTCAAAGGCTTCTGGAAGTCTGCGAAAAGTCTGGTGCCAAAACGTTAAAGCTGCGAAGCCAAGTCAGAGCACAGACCTCGACACAATCTGTCATCTGTGGCAGGATCTGAAAGCTGCTGTTGTGTTGCGGTCCCCGTGCAACATTACAGAGCTTGAACAGTTTTGCATGTCAATGAGGGGAAACTCGCAGTGTCTGGATCTGCAGAGCTGATAAAGGCTGATCCAAAGACTGAAGGCTGCCACTGCTGCCAAAGCAAAGCAGTTTAACAGAGTTCAGCCATGATTAATTTCATATGTATTTAAAATCTAATTGTGCCATTATCAAGATGTCTTTCACTTCATTCCCTTTCCAGTGAAAGACTTGCTGAACTGGTATACAAGCACAGCACAGTCCAGCGTGTCACCTTATCTGACTTTACAGCAAACAACTGGTGCCTGACACTAGTGTACTGTAGTGATCATTCGAGCACAAAACCACCAGCAGGTCTGATGAAACAAACAAAGTCAAATACTCGATCACAGTCAGGATTGTAAATTTTGGGGGTTGTTGTAAAATGTAATTTCCTGTGTGCAACAATCATTAATGCACCACCTGTTGAAGGCACATGAAGAGTTTTATACTTTTAGAGTGCTGACCTTTGAACAGGTTTGAGATTGTGGGATGAAAGTATCAGGTTTCCTTTCATTTGCTGCCAGCTGATGAACCTGAATTATAAAAGTCACATTAAGAGAGAAGAAAGCCTCTACAGCAAAATGGTTCAGTTTGCATTGCTGGTCGGGTTTTCCAGTCTTTGCCTGCTTTGCCAAGTGTGCAACCTGACAAAGCAGGGTGAGTGCGGGATTAAAAAAAAAGAAAAGAAAAAACTTTAATAACTAACTTCAGAAAACTGATTTATTTACATAAAACTTTGGCAACATAAGATATTTACAATCTGACTCAATTGTTCGCTTCCCTTTTACTTATAAGCAAGTTTATAACTAGAACACACAAATAAATAAAAATGAAAAGTATTTATATCCACAAATTTAGACTTCAAACTTGATTGTAAAATTGCTGATTACAATTTTTAAAATCACTGATTCATGACTCATTTCAGAATGGGTCATCAGAATCTTAGCTTTAGAAAGAGCCATGCTGAAAACATGGCAGAACCTGAATGATGAACTCAATAGAAACATTAAGGACAATTTGAAACATCTTGGCAGAACTGCATCGCTTTTGAACTCCATGCTAAAACCCTGCTATCATCTTGAATGCTAAAATGTCCTGATTAAAATCAAAGTCAGTGGGTAGAACTGAAAACATCAGGGTCAAACATGTTGGTGGAGGAGACAAAAAAGGATCATTGATCTACAAAGCCTTTTAAGTGGTGCTTGAAAGACATCTTTCAGATGTGCCATCAACAGCACTCCTGACAAAATACAAAGAAATATGAGGCTCAAAACTTCACAGTGAAAACAGAGAGGACGACCTTTCTGCTGGCTTTACGGTTTTCTGGGTCAGTGAAGGAGTCTCTTCCTGCTGTAGCTCTTCCCCGTGTTTGAGCGTCTTTTTGGTTGGCTGAAGGGACAGACCTCCACGCCATCGTCTATCCTCCGGCCTGACGCAGCCTCATCTACAAAGTTTAGGAAATAATGAGTGTAAGTTCATTTGCAGCACTGGGGGAAAGGTTACTGTATTTATCAGGTTCACTTTTGGCAGGAGTATTATTTTCTTGATTCATCGTTCAGCCGCCCAAAACTTTATTCAAAGCTCAAAGACATGCAGTTTAATATCAGACACAACCAAGATTTGAGAAGCTGTAACCAGATCATTTTAGGTATTTTGCTTGAAAAATACCTAAATATCAGTTATCAAAATAGCTGCTGATCAATTTTCTGGCCATCAGCAAATCCATTAACAGACTAACTGTTGCAGCTCTACATGTGATGACTGAGCATCTTATTTCAAAGCCACGGTCATAAGTATTGTCCTTTCTCCCAGCTCTGTCTTAAAACAACGCCTTGTATTTTCCAAAGTTAGTCTTTATAGTCAAATTCTTTTTCTGTTACCACCCATCCACTGCAGCTAAACATAGAAACACTGTAGAAACAGGGAATTTTAATTTCTACACACAACAAGGACTGAGGATTGTGTCACAAATTACTTGAAACACTCTACGATGCCTTCACCCCATCAACACTGAACATACTAACAGCCACAGTGGCTTTGTAACATGATGCAAGCAGACGACAATTGTTTGCTCGGTGAATGGGAAATTTACATTTCAATAATGCCCAGATGGAACTGTAGACAGGAGCAGCAATTTCTGTGGCAAGGAATTTTTAAACTAATATATCACCTCAATGCAGTGGGCATGAGGGTCAGACCAGCACAGTGCAGATGCTGCTGTGAGCAACCAGTTAGATTAATCAATCATAGAGCATAATATAATCTTAAAATCATTTGACAGCCCCATTAAAAACAAAAACACTGTACATCTTACCTTTAAAATTTGGCGTTCTCTTACCAGCAGAGCCAGTTTTGCCCTTGAACAACAGCGGAGAGTGAGTGAGGGCCAGAATCCCACTCGCTGTCACTGGCTTCCTCACCTTTGAGCTGGGAGGGGTCGCCACTGTCAAAACGTAGAAAACAGCACTGCCAAAGTTACAATTTAATCTTGCAGTTTCATGCAATCGTTTCAGAAATGAAGTTTCACTTTGTGTTTATCATTTAATATCTAAAAAACAATGTCATTCAACTATTCTCTACATCTGAACTTTCTTCTCACTAAACATTTGGTCCGAACATAGATGGTATTTTAAATTAAAATGAAAGTATTTCAATTGTAACCCAAGAACTTTAAATGTGAAAGCATTTTGTTTCAGAATGTCTCAATCATAACTTACATGACTTGATGTCTCCACTTCCAGCAGTCAAGATGACTTCTTCCTCCACTCTCTGAGGATCAGCACCATCAGCCTGATGAGCCAGCTTCTCCATCCAGTACAAATCGTCCAGTGGAGAAAGAGGAGATGCATCTGCAGCTTTGTTGTTTGAGGGCTCATCCACGTCCTCAACGTCCTGCAACCTGCTTACTCCGAGCTCACCTTCCTCCAGCATCTCCACCAGCAAGGGCTCCCCCTTCCAGCCACGATCTTTGCCTCCAGCCACTCCAATCTGAGCTCTCTTTCTGCGAGGCCAACTGTTGAGGTTGTCTGGCGTCGCCTTCCCTACACTCTGAGGTGAAGGAGTCAGGGGAATGATGTCTGCAACTGCCACTGGAGACACTGTCCCTGCAGGATGCCGTGTAGGGGTGTAGGACTGGCAGATGTAAGTCTGGACGCTGCCAACTTTTCTGGGCGTGCTCTTGGCCGGGGTGACGTGAGTACAGATCGATGGTGAGACACACCCAGGATCTCTGTGCTTAGAGAACAAAGCCAAGGGACTTTCCAGCTGAGAAGGTTTCACACCAACTAATGGGCTCTGAGCTCCTGAGGCTAAATCACCTGCGTTCATGGAGTCTGCGCGTTTGATTCTGAGCTTGGGAAGTCCTGAAGTTTGTATCTCCATTTCCACCTGGTAAGTCAGTGGGTTTGGAGTACCCATGCCCTTTTGCTGACGAGGTCTTGCTGGGCCTCGAGGGGTTGAAAATCGAGGGGCTTCATTTCCGTACCCCAAACGAGCAGCAGCCTCCCTCTGTTGGCGGTCAGGGGTCTGTCGGAAGCCGTAGCTCCGACCAGGTGTACCTTGGGGTGGTACGTGTGGTTTAGGAGAGACAGTGCTTGACAGGAAGTCTTCACTGGACAGTGAAGGCTTCCGTGAAAAGCTAATGTTCATCCTGAGACCTCCACTGAACTGGGTCTTTACAACTGCTGCATCTACAATGTCCATACTATCATCTTCTGTGGATTCAGCAGTTTGTGAAGAGTCAAACTGCTGTGAATCTGTATGGGAACTGGAGTCAGTTTCAGCCTGGACCTCTTCTTTTGGATCTGAATGCATGTTCTTTTCCACAAGGCGACAGTTCTCAGATGATTCTGTGTCTATTTTGGAGGGGACATTCTCACTAGACTGGGATCTTAAGTTATGTCTGGTGGTTCTAACACCCTGACCAGACCTCGCTCTCAACAGGGACTTTGCAGGAGATTTTATTGAAGTATCTGACCCTTCTGAATCAGAAGTACCTTCTACTGGTGTAAACACTGGATAACATGGAGATGGGATGTCTGAATTTTTTCCTGGAGTTCTTCCAGAGCGTGTAATCATTTGGTGAGTAGGACTTGGAGTTCTGCTTTGAGTTCTAGTGTTGGATTTAGGTAAGGGGCAGTGGTCTGGAGGTGGTGTGGACTGTGGAGGAGGCAGTTCCAAACGACAAACAACGTCACTTTTTTCAGGTGTTTTCATCCTGTTGTGACATTTGTCAGAGGACTTCTGATTTTTTTCATCTGTCAGAATAACACTGTTTGCATTGAAAAGGTCTCTATTAGTGTTTCTGCTTTTGACAGGACTGCAGAAAGTTTTGGGTGATTTGACCAGTCTTGGAGAAGTGCGGGATGCAATACAAGGCGACTCTGGCACCTTGAAAGAAATGCTGTTCTCTGCCACTCTGTATTTTCGAGGGGATGGAGACCATGTGACACTCTTTTTGGGAGTCCTGGAAACTGGGCTATTGAGTAGATGTAATCCAGAAGAAGATCGGCATTCGACAAAGGCCTTGACCGGAGTCCTGAGAATACCCTTCAGTGGACTCCTCACAGGGCTTTGCTTAGTCGGGGTCTCCGCCACAAGAGTCTTTCTGGCTGGTGATCTGAAAGGACTACCTCTCAGAGCCATACCAAGAGAGCTGGCTGCTACGGGGCTCTCTGCAGCACAGACAACGTGCATCCTGGATGAGGGTGGGGCTTTGGGGGTCCCTGGGGTTCCAGGGGTCCTGGGTGTTGTGATCCCATGGAAAGCCCTCCCATGTCTGCCAGGAGATTTTGTTGGTGTTTTATTTGGACTCTAAAACGAACACACAAACAAAGAGGTCATTAAATCTGTCATAACGGATTTCTTTGGCCACTTGAGGGCAGTGCAAACAAGTTGTGCACAGTAACATCAATATATCAACTATAAGGTGATATGGTGAACTTGTTCACAAACAGTTCCTTATGTATAATCCAGCAGTTGTGAAACAAGTTGTGTTTCTGGCCATTTGACAAATCTAAGTCCAACATTCAGTATCCTGTAGGTGTTTGGGGTCTCTAACAACTCACGAGTTACTAAATGCTCCACTATGCAGATAGACTGTCACTAGTTGTGCAAGCAGTGTTATACAACATTTACATGAAAATCTATTTCTATAATGTAGAAGAACTGTGATGTGAAGAAGAATAGATGCCTCAGTCATTCGCACTTTTACAAAATTCAAGATAAACATCTTGTCAAAACTCTGTCAGTAAGCTGAGAAAGGACATTGGTGTGCCATCACTTTATTTCACAGCTACTAATGAATATACTGTGTTTGGTGAACCATATTATAAAAAAGAGAACTTACCTCAAAGACACTCGAGTCTGTGGACAGCCGTGACCTGGTGGCCCTGGTTGCATAAGACTGGTTTGAGGGACTGCTGGAGGAATCAGCAGCCCCAAAAAGAAGACGCAAGGGAGAACGCACTGTTTTTATGTTAACCTCACTGACATCGCTGACAGTAAGCTGGGATGCAGAGAGAACCCTGTCCAGGTTGCGGGAGCGAGGTTGAGAACTTGAGTAGAAAGTGTTTGAGTGTCTTCTTGCAAACTTCTTTAGCCTTGGACTTCTTCTTAGGTCTGACACAAAACCAAAGCACAAATAAAAAAGACCTGTTATAGTTACAGTGCTTGAATAGTGTAAAAATGTTCAAAGTACCCAAAAATTACATTTCAAGGTAAATTATCATTTTTTTTTATTCTTTTTTTTTCACATACGTTTGTGATGCACTTAAACACAAGACAAAAGGAGATTATAATCCTTATATTCATGAAAACATTCTGTGTAGAAAAACACAAGACTGTGGTATCAGTAAAATACCTTCTGAAGGTTTTACTGGTGACTCTTCCACAATGCATTCCTCTGTAGGGGCAGATCTCCTGAAAACAAATCATTGAAAAACACAGGGAAAGATTTTCAGTTCATAAAAATCAGCAGTTGCAGATGATTTCTGGGTCATACAATGGATCAATTTATTGCAGAATAATCAATAAATCTCAATAAGACAAACCATTGACAACATACCTTCCCATTTTCTGCCGGTGCAGGAGGCGATTGGACACTTGCTTGTGATGGGGTGTTTCACACACTTTCTTTGTTAGAAGTTTGTGCCTCTCTGAAAAAACAAAACAAAAAACAGAACAATTTCCTGTCAAAGAAATTGCTAAAAAAAATATCCACTTAATTGAAATGGAGGCACGGTTGGACAAACTCCAATGAGCAGAAAAACACACTGAACTTCTTTTGAACTGTCAACCTGGCAGTGAATATCTTAACATCAACATTGTGTGGCTAAAGGGTTCCGTCTCCCCTGAAGATAAAGGTCAGCTTCCATTCCCTCCTCTACAACAGCTTTGCTTTCAGTTAATTTTGGAGAATTATCCGTTCACCTTCATTTTCATGAGATCGCTTTCGTTTCAATCCTTCCACAGCAGACACAGACTGGCTCCTCGGCAGCTTGGCTTTCTTTGAGGGGGATACCATCTCTTGATTGAACAGGTTTCTTCTCACCTTCGTCACCTCTGTGGACAATCAGAATAGTCTGTGCTGAGGACTCTAACATTAACATGGTGATGTCTTTTGTTTTACACAGATTCCAAGGTGTCAAAAATGGTTTCTACTCATAAGATAATTAGAGCATGAAACAATCTCCCCTGTGACAAGGATGCCTCAAAATTCAAAAGACAGATTTTGGGTTGAGTAGGAAAGTGGCAAGCCAGATGTAAAACAGAACATACCTTGTGCTTCTTGTTTCTGAGGTTCTGCTTCAGCAACAGGTTTCTCCAAAGCAACAGAGACCTTTGATTTGGACTAATGAAAACACATTAAAGATGGTCAGGTATTCTATGTGCAAATATCATCTCAGGTCTTAGTTGGGTGATGGTTTTCAAACAGGACAACACAGGAAAGCATTTAAAAGTTTTTACGCCTTTGGATGACTCACAGCAGGTTAGAAATCCAACAATCAGAGTTATCAGGAGTCATTACTTATTAAAAGGTCCACTTACGGCTCTTGTAGCCTTTTTGGGCATCTCTATTTGACGAAGACTCTGTGAGGATTCTGTCATACTGCGATGACGAGTCAGCATCCCACTCCTAAAAGGGGGAAGTTTTTAATTCTTGAAATAAAGCTTAGAAAATATATATACATCATGGCTCAATCATACAACTAAAAATTCTCCTAAATACTAAAAATTCAATGAGTATGATTCAATTGCAGTGACATTCAAGGAGCAAAATCATCATTTTAACTCAACTGTGTCTTCTTTGTTTTAGTATCTAAGATTTGTTTAATTCAAGACCATTCCTGACAGTGTCTTTAACATTTAACCTCCACTCACTTCCTCTTGCTAGCTGAGCGATTTCGCAGGTCCTGCAGGCAATCTCTGCCATCTGAAACCTGGCTGCGAGTAGAGAGGGGAGGTGAAGGAGCTGACGGAGAAACGCTGTCTTTAGCAACTGACTCGTCGCTGAAGAAGTCAGCAGGTAGAACAGCCACCAAAGCTTCAGGGAGCTGGGTGCCCAGATTGTGGTAGATGTCTGCAAGCACTCTGGGCACAGCTGTCAGGAACCTGCCATGACACAGAAAGACTGTTAGATTCTATAAATACTTGGCTCATGTTTCACATTACAAATTCAGTACAGCTATAATGATGCACATAGGTGATATTCAAAACAGGCACTTTTCATCAGGGTGGTTTTAAAACTAAAGATTTATGGTAATCGAGAAGCAAAAGCTTGTTAGTGAGTACAGGTAACTCGAAATCATGAATCTGTAACCAAAAGTATGTTAACTCTTGCTTTTTGTGTTCTTCTGGGGAACACAATAAAAGCCTGAACACTTACCCTGGGAGGACTTCGTCTTGAAGGAACCTTGCAAGGAAAACTGGGTCTTTTGTCAGGGAGATTATCCTGAGCATTTCAGCCACCTGAAAAGCAGAGTTCAGAATTTGTTTGTTTTTGCCCAATTGTTCAATTAGTGGCATTCAAGAAATAAACTTTGCTGGTCAAAATGATTTAAAGCTGTTAATGGAAATATATTAAATGTCATACTATTTATACACAATCAGATATCTTATTATTTTGTGGTGACTAATGCAGGCAATTAATTAAACATGGCTTTCCTTCAGATAATTGCCATGTTTCACTCCCTTTACTGTGGCAGTCTACGAAGATGAACAGTAGCAACCAGCCAAATTCTGATAGGAGACCATCTATCTGTCATCAGAATGGCTTGCAAAAGGATGACAGGGCTGACTTATGAAGAAAACTGCATACTCTGTCGCCACAGCTGCTCTTCTGCCTTTGCACATAAATGGGACTCAACAGCAATCATCTTACCTCCTCTGCCATCTGATCAACATCCAGTGAGTCGGGCTGCTCTGAAGAGAAAAGTCTGCACAACTCCAGCCTCAGCAACGCCTGTAGCTGGCACCTACAGGAGACAACCTGTGTTACCCACGCCTAATCATAACTGACTTAAGAACAGAATGATTGTTGACCAGCCACAAAATAGCAAAAAAGCTAAACTTTCACACGTGGGAGAGCCAGTATTACCACAGACGGAAGTGGCTGAGTTTTAAACTCCAAAAACAAAGTAAGACACAAAGTTAGAAAATAACTCACTCTCTGACTTTGCTATCAACATCAGCAGCCGTGCAGTAGATCTGTCTGATTGATTTGCTGGTCTTGAGGAGGTGCTGCTGGACAAACAGGGAGGTCTTTACCTGCAAAGAAGACATCAAATTTTAGATCTGCATATTAACAGCCCAACTGTCTGAGCTTTAATGTACTTTAGGTGATACGCTGAATGCTTTCATTATCTCAGTAATAAAAGGTTCTGCATCTTATATCAGCTATCAACAACAATCCCCTTCCTACTACTGTCCAACTTTACAGTCAACACTGCTGCCAGTAAAACCACACACACAACGAATTCACTCACGTTCAAGATCAGTTTATACTAAACTTTGCAACAACTGTGTAAACTGTGACAACTGAATTCACTGTGTATGATTATTTACAATTATGACAAACAAATGATTATCTACAATTGTACAACCAGCTATGAATTCCTCCACCATCTACCATCAAATTATGGTAACCGGTCTACAGTCAAACAGACTGTGTTTCTGGGAAAAAAAAAAAACAATACAAAGCAAAAAAAACAAACAAGCAGACTTGTGTATATATATTTATATTGTTATTTTTTTACTTCTTTAATAGTTTATTTTTAGTCAATGTGTCATGCACCAACTTCACCAAAACAAATTCCTTGTATATGTGAAATCGTACTTGGCAAGAAAGTTTTTTCTGATTCTGATTCTGCAGCAAAGATCAAAGTGGGTCAGGTCAAAATGTTGAAATATACTTAAAGCTGCCATGTGTCTCACCTCCACATCTGACTCTGCCACAAGAAAGATTTTCACAGCAGACATGAGCTGCTGGACACTCATGAAGAGGGCCAAGTCTCTTTCTGCCACAGTCTTCTCGTAGCTGGACTTCAGATGGGACAGCAGCTCTTCCTCCTTAGTGAAACCTGGGCAAAGGATGACGATACATCACTTGATTCGTTGTTTTATCAAAGTGTCAAAGAGTTTGGCACTTTGGGAAATAAGCTTGTTTGCTTTGCTGCACAGAAAGATTGTTGAGTGTTGCACAGTTTTAATGGGCAGACTCACTGATTGTGTTCGTTCCTTCAGATTTGTTCTTGTCACTTGATCGTCTCTTCCCTTGTCTGTCGGGCCCCCTGCCCTCGACCCCCAGCTGCTCAACCTCGTTCTGGTTCTTTTGGGCTTTGACATTCAGCCGTGCCACATTCAGCATCTGGAGGGAGCGGCTCAAGGTCTTCATCTTCAGTTTCACTGGTGTGCGCTGGGCGCCACCTGTAGATCACAGATGGAAAATTAGCTCAGGTTAAAATCTTGATGATACTAGAAACTGAACATTTTTCTGCCATTTGCTATCTTAAAAAAAAAAAAAAAAAAAAAAAAAGAACTTTACTTGTGTCTAAAGGAATAATTGGTGATTGCTAATTTCCTAAATTGAACATCTGTACTTGTACTACAAATTTCACAACCTTCGTAGAAACTCTGGAATTTGTGTAAAAAAAAAAAAAATTAAATATGGCTTCCTCACATTTCTTGCCCCTCTTTTCATGTGCATCCTGCGATGTTTGATACAATTCAGCCAGACTACTGATCAGCTCCTGCTGCAGGACAGACAATTCCTCCTCTTCTCTCTGCTCTGGCACTGCATGAAGTAATCTGTCCAACAAAGTAAGCAAAATCTCAGGACCATGTGTCACATTATGCGCCAAGATTGAGTTTGTTTTTGGTTGACTTTGATTATTTTTGTGTTTAAATTAGTGCTGTCAAAAATATCACATTATTAAGGCATTAACTCAAATCAATTTTATCAGCGTCATTTTTTTTATCACGCGATTAACACTCTTTGTGACCTAGTGAACTTGTAGTTTTTTATAAGCTGTGGCCACTGCTAGTAACGTTACAAAAACTACGTGATCCGATTGTAAACCGGAAACAAAACAATAGACACGCCCAATGCATGTTTTGGTCTCGCCTGCTCGCTAGCTGTGAAAGTGTAGGTGGATGTCAAGCGCGAAACGCCAAAATGGATGCGAACAAGATTCTGAATAGAAAGTTTAGTTTCAAAAATTTGCCCGATGGGTTGACTGACAAGACCAAAGTTTGGACAGAGGCATATGGATACCGTAACGAAAAACTAGCTTACTGCAGCCATAGCCAAGTAATGTTCATTCTTTCTGGAGAGAAACAAGAGGCTGCGTTGATAAGCCTCTGGTGAATAAACAGAAGAGCATCACAGTCTGACTGCTTGTATGTTCAAAAG
The DNA here is from genome assembly GCF_039877785.1 of Chaetodon trifascialis. Taxonomy (NCBI): domain Eukaryota; kingdom Metazoa; phylum Chordata; class Actinopteri; order Chaetodontiformes; family Chaetodontidae; genus Chaetodon; species Chaetodon trifascialis. The sequence continues at coordinate 4,046,855 of NC_092065.1, read as the reverse complement.
AAACCTAAGAAAGGAAAGTTTTAGCCATGGTTTAAATGCTCTATAGGCTGAGTCCTAGTTTACAATGATGTGCACTTTGTAACTTTATCTTGGACTGAGGCCCTTCAACATCTGCCGGACTATGCTCAGGATTTTTTATGAGTCTGTGGTGGCAAGTGCAATTCTCTATGCTGTTGCGTGCTGGGGCAGCAAGCTGAGGATGGCAGACGCCAACAGACTCAACAAACTGATCTGCAAGGCCAGTGACATTGTGGGGGTGGAGTGTGACTCTCTGACGGTGGTGTCAGAGAGGAGGATGCTGAATAAGCTAAGGACTATCATGGACAATGTCTCACACCCACTTCATGATGTGCTGGCCAGGCACAGGAGTACGTTCAGTAAGAGACTAATACCACCAAAACTCAGGACTGAACGATACAGGAAATCATTCCTGCCTGTGGCCATTAACCTGTAAACTCCTCCCTCTGAATGGCCCTTGGACTTCACTGTCACTGTCTGGTCTGTTCTGTTGAATATTTTACAATTTCACTTTGCACATCTGATTCCATTTTGCACATTTTTTTGCACATCCAATATACTTAGTATATTACTTATTTTTATTACTGTACATTTCATTATGTTGCCTATTTTGTGTTGTATATTTCTTAATTTGTGTTGTATATTTCTTATTTACATATATCTTTAGTTTTAATATTCTGTTTCTTAATATTGCCTTTATATTTATTCCTTCTTGTTCTTTCTCTCTTTTTTATTCTAATCTGTAATTCTGTTTTGTGTGGAGCACTGTACAAAAAACAATTTCCCCTTGGGGATCAATAAAGGAATTCTGATTCTGATTCTGATCTTGTATCACCCTGTTTTGATGTGCAATTAATTTGCGATTAATCGCGAGTTAACTATGACATTTATGGGATTAATCACAATTAAATATTTTAATCGATCTACATAAATATAATACAATCAATCTTGAAATCATATTTACCTCATTGATTCCATTAAGTGGGAACTCACTCCTGACTGGTCTGAATGAGGGAACCAACACTCCAACACGTCTTTGCTCAGCGGGACATGGCAAACTTCCCTCTGAGCCCACTCAGGAACCTGATGATCCTTTGGCTGGTCTGAGGGAGAAATGAAAATCAACACAGCAATAAATAGCTAGCAATGAAACAGAACATGGATTGGAAATAAAACTATACCCTTACCATCTAATACATTAAAAGTTTCACTGTTTCTAATATTTGAGGCCAACTCATACATTAGGAATATAAAAATGCAACAAGTATTACAACCCTATTATTAATAGGATTGTAATTAACCCCATACTGACAACCCTATTCAAGTATATTCAATATAAGTGATCTGTGTACTTTTAACAGCTGTGAGTCAAGCTAAAAGCTTTTGGTAACATATGCTTTTATTTTTGGTTCAGAAAAATGCTTTTGATGTTTTGAATCCTGAATATTACTCTTCTACCCTCACCATCAACACCGTCACCATCTGCCTCCATGATGTCATACACTACTCCCAAAACACTGCTCACAACATCTGGCAGTTCAGCTGAGCTTTCTGCTGTAGCGGGGGCAATGATTTCGGTGGTCAGGAACTGGTCGTGCTGAGTGATTCCAGAGAGGAGAACGGTAAGCAGAGCTGTAGAGTGTGACAAGGGGGAGAGGACAGCCGAGCAAAACAGGCCGTTGACATTCACCTCAGAAAGCTGAAGGAACAAGCAAAAGACAAGAACAATAAAAAAGTAGTGAATCAGTAAATGTCCACAAAAAGAAGATGTTGAAACAGGTACAAACACCCTGTTATTTTTAACAGGTATATTATTTCTCTGTGGAATTTTCAAGAGACTAAAGAAACAAACTTGTGCTGTCCCCTGCAACATGTCATGAGCGCACAAAGAGTTGTTACTGGTATTAAAGAGTAAGGACCACACCAGCAAACACAGCACACTGACTGAAGGGACATTTGCAGGTACATTTACATGCTGTTTAAAGTGCTGCAGCTGAGCAGCTAATTAGCTATCTAGCCTGCAAACTGACACAAGAAAGGCATTTTTCCTGAGCAAATGTTTGTTTGGTTGCTAGTTCAACAAGCTAAGGTGCAGGACACAAAAAGTGTGTTCATGTTTGTAAGTCTGGTAAGGTGTCTTCAGCAGGAAAGCTAATGTGGGCTGGTGTTTAAAATCTGTGGCACTAGCATTGTCTGTCAGACTAAAGTGTGGCTCAGTGTAGCTCAGTGTGACCGCCTGGTCTGCCCAAGCAGTCAAAACACAGATGTTACTACTTATGCAAGATTTGACTGGCTGCAAATACGGTCGCCATCTTCGCAAACAGACAAAGGAAAACACAGGACAAGTGATTTACAAAGCAGATATGTAAGCTGTAGCACACAAAAAAAGAAAGAAGTTTAACATCGCAAAAGAGCCTTAATTGGGACAACTGTACTGTCAAACTGAAACACAGTTTGCCTCACCATGTGAAGAGCATGAGCAGAGAGTTCCATCAGGAGATGCTTGAAGGCACCAACTCCCTGATCACTGCTGCTGGAAAACTGAAGCACCCACGACTCTGTGGAGGTCTGTGTCAGTGAAGAGGAGTCCCAGCCCTGCAGCACTCCTTTCAGACACACTTCCACTGTTTCTGGGAGAAGCCTCTGCCTGCAAGACACTGGCTCAACCATGATGCTACAGCTCTGTGTCACATCACCTAGTTGCGTGAAGAATGACACAACAAAAACAAATAAAGGCTGTTCATTTTCAACTTTATGTTTCACATGCTCACAGCATCAGATCACATGAATAGTTTTACAGCAGCACTATTATAAGGCACGTTTTATTAACAGATGAGAAGAGTTCACTTCCATGTTACCAACCTTGCTCCCACTGCAGAACACCGCTGACGACAGGAAAAGCCATGCGGTAGAGCCTTTCACAGGACAGCAGGTATCCAATGCTGGACTTGAATGCAAAGGCCTTTTGAGTGCAGCAGAGATTCAGCAGAGCAATCACAGGGATCACTCTGCCACCCATCTGAGCTAGGACCTCAGACAGCTTGTCAAAGCCGAGGTGGTCTTCACACCTCATAACCTGCAGCAAGACAAAAATATCTTAATTGTCAACTTCAGGGGAAAAGGGAGTTTGTTTTCATGGTCACTTTGGCAGGATGCTATCTGTAACTCATGACTGTTTTTTCACAGTCATCCTAAATTTCACACAGGCTAGTAAAACAGTACACACAGTTGGCGTTATTGCCTGGGCCAAGTAGGATTTAAAACATCTGCAAACTTTCTCTCCCAAAGGTAATAGGTCCTTTTTCTGTCACACAAATACTAAATTTACTTATTAGATGCTAGTTACAGTCAGGTCATACGGGTAAGGTGACAAATAAAGGGATATGCCAAAATAAAGTGTCCTGTGAGATGAACACCAGTATTCAACAAATCATGAATGTATCTTGGCACAGATTCTATTCTAATGAAGTCACTGGAACTCTGCTCGAGGGATGAACACCATTCAATAAAAACATATTTCATTTGGTGTTTTGATGATAATACTAGTGGTAAGTGTTGCATAGATGCTGAACTGGGTTGAGATTTGATTGCAGCAGAGGCCAAAGCATATACTTCAATTCTTTAGTGCCTCGTACAGAAGCATCGGCATTTGTAATGTTAATCCACTCCCTTATCCAGGTTTTTCCTTGAAATTGTCATCCATCTCTGTCTCTTCAGGCCAAAAGGTAATATACAGTATCTTAAATGTTACCTTTTGTGGTTGTAAAGGTTGTTCTGCAGTTAATTTATATGGTTACATGAACTTGTATGACTGCATTAGCTACCTTAAAAAGAAAGGGACATTTACCTGCTTCACTATCATATTCCCAATACAAGTGATTTTGTTCCAAAATACCATATCACCTACCAATGGGTTACACAAAATAGTAGAGGAGCAGCAAATTTTTATCCAAATGATTTGTTCTCAACTTAGTGATTTATACATCTTCTGTTTTTTTATTTTGTAATATTTTCGACTGCAACAGTGTGTGATGCTATACTCACCTGGACATGTGATTTACTGTCAATCCAATGCAACACAACCTGTCGCTCGACCAGCATATCACGAAGGCCCCTGGATGTGATGTGCTCTGTCACATCTGTAGGCAGGTCATGGTTTTCCAAAGAAAGGTAGTCCACAAGTTGTGTCCTGGAGCGTGGACACTCCGAAACAATAAACACCACATTCCTCCCGTTGTTTGAAGTATCATCCTCCTGTGAAACACTGGATTTCCCAACTCGGCTCGACTTCCTGGACCTCAGGGACAGTTTAGTGGGAGAGGTAATGTCTGGTCTGTCCCATTGGAAGTCCAGCAGGGTTTCTTTGAGAACGTTTTGAACTGAAGCAGACTGACTGGATTGATTCTTCTGGTGAGAAGACCACGGTTTATCCTTCACGTCAAACTTGGCTTCAAATTCTATTTCAAAATCCTCAAAGGTTTTGTGGAGAAGCTCCTTGAAGTCTGACACCCTTGATATGAGTCTGGCATTACAACCAGTCTTGGATTGAAAGAATTTATAACCCCAGCGCACTTTGTCAAATCCATATTTGTAGCTGAAATGCAGCAGAATTTGTAATATTCCTCGTTTCACAAAATGATTCCTGACATCCAGCTGATCGCCCGAATCGCGATCTCCATAATCCACATCAATGACAAAAACCAAATTGTGCAAAGCCATACTGTCAACCGAAGGAGCCCTTGACTCAACGATAAGCCATGAAAGCAGGTCAGCCTGGATAAAATCTATTTAAGTCCGTTATCACTAGCTTAACAAATTTGGTCCAATGTTCATTGTGTGTGGACACAGGGACGCCATTTACAGCTGCCAAAACTAGGACTCTTCATCTTTCTTACGTCACACGAAGTTATCCAGCTAGCTAGCTACGGTAGCTACGGAGATTCAAATTAACGTAACCAACTTACAAATTAGCATCGGCTCGTGTGGTAGAGATTTGGCACCCGCCATTGCTTGAATTAACTTCACACCCGTTGTAGAAAATAAACCTACGTACTACGTATTAGCTAAAACTGCTTAAAAATTTTCGTATAACGCTACTCACGTACATATGCTGCTCTACAATCGCCATTTTCTCGTCGCAGTGCGTCCTTAACCGTTCGCGCTCCTTGAACGATAGCCCATCCCCTACGCTGTGATTGGCTATATTCTTAACAACAACAACTCAATTGGCCCAATATAATAAAAAAGCGAGTCGTCGATTCGCCCAAAATCTCAGGTTAACTTTTCATTGGGCTAATGCACCGTCAATCAAATCTCAACAGAAACGTAGTACAGGAAACATGACACGAGAACAGACAGGCCTATGATTGGCAGGGTCCACTTAGATTTAACTTTTAAAAAGCTAGTTACTCATCGGTAAAGCGTCATACACATATAACGGGGAAGATGAAATAGATACATCGGCCTATCGCTGAGTTTGCGATAGTGTCATTTTGTGTCAATGCACAACTAATGTCAGCTGGTGCAAAGCTTTGTGTAAAACTGCTGTACCCAGAGACATCAGCCAGGGACCGCTGCTCCCTTTCTTCCTTGCAAAAGTGCATAACTGTCCTTCCACTTTTTGATGCTAAAAGCAAACATTTTCCCAGCCATAACAAGTGAACTGAGAAACACCGAATAAAGCAACATGGATGAATTATGTAAAGCGTGATTTGAAAGTTGAATTCAAATGAAAATGAGTTATTATCATTGAATGAATAGTGGACTTCCAAAAAGACACTGCATGCTGCTGGACCACAGAGTACCAGATAAGGGAAAATCGAAGCAAACTAAGCATGAGGTGAGACATAGAAGTGTCCTTATGAATGGTATTGAAATGCTGAAGGAGATTTGGTTTTTCAGTGAATTAAGTACTTTGTTTAGCTGTCTGCTGTGTGTTTAAAGGAAAGAGACAATATAAAAAGTGGGCAAAGGCCTGAGACATTTTGTCTTTTTATCATGTTGATCCACTGATGACTATCTACTTTGTCAAGTGTGCCAAGCAAAGCAGCGAGAACGATAGCTTGGCATCCTTGGCCATTCTGTCTCTCACTGCCTAAAATGGAAGAAACTCTCTTTCAGAACAATATTTGGCTTTGATATGGAGGTCTGGGTCTTCTCACTGGGTTTTCAATGTTTCCTCAAGTTTTAAGCAAAGCATGATACACTGAGTGTGTCTGCAGACCAGAAAATGCATATAGCCCAAAGCTGTCCTCAGTGTGTCCGACAGTTCGATTTCCAGGTTGGTCTCTGTTAGTTCAGTGACGACACAAAGGTAAATACAAATTAGACTGAATGTAACATTTGACAATGTATGGACAAATTTGATATCTTTACACAGTGAGGTTTGTCAGCACTGGTGTTCAATGAATAACAACAAAGACTGCATGATTAAATAAAGAACTTCATTCAGCTACATTAATTCTTCAAAATTTGTTAATACATTAAGTCACAATATCATATATGATAATATTCATATTAATAACAGGTAGCCTATAACTGTAGCTGTTTTCACTAAAACCTGAGACAGAGCAATGACCAAAATACTTGAAACAAGCAGTGTGTCTTAGACCCAGCTCTCTGTTTTTCAGATAATCTGTCAAATGGACAGGTAAATGTAGAATCTTTCTCCATCTCCCCAGGGCTGGAGGGAAAACCAGAAAAAGAAAGATTTAAGGAAGTAGAACACTGGGAGAGGAGGTATGTGGGTCACCCTCTGTTTTGCATCCATAATCATCTCTTTTCTACAGCACCAGGGGGAGATGAAGAGCTTAGAAAAGCTTTGAAATAGAGAGCGAGAGATCAAAGAAGCATACTGAATGTTCTAGACTCTGCTTTCTGTGTCCCACCAGACACCTCCCAAGTCATGAGACCAGGATGTAGGTCAGGGATGCTGTTGAGAGCATGCTGCTGCTGAGACCAAATACTTGCATGGATGCACAAATAATTCACGCATGTGCGCGCGGGCACACACACACACACACACACACACACACACACACACACACACACAAGTGTACACATTTGCAATCTAACATGTCAGGGGTCAGTGTTCATGTGTAACATAACTGGAGTAAGAGATGATCACAGCAAATATTGCCCAGGGAGAAAAACAAAAACAAGGACAGGAAAAAATGGGACAAATTTGGACAAGTCTGGTTGACATTTATGATTCCAGTCATAATGTTTTGACAGAGTTATTGTACAGTAACAACAATACTGTGGTCCAGAGTGAAAGGTTGTAACAACTACTGGATAGATTGGTGTGAAATTTATTGCCCCTCTTGCTCCCCACAGGCTGAATCCTGATGACCTTAGTGAAGTCCAATACTTCAGTGACTAATTTCTTATCGTAACACTGGCATGTTAATAACTTTTGTGTTACATAGCCTTTTTTTCTTCTTTTTTACAGCAAAATATTCTTCTCTGCCAATCATTCAGCCAATCAATGCTCAATGCTTAGATCAATGTGAAGAACTGGACTCTTGATTTTTCATCCAACTAATATTTTTTAGACTTTTAGTTTTATCTGGTAGAGGGATCAACCAGGCACGTGGCCATTGTACATCCACTGCTATACATGTCAATATATTCATCAAAATTGCAATTACGATGAGCGTGAGTTCTGAGACAGAGACCACACAAACACACAACAGCACCAACAGGCTGCTTACCATGATGTTCTTCAGGCTGTGGGTGGAATCACTGAACAGATGCTTTCAACTTGGCAGAGAGGACTATTGTTCCAAAGCAAATATCATACCAAAGATTATTCATGGTGACCTGTGTTTGAGTGCACATCAATAGCATAGCCCTACCAAGATGTAAATGAAGGTCTTCTTTACATCAGTGACGTCAGACAGTCTTTATTCAGAGCAGTCTCGAAAACCTTATCTGTTCCTCCTGACCTAATAATAAGTTCTTCTGTCAGTGCAGACTGGTCTCCTGGCGTGTGTTTGTAGTACAAACAAGGCAGAGAACTGTCTTGTTTTGGGGACATTTTGTAATAATATTGCTCTTTTGCTTCCCAGATTAAAGCAGTGGATAAGCACTGTATGGGCAGACATACTGAAAGCTATCATCATAGCAAAATGAAATGTGTGAGTTACTTTTTGATAATCAACCGACTGATCAGGATGTCCTTTTCACGTAAATGCAAGCAACATATACAGTGTTTGTTTTAGGCTAGGTGACATATTTACACACATCAGTCATCTCTATCTTGAAGCCAAGTCTATCAGAATGGTGTGTGATTCATAATGAAAGATAATTCTGCACATGCTGTCTTAACCTTAAACAAAGTGTGACATGGTAATCCATCTTGGTGAGGGATTATAGTGTCTACATGTCTTTTGATACGTCACAAAGCTGTAAGTTCCTCTTTCACATGTTACATGTCAATCAGTTTGAGTGGTTGTCTCATTGTCAGAGGTACTGAGACACAAGATCACACTAAGGAAAGTTGGATTTGAAATGGTACATTTTGAGAAAATGAAGCTGAGTTGTTCTTACTGCCGTCCCATTTGACACTTTGAAGACCAACTCTTTTTAGAAAACTGCTCTCAGCAGCAGCTTCTTCTGGTTTTTAATAAATTAATTAATTAAATTGATTAATATTGCATTTTTTTATTTGTTGGTAACAGCTCATGTTTAGCTGGTGTTCCCGCATTAAGCATGAAATGCATATGATTTCACCTACTTTTAGCTTTTTTGCTAAAAATATTTGATTCTTCTCTTGTAGACTGGCACAGAGTGCTTCCAGCAGATTTTTATGAAATTCACCAGTGTTTTAAACTTTCCAGCTGTTGATGTATAAGATATAAGGAAGTGTGTGTGTTTGCATTTGGATGAATCAAAGTGTCAGAAAACAGGTACAGTTGGAGACTGTGCATTTGTGTCTGTTTGCTGTTGGCTCTGTCTCATCTTGTCTGGCTCGTCAGACTCAAGCTAACACACTGTCATTACAGTAGTGCACTTAAAGCAGTGATGCTGCCTTTCAAACATCCTGACATGCTACGTAAAACATGAAAAAAACATCAACTCTTTAACAAGATCATGTACTTGCAGCCACAGCGTAACTTCATTTTGAAGCTTTGGGCTGGTGTCACTCGTTAGCTGTCTGTGCAGATTGTTCCATGTTCTACAAGTCCTATTTAACAGATGATTACCCGTTTCTGCCATTTTGTCTGCTGCCAGGTTGTCCATGAAAACACATGTCACAGAGTTGCACGACCCCTCTAGTCCTCTACACTAGTTTCCTGTTGATTTTAAGATTTAACTGATTGCTTTTAGGGCTCAGCTAGAACAGCTTCAATCTCAGATGGAAGAAAAAGACAGGCACCAAGCTGTAAATTTAAAACCTTTCATTTTAAGCAAGAAATGTTTAAGTCACACAGTTGTAAAAATCTGTCATTCTCAAATGTGGATTATTATCAGTCTTCATACCATTTATTTCTATCTTCAGGAAACTGAGCATCTGTCACGCACTTCAAATCAGACAGTGAAACCAAACAAAAAGGAAGCATCGTCACACATTAGATTTGGTGGGGAAAAGTGGAGGCATGAACTAAGGTCAACCTGTCACCCCAGCACACGATGAGAAATATGTTTCTCTCATATCTGTCTCTGTCTGCTGCTCCAAACTGTCCCACACCCCTTGAGCAAAATCTCAGTGACGCAAATGCTTCAAGAGTTGCGTTGTCACACATAAAAACAGGCCGTAATTCTCCTGTGGATGTGGTTAGTGGAAGTATGACAGCTCTACAAGCACTCGACAAACAATGACTAATGTGTGTGTTTTTGTGAGCAATGAGGAAAGAGGTATGGAGACCTTTCATGTGCTACCAGCTGGTCTTTGTCGGTCCTCCCTATTGGCTGGGAGGCAGGAGGTGGCTGTTGTTAATAGAGGGCAGTTGTGCTTTGTTCCATGTCAGACACAGCACAAGGGTCAGGGTTGTCACGGCCTGTCAGTTGATGAAGATATGGTTTTCTTGCTGCAGCAATGTTGTTTCTTTTGCATAAAAATATGAGAAGTGTGGGCGGCACGGTGGAGCAGCAGGTAGTGCGCGTGCCTCACAGCAAGAAGGTCGCCAGTTCGATCCCCAGGTCGGCCAGGGCCTTTCTGTGTGAAGTTTGCATGTTCTTCCCGTGCATGTGTGGGTTCTCTCCGGGTACTCCGGCTTCCTCCCACAGACCAAAAACATGCTCATTAGCTTAATTGGTGACTCAAATTGAATTGCCCGTAGGTGTGAGTGTGAGTGTGAATGGTTGTCTGTCTGTATATGTTGCCCTGCAATCGACTGGCGACCGGTCCAGGCTGTACCCCGCCTCTCGCCCGTTGACAGCTGGGATAGGCTCCAGCCCCCTGGCAACCCCGAAAGTGATAGTCAGGTATAGAAAATGGATGGATGGATGGATATGAGAAGTGTGTGCAGACATTAAAATGTGTCATAGCTTAAAGGCTGGCAATGTTCTATGTTTTTCCTGTTTGTCAGCCAGTACCATGAAGACTCACGCCAACACTGAATTAATACAAACAACCATCACCTGTGTAATCTGGCCTATTCCTCAATGCCACTGACTTTCATTTTTGTCCAAAAACTATTAAAAACACAAACCTGAGCAACATGCTGACATCTTCCTTCATTACAGTGAACTTGGGCACAGAACTTGTGATATTCTAAAAAACTTGCTGTAATTTGCTAATCCTTGTTGCCATATACCCAACTGGAAACAGAGCAAAGGCAATACATTTAATGTTTTCCCTCATCAACTTAATTGACTTTTGTAAATTTGGGTTAGGGAACACTTCGTAAAACCACGGATGGTAAAAACACAGTTTTTTGTTTTTATTCATGTATTACTCAGCATCCCAACTTTTTTTGGAATTAGGGTTGTAAATCCCTCGCTGATAATAGTCCCCAACAAATGCACAGTTTACTCCAACATTTGCTAAAAACTACAGTGTCCAGCTGTTTTAAGAAAGTAGTTGACCTTTTAAAATGAAGAAACTCTGTATTTGTGGCTCATTTTTTAAGTGCAACAGTGCATCCTCAGTGGGAACCAATGGGCTTAGGGCACAGACATATTACGGAAGTCAGAAGGTGTTGCAGGACGGACTAATGTATTGTTGGTTTTAGTCTTTCTGGATATGTTGAAAATTAGAAAAATCTAAAATAACACCTCATCATCACTGCTCTCCCTTTCTGTCTCACCAACGCTGATCTGGGGTCTGTGTCCCTCTGTGATTACATCTGCTCATGGCACACGCATCATAGCCCAGCGCTTAAGCCTTTCTCCAGAGAGAACATCTCTCATCTTCCAGATTTACTTAATCAAGAGTCTATTTTTAGCCAAACCAACATGCAACCTATAGCAAGTTCTCAAATAAAGCCCCTGCAGCATTGTCTCAGTCTGCTCGTTTGCGCTCAGATAAAAGTCATGCATCACGTTTCACTTGTCAGCGAGTGGATTAGGAGAGTAGGGTTATTAGCAACTGCAGGGATGGCTGCAGCAGATCTCCGTGGGGCTCTGGAGGACACTTCTCTCAGCAGGCTGGTGGTTGCTGTGGCTGAGTTCACTGATGACAACCTGACATTACTAGAAGTGCGTCACCAGCCGAGCAAGCCTGCAGCAGACGCAGCTCAAGTGTTGTGTGTTTACATGTGGGTCTGACATCAGTTTATCTTAACAATAACAATGCAGATGGACAGCCAGTAAAGGCTCCATCATTTCCCACTGTCTCGTAACTTCCTCCTTTATGTATTCTTGATTTTGTCATAAGCTTTTCTGATTTTGGATTTCATCGCTTCACTCATAATGATACTGTCATCATCCTTTTAGGGTCAGTAATATTTTCTCAGATCAGTTGTCTTGGTGCTGAGACTTACTGACTTTTGCACGTCTTGACTTATAGTTGACTGAGTGTAAATGAGGCTGATTGCAGTGTCAGTTCAGATGATCACAGATAAAACAAAACTCATTGCTGACTGATTTCCCTAAATGAAACAAAAATAGAAAATGATTCAAAATACTTGAAAATATTTATTAAAGTACATATAACAAACATTGTAATATATATCTATAAAGTAACACAAATATACAATATAAAGGTTATGATTTTCTTTGAAAGTCAAGGTGACTTTAGGAGAGCAATACAACAGCACATCTACAATTTCATTGGTTATGAACAAAAGGAGAGAATAAATAAAGACATTTAGAAAGGCAGTTTTTTTGCTCAGGATTTGAAGCAAGAGCAGAGATTTCATTCACGGTGAAGCTGGAAAACAAGAGCTTGAACTCTTGACAAAGCTTTGTGTTGGTACTTTACTGCTTCAGTGACGGCCAGGTCACTTTTGATGCTCAGTACATTGCTTAGTCAAAGTATGTACAGCGTGGTAGGTCATAATAACATTTTTCAGCAGTCTTGTCTATGATGACTGGTCAAGTAGAAAAATCTGGATTGAAACAAAAATACCTATACAACTTTAAAGTGGAAAAATATCAACCATTTTTCATCATTCCACATACACAGCTCCGGTAGAAAAGGAATACATTTGAAGAGTGGTGTGTTCAACACTGCGTCATCTGCTACTTTTACACTTATCATATCTATACAGCAGTATAACCAGCCTGTGGCACTGGTAGAGATCTTTACAGATATGCATCAAGTGCATCCTCGAGCTATATACTGTATGCTGATATGTTAGTATATATTAAATGCAGACTTTCATATAACAGCAGCAGCTTACACACACACAGGCAGGCTGGCAAACAGGCCAGTTTGGTTCAGTTCAGTTGGCCTCCTTTTGAAGCCGCATCAAGGAGAAGTGTGGAACATGTGTGCCAGGTGTGCCCCACCACTCACTGGGTAGAGTCGGAGTCACTGGAGTCCAGGCTGGCCTGTGTGGGTGTGGGGGTGCAGCTGTGATGGGCAGCTGGCGGGCAGTGGAGGGTCTGTGTGCTCCGCCGCAGGTTCTCCAGGGACTGCAGAAAGGAACGCCGTGCCCTCTCCTCCTCCAGGGGTGAGGAACCCTCTTCCTCTACCTCCGCGATCTCAGCAAAGGTGACGGGCTGCGTCTTGAAACGAGCTTCTCGAGATCGGCGTGAGCGGCTCTTGCCCCTTGCTGGGCCCTTGGGGACGGGCAGCTGCTGGGGGAACTCCTCCATGGCTGAGGCCATAAGGTGGGCCGGCAGGACGTGGAAGCCGGAGGCCTCCATAACCATCTGACGCACAGCGGCCATTGAACAGAAGCCCAAATGGGTTCAAAATTAAATCTAGCTTAAATGGAATTTAACACAGAAGACAGCTGACTGCCTGTGCACGTCTCAAACTGGTCTTTCCTGGCTCTTTCTAGTGCCTTGTCCTGTTTGAAGAAAAGTCTCAGGAGCAGGAAAGCAAAAGTTCATCCAAAGTCAAAGCCAAACACAAACACTCCTCAAACCTCCAAGTCCAGCCACACTGAAGATGAGTCTTTAAGAAACAAGCTGTTCTGGTCAGCCTCTGCTCCTCACTCCTCAATGTGAGTGCTTCTGTTTCAACTCTGCTGCTGCCTGACGTCTCCTCTCTCTTTGGCTGCTTCTCGGTTTTTGTGTGTGAATGTCAGCCCGCTGAGGCTAATGCCACTGACAGCTCCAGCACTCTCTTTTATAGCTGCTCCTACCCACTCAGTGTCTCCCTCTCTCTCTCTCCCTACTCCCCATGTTTGCCAGGTCCCTCCCACTCCCCTCCTTCCCTCTCTGTCATGGTTCCGGCCTTCAGAGCAGTCACTCAGTCACCCCACCAAAATAAACACATGAGGAGAGAATACCTGTGTGTGGGTGAGTATGTTCTTGGGTGTGGGGGCTTTGATTTGTGTGTGAGGGGGTTAGAGACAGATGGTGGAGACATAAATGGAGCCGTAAGAAGGAGTGACACATCCAGTGAGTCAGGCAGGACAGACTTCAGAGAAGAGAATTAGAGCAGGGAGGACAGTCGACTAAACCAAAGTCAAGGTGGACTGAAAATTATTACACATTGTATCACAAAATACAGGACAGGGTCCTTGGGACAGACAGGGGTTAGACACAACTCTGCAAAAAATAACTACTTTTGTGAAGCTTATAATATGAGGTGCTAATTAATTTCAGTGGCAATTTTAGTGTCTGGAGGTTGTCTTGTTTTTGTATTGCATCCATTATACTGAAAGATATTCAATTAATTGTCTTAACTTAGGTACTGAAAACATGTATTGCTCCAGATTCAGGAACTAGGCAAATTCTTGTACCAATTAAGGAGCCAAAAAAGCAAAGAAAAAGAGCACTGCAATATGCAACCATGGGTGTATAAGGCTCTTTGTTGTTTTTATTGTCCTTTTGGTCTGTTTTTTTTTCCATTGCTGACATATGGGACATTGCTGGAATATTTTTATTTGGTGGCCACAGTTGCTGTTGCAGCCCAAAACTAACAAGCTATTTTAAATATTGTACCGACTGATTGCTTTGTCAGGAACAAACATTTTGGTTATTTGCCAAAGTAACTGTGGTCTAGTTAGATAGAGGCACAGCAAACAGTGTATTTTCTCCTGCATGCAGGCACGCCGCCATGTTTTCAATTTTGAGTGGGCCACAGTTACTTTGGGTGGGGCTCTTAATTACAAAAGTTAACACTGTTTCCAACTGGTAGTCTCACTTTAACAAAAATGACTGGCATCATGCTGTGGAGGGCATCTAATAGGTCTAGCTGATTATGACATGTTCAAAATCTTTTTAAAAATCATTTTCAATTCAGTAGCTTATTATTTCACAGCAACAGGTTGTATTTATTACAAGTGGCACATGCAGCTTTTCTCATTATCTATATTTTCGCTATGGATCAAGTGGATCAATACATCAGTTCATTATGAAAACAGACATTTTAATGCCTGTTAATTCATTTTTGTTTGATCTGACTGGATTACTCTTTAAATTGATTGCAAGGAGAGGGAGAAATCAGAGCGATCAGAGTACTGGGTGAGCTACAATGACTTTTAACAGGAGAGAGAACGCAGGACGCTATATTGTTCATTCATGACCTTAACTGTCTGTGACAGTAATCTGAAGACAGTCAAGTCAGGCAGGAGTATTCCGCGCTACCTCCCTTATTGTCTACATTTTCTACAAGCTCAGGTTTCGATGGGAAATGCATTTGCAGGTATATAAAAAAAGCAATGATATGATTTCCTAACTACACTGCTTCTACATAGTTGGAAAATGACGTGTTACTGTATTCAACATAAAACAGAGGGCCAAAGCCTGACTAAAAACGCAGGAAACCGTTGTGCCATAGCAATGCATTCATTTAACTGTAGCAGCCTGTGCCTACAATATAGAATCTGCTGCCCTTCTCAGTCACCATTTTTTGCCACCAGATTGTGACGTGCGTGCGCAAGCGCAATATGTCTGGGGTGGTCTGTGACTGGCCTAGAAATCATGTGATAATAGCCGAATAAGTGTTGTATTTTTTTTTTTTTTCAAATGGAAACGTTTTTGTTTTAAGTTTTATTAAAATGCTGATTTTAATCGTTAAAAATAAATGTTAAGAAAATTCTCCAAGTCATTTTGGGTGGGCCAGCTGTACAAATGGGTGGGCCCAGGCCCGTCAGGCCCACCCCTAATGCCGCACCTGGCATGCACTAAGAGATGCAAATTCTGTTCACTCCAATAAAAGATATGGTTCACCCCTGAACTCACCTTTATGTGCATCTGGAGGGTAACATGGCAGCTAGCTCTGCTTACAGGGTCCATATTGTATCTATGTAAACATACCTGCAGAAGAGATAAAAATGTCAGGAAGTTATTACACTCCCTGTGTTGGTACAACTAGCTCATCTCTTACCTTGTGTATGCACAGTGTGGCAGCCACACATAGACCAACAATAAGCTGAATGGACAAGACAAATGCACCTGGACTGGATGTCTTTGGACTGTGGGAAGACACACACACACACACACACACACACACACACACACACACACACACACACACACACAGAGAGACAGAGAGAGAGAGAGAGAGAGAGAGAGAGAGAGAGAGAGAGAGAGACAGACCATGCAACAATAGGTCCAGGCACTGACATTATTTAACATCCATTAATTAGTTGCTCTCTAATAAGTTTAGGCAATGCAACAAAGGCAATCACAAAGTCTTTATGAGCCTTTGACACTGTGGGCTATTCGGTCAGATATGAATTTCTTTATTGCACAACATAAAAAGTGGAACACGTCCTCTAAAGCTTTCAGTTTTCTGGCAGCTGGTGTTAGACAGCATTCCCATGAGACATTTGACATCCATCACGTTCACGGACAACCGCAAACCACCCAGGCTGCAATGTTGTGGAAGTGTGTTTCTGTCCCAAATGAAGTCTATAAATTAATCATGTTTTCTCACACTTTTTTGATAGGCTGGGTTATGATTGTTTCCCATACTGAAGTCCTAATGAATACAAGAAATAAACAGTGACAAGCACATGAACAATGCCTTTGAGGGAGAGGCATCCTGACTTTAACCCAGATGGATAATAAAGATGATAAATAATTTTCACTCAGTCCTATTTGTTTGTGTTATTCAAGACATCACAATTTATATTTTGCAATGACATACTGATGTCACATTACAGCATCTTAAAGAATATTATTTTTTAAACAATATCAACTTTGGTTGTGCTGTTTTGAATGATGGTTACTACATAAATTTCAGCTTTGACACATGATATGTGTAAAACACGTAAAACCAATGAAAAGCTTGATCATTAGGAAATGCAGTCAGTTTCGGTTAATGATGAACTAAAGGTCATAGACAGTCACACAGGGTGATCAGCCTTATATGTAGTCAAAGTCACAGTTGACAAGGAAACAGACACCAGAGGCTCATCAGCGGCAGCATCATTTAAGCCAACATGTCACGTCATGTTAACTGTTAGGACTAATTTTAACAGTGTCGCTGCTAAATGCAGCGTGTCAGGGTTGTTGTAGCCTGGCTGAGTCGGTTTCATTCACACTGCAGATTTCTGCTCTCACATTTTCTCAGTTCTAATCTCTGATTTCTGATACAAAATCCATTCTTAAGACATTCAACCCTCATGTGACTTTAACTTGAACAGCCTTCACTGCTGCTGAAAATAAACGTATTATTTCTGCACCTCAGCTCGGTCAAAACTCATCCTACCATAATGCGAAGGACACATAAGACAAGTGTCAAGACAAAGCAGACGTGGCGTCTTTCATTATTATTACTACGTTTAATTTATGCTCAGCCACTCTGCAATCTCTTGACGGTGATGGTTGGTGCAGGTCACAGCTATTGCTCTCACATACAGTAATGTCACGGGCGACATCAAGGACTGACGCACATAGTGGGAGTGACTCTTCACTGCTGGCGAAAGACACATTTTCATGAACAAGTCTGGCAAATCAGTGACGAAAATATTGATATTTACAGTATATGAACCTAGGTCAGTAACAGACATACAGTATATTGGTGTACATTTTGATTTGTTGTACTTATGTGATCATTAGTGTGACTCTGTCAGTCATGGTACTTAATGATTGCGCTGTCTACAGTTCTAACTGTCACCATGGATTTAATTTAGGATGCTGTAAGCTTAAGTGTGGTTCATAGAGTCAAGAGAGAGTCATGTGTTGAGGCATAAATTAACTTTCCAGAGTTGTAAAATCCTGCATGATAGCATTATAAAGCTCTGTGCAGTGTTTCAGATAAGATGTCAGACGTCATGGATCCATTTCTCAAACCGGACGTTATTGTCTCACAAATACCTAAATCAACATCCCCCAACCAACGTAGCCTAGTTTTTCAATGAATGCAAGGCTGTTGATGGTCTAAATATGCTCTAAATTTCAACATTTTCTGAGTTCTTATTGGCCACAGAATTGTGTCCTAAAAAACTGTAGGACAAACATTTACCTCTGAAAACAAAAGCTCAGCTCAGAAAGTAAATTCAACGTAGGAATTGAAAAAAATTGTAATTACTGAAACTGATGAATGTGTTTAGTGTATTCTTAAAGTTCAGATTGTACATGTAGCTTCGTGAAATTAACTTTTCAAATGCAAATGAATAAAAGCAGGGTGATGGTTGACATACACCTACAGATCGTATCATAATCCAGGATTGCAGTCAGTGTCACAGTGGGCAAGGCAACATGTAAACAAACAGCAGAAACTCAGGGGCAAACTCAACTGTCATCCATAGTTACTAATATTAACTTCTACTATCACCAGCAGTAGCATCACCACACTCTGTACAATCAGTCACACTGAGGTGAGAACTTTTTCGCATTTCACAGGCTGACCTCAGGGGCTTTCCTTTGCCGTGGAGTTTCAGGGGTGACATTATGGTCTAAAACTGCTCCTGTTTCATCATGCATTCCTTGGATGACACCTCACGAGGGTTAGTCCAACTCCAGGTCATCCTGTGTCTTGTCTTGCACACACACTCACAAGCACACACATTCAACAAGGTTGTAAGTCATAGATGTGAACTTGCAAATACCTCCTTGCTCTATTTTGAGTAGATCTAAAGTCACTCACGATCAAGCCAGCAGCTGCCAGTCAAGTGACATCACATGACATTATTGATTCCTTCTGAAACATACATGTAAGTGTGGCGCGTGGGAGTCCATGCACACATCTGCATGCTGGCTTGATTTTTCATTTCAACTCATCACCCATTTGATTTAGCCAATGTGTTTTGCAACAAGGTTGCGGGGAATGAGAAATGTATTGAGCAGGAAGTTAGTAGGCCAAGAGCTGTGTGTGTCCTTGGGGATGCCTTGTTTTCCTAAAAGACCCTGCCAAGGCTGCATGTGCTGCACACAAGGACATCATTTGGCAAAAACAATCCCCGGAAAAACATTTGCACCACCCTCATCTTTCAACCAGGTTGTTGAAAGTTTCATTTAAAGAGAGGAGGTCAAAGTAAAACAACGAGATGCGAGATGGCTTAAAAATGAACAGCTGTGTTCCCCTTAAAAAGATCAAATATAACAATAATATAAAATATAAGCCCCAATGTTCACTCATAATATAAAAATACAAGATGAAAATAAAATTTTTAGATGTTGATCTCAGTGCATCACTGCTGTCAACAGGGTGGTGGGAATTGAAAAAAAAAAAAGACTTTCAGAATGAAGTAACGTGCTCAGAAGAAGAACAGTCTGTTTTGGTTTTGTGTTTTTAGTTCATACAATGTATAGCAGGTGTTTACGTTTCGCAGCTAAAAAAAACCTGACAATATCCTACCACGACTGCTTCATTACTTATCCTCTTTTAGGAAATTTAAAACACAGCAACACAGATAATCCTGGGTGCTGCATTGCTCCATCCCATCCTGTATCCTGTATTCAACAGCTGATGGCATTTCCAGGAGAATACTTCCAGCAGGGAGCATGGGCAGAGGCAGCTGAGAAATAATCCCCTCCAATCCGCTGCTTGATCACTAACACCACCCTCGACCCGACCCAACACACACACACGCACACACACACGCGCACACACACACGCGCACACACACACGCGCACACACACACACACACACACACACACACACACACACACACACACACACACACACACACACACACACACAATGAGTTTAACTTAGCTAGCAGGAAGTGCATTGGAAAATATATCCTAATTTTGAAAACAATGCCACTATGTCACTAATACAAATTAAATCCTTTGAAACATGCCCACTAAAGGAGATATAAAAATAGATACATTGGGTATTTGCTTGCAATAGTTCATAATTAATTTGATTATGATATTCTGATGTTAAAAAAACGCTACACCTACAGCAGTGCACTTTAAAGGTGCTTACAACAGCATACTCCAAACTGGATGTGAGCCAGTATCAGCAATACAATGAGCATATAAAAATAACAGCACTGGTTATAAAACAAGGACATGTGATGGGAAAGGAATCAGATGGAGTTATTGTAATAAACAAGCGGGCTCAACTTTCACTAGATTCCACTTCATTGGTGTGTAAGTGTGTGTGTTCATACAGTCAGTGTGTGTAGTGGGTATGTGGAAGGTAGGGTTACAGGGCTGAATATCAGGGATTAGTTTAGGTGATGACAGTATAAGTGACAGACACGCCGATAGAGATGAACGATAAGGATTCAGCAATATAGTTTGTCTCAATATAGAATATATTTAATTATCATAACGTGAAGTGCATAAAGAACATCGCTGCATGTTGATTACTGCAGCTTACTCAGGTGTCTCTGATTGTACGTGCTAACGCAAACACATAATGAGACAGACAAAAAAGTAGAAGCACTCAGCATTGCAGAAATTTGTCTGATTATGGGATGCTTCATTCATAGCGTAGACAGCTGTACGTCGAGCAGAATACAATAGTTTACAGACAACTGGCAACGGTTGTTACAGTAGATGTCCAGAAGTGTGAAGAGTGACTGAAAATGTGGTCTGGCCCTGAAAAAAATGGCACCTGTAGTAAAAAAAAGAAAAGTCATCAGTGTTTCGGACGCTGTATTGTTTATTAGTGGCATGGTGGGACAAGTGGTAACACTGTGGCCTCACAGCTAGAAGGTCCCGGTTTGAATCCCGCTGTGGGTGCTGGCGGCGTGTCCTCCACCATGCCTTCAGTGCATGCTCAAGGAAAAAAGGGGCCTTTCAGTGTGGAGTTTGCATGTTCTCCCCGTGTTCACCTGGGGTATCCTCCATAAAATATACCACTAAAAACATGGAAGAAGATCACCACCTGACCACGAATGAGAGTCGGGTCGGGCGCCCACTGCTCCTGGTCTGCCGCGGAAGAAGGACAGATCAAGGATGGGTTAAATACGGAGAAGATAATTTCACGGAAGCATAGTATGCTACTCACTGTGTGTTGTGACAATAAAAGTACATTTCTTCTTCTTCTTAGCAATGCCAGCTGCAGGGCTCTAGGGATGAGACCATCAGTCTGTCAAAGTACTGGAAGGATTGCCGTAAACGTTTGCACAGACACTTATGGTCCTCCAGATGAAACCTACAGGTTTTGGTGGTCCCTTTTTGTCTAACACCACCAGCAGCTTGATATTTTTGGCTTTTACTGCTTAACATCAGAATGTTAGCATGGCTGTTGTGAGCATGTTAGCATGCTAACGTTAGCATTTAGCTCAAAGCTCCACTGTGCTATGGCTGTAGCATCTAAGTCTCAATTCATTCATTTAAGGTTGTACTCTTTTGGAGTCATCTACTGTATTTAACACAAATCCTATGAAAACAATTCAAAATTGACTTAAATAAAGTTTGTGTCATACTGCTCGGCCCTTCCCCATTATGAGTAGTAAATTGAGAAGAACCTTGTGTTTATCTGTGTACACAACAACAAGAGTGCATAGAAATAGCAGTGATAGAGTCCCTTTTTCCTTAAATGTTGCTAAATCAGTGTTTGATTTAAGGTAGCATATGAATGTGGTCATGGACACACATAGACTCAACAGTTCTTTAAATCACAGTCTATTTAAACACGATGTGTGCTGTGCAGAGACAGGAACAACGAAGCCTGGAGCCAACAATCAGCGTGAGCCTCTCCACAAAAATACCTCCAATGTGTGACAACACATTCCTCTTCTTCCACCCATAAAAACACACTGAATCTGGTGGAGGCTCATATACACTCATTAAGCTAGTCATTTCACACTCATTTAGCTTTGCAACATGGTTTAAAAGTATAATAGACATACACACGTCTTTGAGACACTCCATGTTCCGGAGAATATGACAAAAATAAACATTACCTTGCATATACTGACAGATGGGCCAAAAGGTAAAAACAGATGCACAACAACTAGCTATCAACTTACTATCTATTATATTTCACACTGCAGAAGCTCCATAAATCCAAAACAGCAGAGAAGTGTTCCAATGCTCTTTTATGCACTGCACCCTTGAAGAGATTAAATATAATACAACAATTATATAATATATAATAACTCTGAGAAACTTTGCCAGCCTTATCTGGATTATATGTACATGTTTGAAACTTGTCTTTTGAGAGTTTTTGAGATTTTAGTTGTTTTCCTGCAGGTGGATTTCAGTGGGAAGGGTCTGTAGATGTGTCTGTTTGGTTTATTTTGTTAAAATTTGAAAGCTTCAAAATCATGAAATTGACATACTGAATGACTTCTCTGCTACATTAATTATTTTTGAAATACAGTTTTTTAAAGTACAATGATAATTATAACACAATAATAAAACAATGCACACTATTTACTGGATGCAGCTTGTGCTAATAACTGAGACCACTCAAATGTACTGAGCCTGTTGGCAAGACCAGCGTTGAGC
The DNA here is from genome assembly GCF_039877785.1 of Chaetodon trifascialis. Classification (NCBI taxonomy): domain Eukaryota; kingdom Metazoa; phylum Chordata; class Actinopteri; order Chaetodontiformes; family Chaetodontidae; genus Chaetodon; species Chaetodon trifascialis. The sequence continues at coordinate 4,024,468 of NC_092065.1, read as the reverse complement.
TAGTTTGCATGCAAAGAAAAATCTGAGTCACCTTTATACAAATTCATAAAGTAGTATATGTACACAGTATGTATACAGTATATTCAGAAATTGTGAGCACATCCAAAAGAATTACTTCCTCTGAGTATGTGTGGGAGAAGAAAATGAAAGAAAAGAAGAAAGAGAGAAAGGGAAAGAAAATCTATCATCCAGGTCCACACGGTCAGGAGGTGAAGTACACGCCACAGGCAACATTCCCGGACCGGCAAATCACCCCGTACCTACTGTGGCGGGACGCCCCTGTTACTATGGCAACCAAAATGTCAGGGGACTGCAGGGAGGAGGGGAACCGAAGTTGGTAAGTCACACAACAACAAGTCAGGTACTGTTTATCTTTTCGCCCTCCTGAAGAAGTATGAGTGAGCACACTTCCAGCAACACCACAACACCAAACGACATTGAGATATGGTATAAGTCAGTGAGGAGACGTGATCTGTGGAACAGTCTCTTGTTGAACAGCTGCTGGATGCAGAGACTTTGCACAGCATCCCCAAGCCTTGCTGTCATGATTGCCAGGTTTGATACCATCTGGTAACCCACACACAGAAGCACAAGGTGGCCGAATAAACGATTTGTCATGAAAGACCATAACACCAACTCTCTGCGTTACTATTGTGTATCACTGTTGTTGCATTAAATTGTTTCATTAGCTGAATCTAGCGTTTTTGACTGCATAACGCATCTGAAAATAAGATAAGACTTTATTGATCACAAGCCAGGAAATTGAAGACGCATCGCTCATATTGCATCTACCGTCTGTATGTAAAGTTGTATGCCACTAACTAACAAACTAAAACTAGAACATTAAAACCATTACCAGTGTTGGAAAGGCAATATTGACCAGTTTGATCCTGTTTAACTGCTTTGTGACAAACTGATCTTCTTGGATCTCACGCGGCCTTGGGAAATCAGTCCAAAAAAATCACTTTAAGTTTTTTTTTTAACTTAATTTTTATTTCGTTTTCAACATTTATACATCAATATAAACAGCCCTTCTGCAACTTTATGATGTTCATATGGGTTGAAAATTCACAAAATAGAATACAGAAGAGAAACAAGGCATGACGAAGACAAAAGAGGGCCAAATATATACATAAAAAAATGAAATAAAATGAGAAAAAAAAAGGATTCAGATGCGAGGAGGAGTAGAGAACAATCATTGAGATAAATATATGTCTTTGGAGTCTCAGAAAGTATGTTATACTTTCCATCTGATAGATTTCCAAGACCTTCCCAATCCACATATTATATGTTGGGGCTCAGGTTTTAACCATTTAACTGTAATGCATTTCGTCGCTGCTGCTAGCAATATTAGCAGGTATTTTTTTGGCCGTTCCCTCTAGACCTGCTGGGGCCAATTGAGTCTATTGTGATGTCCTGGTGAAATACTTCTTTAAGTGCCTCTACGACCTCCTTACAAAACGTATTCAGTTTTGGGCAAGTCCAAAATATATGGGTGTGGTTGCCAATTTGTGTACCACATTTTCTCCAGCATAGGTTTGAGCATACTGGTCTCAACTTGGCCCCTATTTTGGGGGTTCGGAAAATTCGCATTACTACCTTCCACTTAAATTCCCTCCATGTATTTGAGTTGATAACTGCATGTGCCTCATTACATATTTCATCCCATTCGTCCTGAAGAATGTCCGTGTTCATTTCGGTTTCCCATTAACTCTTTATGTGATATGTGCTGTTCAGAGTGATGTTTAGAAATATCTGATAAAAACTACTTATAACTTTCCTCCCGGCATCTCCTGTTTGAACTTTCATTAAAAACACTGTGATTGGATTTGGATTCATCACTTTATTCCATCCTTTCTCTGCGTTCTTTCTCCTCTGCTCTTCTCCCTGTACACGAACAGCTGCACCTCCAGTCACCAGTCTGTCAAGCTCCTGAAGTTTGCGGACGACACCACCCTCATCGGACTCATCTCTGATGGCGACGAGTCTGCCTACAGGTGGGAGGTTGACCATCTGGTGACCTGGTGCAACCAGAACAACCTAGAGCTCAATGCTCTAAAGACAGTGGAAATGGTGGTGGACTTCAGGAAAAACTCAGCCTCACCTGTCCCCATCACCCTCTGTGACTCTGTGGAGTCTTTCCGCTTCCTGGGAACTATCATCTCCCAGGACCTCAAGTTGGAGCCGAACATCAGCTCCCTTATCAAGAAAGCACAGCAGAGGATGTACTTTCTATGGCAGCTGAAGAAATTCAATCTGCCAAAGACAATGATGGTGCATTTCTACACAGCTATCATTGAGTCCATCCTCAGCTCCTCCATCACCATCTGGTACGCTGCTGCCACTGCCGAGGACAAGGGCAGACTGCAGCGTGTCATTCGGTCTGCAGAGAAGGTGGTCGGCTGCAATCTCCCGTCTCTCCAGGAGCTGTACACCTCCAGGACACTGAGGCATGCAGGAGAGATTGTGGCTGATCCCTCCCACCCCAGACACAAACTCTTTGAGACACTCCCCTCTGGCAAGAGGCTGCAGTCCATCAGGACCAAAACCTCACGCCACAAGAATAGTTTTTTCCCGTCTACTGTCAGCCTTATTAACAAGCCCCGGAACCCCCGCCCGACACTCTTCACACTCCACCTCTGCCTCTACTTGTCACATTGACACTGCCATAACCATAACCCTATGCGTTACATTAACGCTCTGCTTGGACTTTCTTTTGAAAAAACAGACTGTGCTTCTGTTAAATAAAAACAGACTTGTGTATATATATTTATATTGTTATATTTTCTACTATTGTTATATTTTTACTTTTTTAATAGCTTCTTTTAATAGATGTGTCATGCGCCAACCTCACCAAAGCAAATTCCTTGTATGTGTAAAACTGTACTTTGCAATAAAGCTTTTTCTGATTCTGATTCTGATTCTCCATGCTTTGTTGGAAAACTCCTTAGTTATAAGTATCAGAAGAAATCTGTATTTGGGAGCATAAATTCTTCTTTTAAGTGTTCAAAGAATTTAAAGTTAACGTTCTTATGGAGTTGGTACACTTTAAGTATTTAGGCACCTACAATACAGGTAACATTATCCAAAAGCAGTTTAATGTGCCTGTCATTGGCTAATTACTGTCAGTTGGCTATCTTGGCTAGAATTAGCCTGTGGGCTGAAAAACACATTAGTTGTAGTCACAATAATTTACATTTAAGCAGCTGTGCTCAGTGCAGTAATGATGGACATCAATCTCACACACTGGTCCTTTTATAAAGAAGGCGGCTTTAATTCTGTTTGAAAATACACGAGACAGCAGTGGAGGCAATATTGGTATAAATCAACAAACACATCATCCTCTGGGGACTGGCCTGGCCCCCACCCTCCCTGGCCCCCACCACCCCCACCCTCCCTCTCTGGAGACTGAGTCAGTAAGACACCATCGGGACAACATGGTTATTTATAGACTGAGACTTGGAGACTGGGAAGCATTCCCATGCAGAACACCACGTCTGTTTACCCTGCACAAGCACGTGCTTCCACAGATAAATTACGTCTCACCGATTCAAAAATAGAAGAAGGTAATTTTGGCTCTTAAATTTGTTTTTAATTTCAACTGAGGAAGACTCTAGATTACTACATGAAAGTCGATGCACAAGACCTGAAGACTTGCAGGTTTTGCACTGTATCAAGTCTCTCACGTGTTTTAATTATTATTGACTTGAACTGCAGTTTGTTCGAAATCTGGGTTGGACTAGGCATCTTTTTTGACTCCTAACACAAGAATAGATAAGAGTGAAAAAGAGTGCGACCATGCAGATCAGAACTCATGCTAAAAGAGCTTTGTCAGGCGGTGAAGGGGTAAAGTTTCCATCCATCTCTGCAAACACCCAGGGGTTTAATTCCTGGTAGCTGCACCCCCGTCTTTGCCGGGCATGCCAACAAAAACAATTCCCCTTGTTCTCAGGTGGGAAGCCAATTAGAGTTCCCATCCTTGTCTCTACATTCTGATTCCTCAGACTGTTGTAAACATAAGTCGATATGAGTCAACATGTCTCCCATAAGACAATGCACTTACAGCGTAACTGTGGCCAATGATTCGTTGATAAGAAGCTGCTCTTAAGGGACCCACAAATGTGACCTTCTGGTTTCAGGACTGTCTCTTGAAATACTCACCCTGTATACAGCAATCATAGCGCAATTAAAATATATTCCTCTTGAATCCATTTGTGAAGCGTTACCACATTGGTGGTGCATTACAATCCGTTGTTATGTCCTCAAGAAGCCACTAATGATGCGTCTTTTAATGTGAGATCAGTGCCAGCCGCTGAGCCTCACAGAGGAAAGACGTGACTTCACAGGGCATACATATCGAAAACAGTCACAGAGATCTATTAAGAGCAGCTGAGGTCATGTTTTCCATTATTCTAAAATTAGAACTAGGCATTAAATTTAAAATATGAAAGACTGATAGATGAAAAAATGCTTTCACCAAAACGTGGAAGGGGCTTTTACTTTCAAAGATTACGGTAAAGCTTATTAAAGATTGTATCTTAAGTCCAGCAGCGGATCACGAGTTAATACATTCAAGGAGAAAAGACACAAGCCTATTTATCTCCAGCAGAGGTCGACTGGGGGGGGGGGGGGGGGGGGGCCTGACCTACAAGACAACTTGACCAAACCAGAAATTAGAGTAGAAAAGGTGACAGACAACAGGGATGGGATGGGGAGGTGAAGATGAAGAGGCTAATAGGGGAAGGAGAGGAAGAGGTAGAGGAGGAGGCACAGTAAGGGAGAGTGAACTGAAGACTGAAGCCATGAAGCCCAGGGGAGGGGAGCTGGGGGGCTCGGGCAGTGAATCGGTCAGCTTGTTCCCAGAGCAGCTTCCCAGCAAATCACAGCATGACTTCAGACTGCATTTACGGCTATATTAAACAAACACACACGGATGCACAACAAAGTACATTCTTACAGCATGCAGTTTGATGTGTGCATTTTCAGCTATGCATCCACACAAAAACACAAAATATCTCAGTGACTTAGTCATTCACTGTGCTTCATGGAAGATGTAGGTCAGTCTAGGTTTTCCCAGAATGCAGCAATAGCGAAATACAATCTCCAGTGCTGCGATGTTACTGACTTGCTAACATCCTGCCTGCACACACAGATGGTCATGGTTCTCTTCTACATGGACTCTCTGCAATTTACCTTGTCGACAGTGTGTTTAGCTTTTAGCCCGACATGACAGGAGCTGGCTGTAAAACACCAGTAGAATTTATTACTGTTCAAACACCTGCAGCTTTCCCATATGTCAGGGGAAATCATTGTCCTATCATTGCCAGTTGTTTTTCTTATTGAACTGTGATATGTGGTACCATCTATCCTTTCTGCAAAACAAACATAAGCTATGAAAAAAAAGTTACTGAACCCCTTGACAAAAACTGATCTTATCATTTATGTTCACAGCTAACTGCTAGCGGACGTGTGAGGCTGTAGGGACAGCGGTGCTTTGAGCTAAATGCTAAGTCAGCATGCTAACATGCTCACAAAGTCAATCTCAACTTGTTGATGTTTAGCAGGTAATGTTTAGCATGTTCACCATCTTAGTTTAGTGTGTTAGCATGCTAACATTCGCTAATTAGTACTAAACACAAAGCAGAGCTAATGCTGATGGGAATATAATCGTTTTGCAGGTATTTTGTCATTAACTTAAGTAAAATAAAACAAAAAAATAAAAATCACGAGCTGGTGGTGGTGCTAGAGAAAGCATTAAGCGATCACTAAGCCACAGTTTCACCAGAACACCACAGATAAACATTATTTTCCTGTGCTCAGGGGACATATTTTACAATCAAACAGTGATCATATGGAGAAAAAACACCAACTTATTTCAACATATTGCACTAGTTCAACAATTCAGAGGCTGATTAATCTACATATTCAGCATATTGCGACTGTGCCATATTCAGAAATAGGCCTAACATGCTCACAAAGCTGGCACACTGACTGAGATTCATTACGCAAGTCAGTTTGTTACTTAATTATGGCATTATGTAACACAGCTGCATCTCAGCTTCATATATGTGGTTCTATATTCCCCATAGGATTAATGTCTGTATCCTTGTGGATCAGGACATAATTCCACGCAACCTATCTAAAGCTCTGTAATAAAACACAGCCCAGTAGTTTATAGCTCATTGCCTCCCAGTGTGAGACTATAGTGACTGTGGCTGGAAGTCATGTGGCCACAGTAAACAGCGTGGACAGGAGCATTGCTGGACTGAGGCCTAATTGGGTGTGGCTCCAGTGGCTAAAGAGAGAGTTAGCAGCAACCGCAGCGCTGATGCAGCTCCTATCACTCCATTTTTCCCGCTTCTTACAACAGGTGTCAGGACCTGGAACAAGAAAACAGCAGCTAACAGGAATGCCGGGCAGCTTGTTCGTTAGCTACTGTGTCACATGGAAAGTTTCTTTCCTGGCAGAGTGGAAAACATCAACAGTATCAAGACAGAAGGGGAAGGAGCTACAGGAAGACAATGTCTACTTCTGAATATGTAGTGGGAATAAAGATGGCCAGAAATGTTATTTCCTCCATCATTTAAGTCATAATTTATGTGAGCATTCTGCACAAAGTGAAGTATCAATGAGTGTGCACCTTGATGGATTCACAAAAAGATTTATAGTAACATGAATATTTTTCAATGCACAAAAAAATTGTTATTGTTGTATATAAAGTTAAAACACATCCACGTTTAAAAAAGTAAAGTTCACAAATGCATTTCTGATGCAAATATATAGGGTTCTTGTTTCAAATTGATGTATTAGACATAAAAAAAATACACATTTTCCTCAAAAGCATTCTTGGATGTCCTTACATTCACATACAGACGGCTGAAACTGAATTTACAAACTGCTTGTGATTGTGCTTATTCACAAATGCACTTTTTTTCAACAGGGAATTACCTGTAGCCAATCAAATGGCTCCCTCCATTTCATCCAATCACGCAAGTGCAGATTTGTGGAGATTTTTCACAAACAACAGCCTTCTCTTTGAGACTATGTGGGTTTATTATATTGAGGTATGCTGATCGGGCCTTTCTGTGAAGTTTGCATGTTCTTCCCATGCATGCGTGGGTTCTCTCCAGGCACTCCAGGCTTCCTCCCACAGACCAAAAACATGCTCATTAGGTTGATTGGTGACTCTAAATTGCCCCTAGGTGTGAGTGTGAGTGTGAATGGTGTGTGTACGGTATGTGCCCTGCGACCGGTCCGGTACGCCGCCTCTCGCCCGTCGACAGCCGAGATAGGCTCCGGCCCCCCCGTGACCCCGAAAGGGATAAGCGGCATAGAAAATGGATGGATGGATGATAGAAAATAAACAGTATAGCAGAATAAACAATGTTATATCACTGTGCATTAGGGTCCAATGAGGACTGGAGGGGTCCAGTAGAATATTTAACTGCCTTCACAAATTTTAAGTGCCTGTAGATTTTTTTTGGTCCTGTTTTGATGATAATCATTACTATTATGAATTTCAACAGCTACCAGAACAACTTGTAATAAGTGAGCAGGTGCAACATTTGCAACTGGGCATTTCCAAAACACAAACACATGAGCACCAATGTTTTAAATATACGGCGCTATCCCATAACTAAATCAAATATTCAGCCCAGACATAACATGAATGTTCAGTGGTGTGATTTTCTCTTCTGGTACAAAATGTCCCAGTCTGTGCCTCTGGAGGCTCAGCATCAAGGAGCCAGTAAAAGCCAGGCACAGCATGTGGCACATTTCTCACCTGCACTGCACCAACAAAAGGCCTCGGACCTATTACACAACCTGCTGCACTCACTGTGGGTCTTCCTCATTAATGCACTCCCTTCACCCACACACGGAGGGTCTTGCAAGGAGAAAGGGTGACAGGTGGACCTGTTACACAGTATGAGTTCCCAAATCCACAAAAATACATCCTGCAAACTACTCTGCTGTCACGTGTGGCCAACGTTGTGTGCTCAGTAAAAATGGACTGAGAAGAGAAAAGACAACAGTTGTCACGTTTGTGATTGTTATTGTCAAGCCCACAGGGAGTTTGGAAAAAGGTTATGCTGGCATGTAGGGCTACAGTCAAATGGGGCACAGTGACTCCTTAACTAATGGAAAAGTACATGGAAAATTGAGTTAAGTAAAGGCTGCAGAGTTTACAGTGTCTTGTCAGTGTCAAGTGGTGTTTAGTTTGGACTGAACACCTTGGTGGCCTTAACTTAAAGAGTAACTTAACCATAAATCCACTTTTTTGAGTTTGCAGTGCATACTGCATATGTCATGACTTCAGGACACTATCCACTGATCCTGGCCGCAGTCTGCAGTGTTCATCGCAACAGTAATTATTTGCTAAAGCTAAGCTAGCAGATCAAACAAATATACCTCTGAACCACCTTCCTGGCCATCAGTGAAGGTGGAGACTGTCACAGCCGTCCATGCCAGATGGTAAAAAATACGCTTTGGGCCATGCATGTGAAACAAGAACCATCATGCAGCCGGTGTCAACACTGCAACAGGAATTTGGATGTAACCGTGGTTCCATGAATTCAGAGGTGACGAGCATGCAAGCATCTGGATTTGAATACAATATTAGATTTTGTAAAGGGGTTGTGTTCAAGTGAAAGATGATACTCTTTCAACCTTTTCAAATGTAATTTTCAGTCAAAACTTTTCTTTCATATTAGGGCAGCTGCAGTACGTTAAAATCAATGTATGCACCACACTGTAACTGTAGAATTGAAGACATTTCGCCACTCATCCAAGAGGCTTCATCAGTTCAACTGACTGGTAGGGGAGTGGTACGACAAGCTGATTATATCATCATGGAATCATCTTCAGCCTTTATTCCACCTGACTTCATCTGCCTTTCTTTGCTCTTGTAAAGCTTTTGGTGCCAGTCTTGGCTATTAAAACTCCCATGAAAACTATCTTTATTGGAATTGCAGTCCGGCCAGCTCTTCTTTTCTGAGGGACAGTAACATACATCTGTTACATTGAAGCTTCAATATGGAAAGAATATTCCTATTTCAGAGGGAGTCCGGCCTATTTAAGTATTTACCACAACATCGTTTTCTGCGAAAAAACCTCAGATTGGAGCAATCCGTATGACTGAAACAACTATTCATAGACTATGTCGAGGGTGATTGGTATGATTGGACTTGCACCAGTAAGCTGATAGTACATGGCTAGTGCACTAATGCCTAAATAACATATCAGCAGGAATCACGCGGAAGAGTGGGCTCAGTGTCTTGACGCTTGACTGAATCTGCAAAAAAACTGTTATTAGTCTGTATGTTCCCAAAACTGTCTGTGAAACTATTTGCTGTATTATCTCAGAAAATGCCAAGACAGACTACATGGACAGCAACACTTTTTTTTATATCTTTCCTCTTGATACTGTACAAGATGTGCCATCTTGATCTTCACTTGCTTAAGACCCAACTGAAGTCAAAAACCCCTAAAATGGAAAACAGTGAATCAGTGGGATTGAGGTAATGACTTGGTTGCCTTGTATATGTGTTAGTCCAGACAGCAAATGAACAAAAAAATAACTGTTGTAATCCTTCCTGACTGCACTGTAACACACAATTTGAATAAAACCACAACATGAAATGATCTTGAACTGTTGCCCATTAAACAACCTTATCACACCTTTGAGTATAATTACAACAGTGATTGCATAATGTCTCTCGTCCCAGGGATTCTGGACAGAACATTTCACTCTTCCATTTATTTTGCCAACATTATGCACAGATGAAGTATATTTTCATGACAAACTTCCTTTTACAAAATGGTATTCTGTTTGAACCTGCCTGCCCCATATAAAATGTTGTATAAATAATAAGGTATATTCTGTCTAAATGGCAAACATCTTTGCTGGAACATAGGAAACAATAGAATTCAGAGAAGTAATTCTTTATTTCAAAACTACAGCAATCAAGTACACCTCTTGTATCTGTTTAGTGTTCATCATGTGGGCAGTAAAAGTCTTGTGAATTCCCTCTTAAGACATGCACTTTCTGAAATTCACACAGTTGTAGATGTCAGTGTCATGTTGGAATAAGAAGTAATTTGTCCATAAAAATGGTTAGTTTGATCATTTGTTTTTGTTTGATCTGTTTTGATTCATCTCTCAGTTGTCAGTTGCATGGCCTTCTTGATTTAGTTTGCATTGTATGATGTCTTCTGTACATTTCTACAACGATGAAACACTTTTCTCCATTTATGTATTTACCAAAGAAAGGATAATTTAGAACTAGTATTCATATTGAAACAGCAGCTAACTCTTTGGCAAGCTCTCAGTGACATCGGTAAAGGACATGAGGGCTCACTGGCGTCCAAAACTACAACATATAAGGCGGAGAGGGATCATTCAGGCTTCTAACCATCTGATTTACCACTAAATATTTACTCAACGTACCTTCAGTCATTTCATATAAACAAAAACATAAGTTTCAGACAATCAAAAACACACTTGCACAGTGGGTGTGCAGGTAATTTGCATGGTTTGCTGTTGCTTGCACAGTGCTTTCCTGTTTCCTTGTCTTCAGCATTCATCAAACGCACATCCAGGCACGTCTTAAATGGACTTTTCTGGTTCATAACATATCAGATGTTTTAAAAAACCTGAATAACTTCTTTTAGGGACTTGTCAGACCAATCTTGACGATTAACATATTCCAGTCCTGATGGAGCTGTAATGGACCTAAGGGGCCACTTTACTTGTTCCTTCCCTTTTAGAAGCAACTATGTTTTCTCCGAAAAGCTCCCGAAGTTTAACAAGGTAGGAAATCATTTACATTTCAGGGTATTTCACCAGAAGTCACATCGACGGCAACTTGCCGCACAGCAACGCTCTTTCATGAAGACACTTTTCATGGCGTGTCACATGGGTCAAAATGTTTGGCAAAGCAACACAAAAATAAACAAAAGCTTCAATCTAAGTGCCTCACCAGGGCAAATATATTGCTTTGGACATGCTACCTGTTTATATCATGTCTGACATTTCCACCTGGGAGCTTCCCAGTACAAAGCAAGTGCTGGCAACCAGAGCATCTGATAATATACCAGATGATATCTGACAATCACCAGTGGTCACGACTGCGGTGTTATTATGGCTCGTTTATGCGACAGATGGATTTGGGTTTAAAGTTTCGGTTTAAGATGGAAGACGCTGTTATTCATACTGTGGCCTGTAACTTAGTGATGTGTTCGCAAGACTTGTTGGTCTTGCACTGCTTGCAAACCTCACTGAGAAAGACGGTAACGTTCACACACTGCTGGCCCTGTCACTAAGTCTTGTTCACACTCCATCCTTCAGACCTCGCGCTGTGTGGATCCATGTTTGAAACGCAGTACCTGAACACCTGACAGTTTCCTCCTTCACTGTTAGTACCTGCCTCTAAAGGGGAGTTTACGGTTGCTTGGCTGTGAATCGCAGCTTGGTCCCCGGCCTGTAGCCCTCTGGCTCTGCGTGGATGTTTCTGAAGGTCAGGTTGATGCGTGGGCCTCGGTCATGGTACTCTTTAGCCACTTGATGCTGGTGGAGATGGAGAGACAGATAAAAGATGTATTTTACATTTACATGTCAAATACTTTACCTGCTGGTAAAGATTTCTATGAAGTTATGAGGTAGGGGCTTTGAGCTTTGGTCTAAGACTGAAGAACGATGCTGGACATTAGCTTTTCTTATCAAAAACATGAGGCTGACATGAGACAATATATCTGTACATATCTGTAATATATTTTGGGCTTTGGTTCTATAGTCATCAAACTAGCATTTCTTATCCAGGGATTAGAATGTGACAGCAGGTACAGGCTGTCCTTTACCAGACAAAAGATAAAAAAAATAAATAAATGTAGAGATTTAAATATAGATTCTAAGCACCTTTCATACAAAAAAAAGCTGCACAAAAGTGCTTTACAACAAAGAAATTACATGCATCAAGTGCTTCATATCAAAAAACATCAAACGAAAAGAAAAATAGGCATAGAAAGCTTGTTAATTGAAGAGCTAGGTTTTTATCTTTCAACGAAAAAAATTTAGCTCGCTGGTTCCCCTGATATCCACAGGTAGCTTTGGGGCGTAGTTGACAAATGCTGCATCCCTGATTTCCTGTCGGCTGTTGCTGGGAACCTCCAATAACCCAGCAGCAGACGATCGCAGTGATCTGAAAGATCTGAAAGATTCTCCCTTTGAATGCAAAGGGAGAATATACAAAAGTAAAGTAAAAAGATAGAGGAAGCTATTTTTATTGGTCAAAACTGCAGACTCACAAAGGCATGCACCTGAGATTAGAAAACAAACAAATATGAGAATAATGGTTATAATATGTGGGGTAAAGGTCAAGTCAAACAGTGCTTAAATGTGTCCTGGAGCAGCACAGATGCAAAGTGTTTCTCATGTTTCTCCATCGAGTTCACGCACGCACGCACACGCACACACACACACACACACACACACACACACACACACACACACACACACACACACACACACACACACACACACACACACACACACACACACACACACACACACACACACACACACACACACACTCCTCCCTCACCTACATCTCAAAAGGAGGTGAAAAGTTTGCTTTTACACAGTAGTGGCAAAAGGAAGAGTCCGGAACAGGCAGAAATAAGCCCGTATCCTTTTTCAAACAAATGAAGCACTTCAGCGGGATTCAGGATTGACAGGTTTAGTTAAATATTTAGCACTTCCAAGTCTCTCAAACTGAGCCAGGAGGTTTTATTAGGCGAACTATGTCTGCAGTGACACAGAGAGAATTAATGGATGGTGTGATCTTCTTTCTCTGGCAAGATCTTTAAAGGAGAGATGAAACTTTTGTTGAGATACGCAGGGAGGTGTCGCCATAAAACACCTGTGACCTTCTTTTAAGCTCAAACCTCTCTCTCTGTCTCTGCAGTTCTCCCTCTTTTCTTCCCATCTCCTGTATTTTTCTCTCACTCCTTTTAATTTTCACTCTCTTTTCAGTGTGACCAGCCAGGCTGTTAAAGCTTAAGCACTGAATAAAATACAAAAAGTCAAAACTATGATGTCTTTCTAGCAGTACTGATCTAAAAACATGTTGATTTCAAGTGAATTTGATGTTACACATTAATCTGACAAGACAGTAAAGACCATTTGCTATTGTGGTGCTGTGACAGAAAACCAAGGCAACAAAGCAACAACGATTTTAAGGATTTTGTGAACTAACACCAGTGATTATACAATTTTCACAAGTGTTCATGTTCAGTTAATATGTCTGAGTCAGTATATAATGCAATGATGCTCATCACCAAAAGAACAAACAGCATATGGAGCTCCACAAGGCTACTTTTATGGGCCATTGTTTTATATTCATATCATTAGATCACACTTATTCATTTGTCACATACTCATAAAACGTACAAATAACCCCCCCACTTTATTATATCCTTTGCCAATAATAATTATTAGAACAAATCTGAATTCAACAACTTAAAAATGCATGATCAGATGACAATCGTTGAACATCATCTGCAGAATCAGTCTGTTGTCATCATCACTGCATTACAGTCTCAAATCATTCATATCTGCCACCTCTCTCATTAGTTATAATTTTATAATTTAGAATAAAACCGAACATGGGTCGGTGCGATCCTTCCTTTTGGAAAAGAGTAAAGCTAAATAGCATGACCTATTTTAGACAGAAGTGGAGCTTTCAACTACTTTTCCAAAGGCTGAAAACATTTAGTCATCATTAAATTCAAACTAATGTAATATAAAATATTCCAGTGGCACACTCGCACTATTCATCCTCTTTCATCCACTTGTATAAACCAGGCCGTCACTCCTGATTGAAAGACAAATTACTGTCATTATGCTGAATCTCTGCTGTTCTCTCCAGGTCACTCCATTCATCCTCGCTGCCTGAACCAAGTGCCTTCAACACAGGTCTATCTCCTCACGTGATGAGTCTGAAGCAATTACACACTCACAAATGCACACAAAACACACATGCACACACACGAACAGAGCAGGGAGTCTATTTACTGTAAATGTCAGACGTTAACTGAGGTAATTGTTTGTGTCATGGTTTCTCTTTTTCACATCGTTAAGGACATCTTACAAGTGTTTCTGTTACATTTCTTTTTTAAATTGGGCACTTTTAAATTAACAAACTTAACAGAATTGTTGCTGTTGTCACTGTTTATAGGAGTGTTTCCTTCATTTTGCCAGTAAATAGTGTATATCATAACCTTAGATAAAACATTTGGCCTTAAATAGCCTTAAAACAGATATTTTACATTTCAGTTACATTATTCTATGCTTGTGGGTGATAAAATTCAGCTGCTGGTTTCTAAGCATGTGGTTTAAGGTACTGGACTGTATTTTCTGCCAAGGCCAGTATGCGATTTATGTTTGGATAAAATATATAAGTTTGTTGGTGTTGTTTGGTATAAACAGAGGAAGCCCTCCGAAGTTTATAGTAACCATAACATAAAACACAAGGAACGAGGTGTACAATAAAGCTGTTTGACTGACAAACTCTGAGAAGTCTAGTGTGAAAAACAACCATCACGTAACAACAAAGACTTTTTCATTTCCACCTGATTTTGATCTCCATTTTGGTTGCATGGGCCCTTGCACTTGATTGGTGGAGCCTACCTGCCAGTCGTCTTGTGTGGCTCCTGCCATCAGCAGAAGTGTCCCGTGGCCCAAAGGAATTCGAATCCGCTCCACATAAGTGTAGTCACCATTCTCCTCCTAATACAGAAACACAAAGAGAGGAAGGCATCATGTATCATCACCTTAAAACACACGCACACACATTTGGTAATATATCCTGGCACATGAATAAACACATTTCAAGAAAAAGGCCTCAAAATGGGCTGAAGGCACATTCAGTCACCTGCAAATCAAGACTAAATGCAAATAAAACTGGTCTACATCTTGACTAATGAATCCTGCCTCCTAAGAAGTGTATACTTTAACACTTGAAGTGACAGACAACAATTACACACAGTCCTCTAAATACTCTGATAAGTCTAAATACCTCACTGAAGCCTTCCCTTTGTGTCCAGTTTGTCACTACCTCACCTTCTCTGCTGGTCTGCTCTCCACTACCCACAGTTACTTCTTTGTATTAAGATTTACACAGCAGTTCAACTTTATTAAGTACCGAGATATTCAGTGTTCAGAGGCACAATATACCAAAGAAGGATGTGAACATCGTATTTATTATGCTGTATCTATAAGTTTTCTTCCATCGTCTGACCAGTGGAGGCTGCTTGCGGAGGCTGAACACTCTTGTGTCACCCAGACTGAGGGAGGCGATGGTGGGCTCGGCACCCAACGAGGCCTCATCGTCACTGTGCCACCCGATGCTGTCATGGCCGTCCCGATACAAATTACACAGCAGCGAATTGAAGCTGCATCCGCTCAGCTGCTCCACCGCCTCGCGAAGGGTTACCAGCAATGGATGCCACTACGAGGAAAAAAGAAGAGATGGAGCAAGTATAAAGAATGAAAGCAACAGCAAAAAACAGACAAAACACAACGCATGATGAGGGGTGATGATGAATCTAGCATGAATCTGTGGATAATGTGCTCGTCTTTCTTTCAAAGCCTTGGTGGCTTGGAGGTTAACGGCTCTCTCTAACCTGTGGGTTTGCAGCCATGGTGGACCAAGCGTATGTATAGGGAAGTTCTCCATACCAGCACGTCAGCCTGGGCTCCTCGTATGCCTCACCTGCACCACACACACACAAACAAATACACCTTCACCTCAGAGGAACCAGCTGAGACCACGGTCTGGACATTTAGTGTTCATTTTCTCAGCTATTTTTATATTAGTCTTAGTCCTTTCTCAAGTGTTAGATTAATCATATTTAGTCAACATCATCCGGTTTTTCATAGTTGACTTGAAGTCTGGGCATCTCTGTTTTATCCTAGTCAAAGAAAACAGGAACTCAGGAATTTCAGTAGTGTTAGTCAGTGAAAACTGTTGACATATTAGGTTTTTTTTTTTGTCATCAGATAATACAGAACATTTTAGTCAATCTAGTCCAGCCAAAGCCAACATATGTTTCGTCGTTTTGGTCAAACTTAAGTAACATCAGATTTTATCTTATCATTACTGGAAGAAAGAGAGAGGTTAAATGATTAAGAAAGCATCTTTACAAAATACAAGTGTCTCATGGTTAAGTTAAAAATGACAAGGACTTGAGAGAAAGAAACAAGGTGATATTTGGGCCTGTTTTCGACCAAAAATGTATCTTTTCAGCATCAAAAACTCCATCCCTGCAGGTTTTCAATACCTGTGTCCTTATGGAGACCAGGGTCTGTGGACAGTTTGCATGACAGGAAAGCTCACATCGCCATCTCTATATTGCATCAGTTATTGGGTCACAGCACTTTTTACTTCTAGAGAGGATAGATCCAGTCTGTTTCCATAGCTGGCTCTTTTTTGCTAAATGACAATGATAAGTAGGGCAGAAAGCTGACACGGTTTTGTTCTTAATGTATTCCTCTCCAGCATTAACACAAATGTATAATAATCATCTGCTTCGTCACCAGAATCTATTTCTATCCGAAGGTAATGTCAGGTAGGGTCAACACCTTAATCCAGTTTCTCTCCGTCTGTCTCCCACTGTTGGTCCTGGTGTGTCCCTCTTTCTCTGGGAACAACCACATCTCTTCCAAGAACCAATTCTCTGTCATTAGTGTATTTTGGCCAGCCCTCTGGTACAAGAACACGGTGAAACCAAAACAAACTATTCAAACAGCCATCGCTTTTTATAGTGCTGAATTATTCAGAGACTCTCAAACTAATACTTATAAATATGTGTAGCTACTTATCAACTTTCAAAAGCCTTGCTCTCTCCATAAAAAGATGCTACCGGGGGGGGAAAGATTAACAAAGCCACAACCCACTCACAGGATCCAATTTAGAGCCCTGAGCAATGGTTGGAAAAAACTGAGTTAAGAGAGTTTTAAAACAAGACAGGATAAATGACAGGGGGTGTAAGAGAGGTGACTGGTGAAGAGTTAACATCGTTTTTCCACTACTTCCTCTTTAACCCAAACATTAAGTGAACTTTGTTGACAAAGTCTGAGGAGTGATGGATTGAGGTTACTCAATTTGCTGCTGTGCACTGTGTTTGGAAATCATCTTGGTCACTTGTCTTTATCGTGCTGTTTGTCTGCTGTGGGGCTATTGCAGAATAACACACAAGATGGACAAGAGCCAGCTAAGAGAAAGGCCGATTCTGAGGCAAGGTCTGGCTGCAGCTCAACAGGCTCACTGTGTATAGTCTGAGTACAATGTGTGAGTTATTCTCTCCTTTTAAAGGAAAATGCCAAACAAAGCCTGCAAAACAAAGCCTTTGCACAACTCATGCATGTATGAGGAGAGAGTGGCTGCAGTTTTCGCTTTGCTATATTGTATTAACCTGAATTAAATGAAACCAGGCATGTGTGTCAAGCAATTACCTACGACTTTGCAAACCCAGATGTACACTGAAAATGTCCTAACTTATTCTATTAAAATACGAAATCTAGAGGATTTTGCAGCCTTGGCAAAGGTGTGCTCCCCCTAAATACTGTCCATATGTTCCATAAACATGTCTCAAAGATGGAATTGTTCAACACTGCACTGCAATGAAACTAGAACAGACATGTACCCAACATCCAATCAGCTGCAGTGGGGAAACCCTTTTCACGCTCCTGTATGCGTCACAGGCTCACATTTCACCCCTTCCATACTGCTTATTCTGTTAAGCCCCTGATACCCACCCTGTCTGTAGTTGGTCTTCTGGGACCAGGGAAGCTCTGCTAACAGCTTACTGAACATCCAGTCAGCCTCCTCTGAGGGAAGAAACCCAGGCAGCAGCCGCAGTCTGCACAGATGGAAAGAAACAGACACACACACACACACACACACACACACACACACACACACACACACACACACACACACACACACACACACACAGATTAAGTACCCAGAAAAGGAAGGTGCATACATACAGTATGTAGCTCATATATTACAGGCTTTCAGTATAACAGCATCGTGGCTGGTTGTTTACCCACCACAGTTTTTGATTAAACTGACAAAACAACCAGCTAAAACAATTTGGCAAGCTGCCAGTGTGAAGAGTTGGTTTATGGCCGATCAGAACCAGTTTGTGAGACGTGTTGTCCAACTGCTGGAAATCAAAAGTGTCTGCAGTTGTTCCAAATGACTCCACTGGAAGGTGGACAGTTATAGAAATGGTTGGACATAGTCCCACGAACCTGATAGAAAGGTGTAGGGGGAGGGGTTTCTTAAAGTATTCGGCCAACCGACAAGCAGTTCTGAAGAAGCCCTGTATTGCGCTTTTGTGCTTAAATGGTACACATGATGTAAGGTCAGCAATGGGATGTCACTCAAAATCGAGCTAAGACTCGGGTGCAAAGCGGTCTGCTAAGACTTCAATTCAATATGTCTTTATTCATCCTGCAAGGGGAAATTCCAAACTTAACACTACCAACAGAGCAACATGCCTTTTCTAGTGAAATTGGATGTTTGTCCCTTACTCAAGGGACATGTACAGCACATTACTACATATTCAGTGTGTATTAACCATATGGCACACGTCCATGAGTCTTAGAGGGTAACATAAGCAGGTGGGAGATATTTATGCCATTGCTTTGGGATGAGTGCCATCTAGTGGACTTCAAAGTCAATCACAGGTTTGTCATCTTTAAATACACTGGTTTGGTTTGGGGCATGTCACTGTTTTCTCCTCTTTTCCATTTGGTTTAATTTTCTTTCCTCTAGACTTTCCACTGAATGATGATTCCCCCTCAGTTACACCATCGTACTCACCTGGACACTCCTGAAGGTCCATGGCTGATCTCATAATCACCTGCCTGTCTGTCCAGAGCAAAATGATGTCTGTCAGGCAACCAATGGGTAGTAAATAAGAAGCCAAAACATCATGAGATAAGAGATAGAAATAAATTCAAAACAGATGTAATATGAAAAAAAAAACCCTGAAAAAGTCAATCCAGGGAAGAAAGAAATGTGCAACTTACTCAATCACCTTCTCTGGGGGAGCATATCTGACTGGCTGCAATGAAAAACAGAAGGAGGAAGCACGTCCTTAAAAAAACATCCTAACAAAATGTAAAACACCTAGTGATTTAGCCCAGTATTCAATGCAGGCTCATATCTTATGTGTACTGTCTACCTTGGTGGGCTGGTTAAACTCAAATGTAGTTTGGGGTGTTTTCTGTGACCCACATCCCCAAGAAACAGTGGCTGGATTAGCACTTTTTGGCTGTTGGTTGTTTGAGACTGCACCTGGTAAAAAACAAAAAAGAAGCTATTTACTGCATATCAGGCAGGTTAATAGAACTAAGAAAATGTTTTATGTAAGTTTATGCATTTCAGCCAGACACAAGCAAAATGTTTATATCAGCATCTAGGGCTATAAATAAGTAAACATATAAATGAGATCTCATTCAGTGAGGAACAGACATAGGGAGTCACTGACAACAGTAAACACTGCCCCTAAAGTTACCTGTTTGTCGGGAGTGTTTTGGCAGTTGTTTGGCCCAGGAACCCTGGACTCTGGCACGCTGACGCTTATCTGACATCACATCACATCTGCATTTAAAAAGAGAAAGAAGAAAGCACGACTGATAACTTGTGCTGACCCTAACACACTTAATGGGTTCACAGTAAATGACGGCAACAAATGATGAAATGATGATGATGATGATGGCACAAATTCTTATCCGCCTTTTTTTCCTACTTAATTGAATTTGTTGCCCAGAGGCAGCACATGTCTGTCTTCCCCTCCTAGGCCAGTATAGTTATCACTGACAAGGACTACAGTGGTATCCAAAATTGGGAGAACTGTGCAAATAATCGTACATGCTCTTCATGTCCGTTCGCGTACTAGTGCCTTCAGTATTTGGTGGAAATGCTTTAATTTTGTAGTCTTTTGTGATTGTTGGTCTTTTTGTCATAACTACTATTCATTATTCTGTAACATAATCTGTACTATTAAGGTCTAACATAACGATTTAATCATTTAGGTACTGATTATGGTATAAGAGTTGTATTTCAAGCCTGACTGACGCAGGAACTAGCTAGCTACGTATGTCGCCTCTAAGCTAAGCTAGCTAAAACAACTTGAAGTTACTTTAATAAACATTTTGGAAAGGTCTGAATTTAAAACAAATACCGGACTAACTAACATTGATATAGATCTTTAAACGACTTACCAAAAAGGCTGCTAAAACTCAACAAAACAGGTTGCAGAAAAGACACAACTCTACACGAGCTTGACGAGCTTGCATTTAACGGCCATGGACAGTGTGTTACAACAAAACAAATCCTAACTGCAACTTAAATGTGAAAAGAGGTTCCGCCCAGTTCGTAAGGTACAAAGGTACACAATTACAGTGATATGCTGTATACCAGAGATTTTATTAACAAATTGTATAAAACATACATTTCAAGCAATATAAATGTAAACAGTGCATTTTACATGTAGAAACTCAAATTTTAATTTCCAAGCATATTAAAACGACATTACAGAGGGAAAGCATTCACAAGGCATCTTAACTGAGGCACAGGTCAGACCAAGTCATATGGGGGTACTGAATTGTGCACGAACTGTGTAAAAAGGAGCAATTCCCTTGTTTTGCAGCATAGATTTGGGAGCATATGAACCATCCTGTAGATAAACGTGAAACCACAGCTAATGATGTAAAATATTCTGTGTGAAATCCTTTCAAAACACAATAGATTAACTAAATGCGCAGCAGTTAAAATGTTCCTTTATCCATGAAAGGTTTACATTTTGATTTAGAGTGGCAGAAAAATGGAGCAACTGTGTAGTTCACATGGACATGGCACCACCTGAATTGCCTCTTTTCACAGTACATTTTTATCCAGTCAGTACCCGCTCATTGAATCGGACCATCTCCAGCATTAATGTCATTAGAAAGGCACTTGTTAATGCCATAGTGAATGAGAAGTATAAAAAAAACAAAACAACCTTGGTTTAGAACAAGTGATACATTGGTGCAACAACAACCCGCCACTAAAGTATCATTTTAAATATGCACACAATATCATACAAAAAGAAAAGAGCCAATGCATAATGATAACAGCGCAGCAATGGAAGTAGGAAGCAGAGACTGCCATCTTTAAAAGGCCCAGTGATTTGTAAACAATTTGAAAGCTAATCTTAAGGTCTGAATTTGGCTCATGTGTTCATATGAATAGAAAATAAATAATTAGACATTTATATATATGTAAAAAGATTCCCACCACCATTTTCCACTGCTTACAACAGCAGGGTTAACAAATGACTCATTTTTTGGCTGTATCATTTCCACCATCCGTGTCAGTGACAAAAAGTATTAATGTTCTTTGCAAAGAGCAGCATTTTATTATTGTTTCACCTCCTGCCCTCCTTGGCTGTGTCTCTCCAGACAAACCACCTTTTCCTTAAACGCTGCACCGGGTCAGAACAGAGTGGCTGCCTGAAGATTCGTCAGCAGTCCTCCTATTCACTCTTCAAACTCGCTCCGTTCTTCTGCTCCCGCAGCTTCCTCCTCTGCAGGTATCCGGTACGCTGCAAACGGTTCATTCTGGCTCCCAGGAAGATGACGATGCTGCTTGGCACCAGCTTGGTGGTCACCCAACCCTGTGAGAAAAGAAAAAAAACAAAGGAGGTGCATAGGTTTACAGTCCATTTAATCACAGCTTACAGGCTTTGAATGAAAATGCTTAAATAAATGATTTAAGCACACACACACACACACTTCAAGAAGTCGGTTACGTTAAATTTTGCAGCATCAAAAACATTGTTTAAGCGACAGGGTTTTCCACACAGACAAAATACAGCCTGGATGTATGCTGGATATGTGTTGCAACAAACTTCAAGAGGCAATCAAGAGGAATTAAAATCAAATACTGAGCAAGATAATCGGTCTTAAGTCTGACACTCTACAACTAAGAACAAAATTAAAGTTCAATGAATGTATTCTTGATCAGTATTATGAGGTTTTCATTCCTTACCATGACAGCGTGGGGAAAATAGCCATTGGTCTGGCTCTGCAGACCCACAGTGGTGAGCTCAGCTGCCACATAGCGCTCTGGGGTGGGCTTGTCCAGGGTGGGCTTCCTGATACGAGTCATTTTCGTGGCCACAAAGAAGGGCAGCACGCTCTGAAGGAAGGCAAAGGGAAAACATATGAGATCAGCTCAAAAAACAAGAGCATCTAAATAACACCCTGGCTGAATTACTGTTAAGTTTCAAAAAAGAAAACCTTTGTGCTTCCCCAGGTTGGTATAAATTTTCTTAATTTAAATTAAAAACTTCCACAGTTGAACTCCAGATTTGCAGCAAAGACAAACTGCATGATAAGTATTTAAACTGTTAATTTGTAAATTTAAATTAAAATGCATAAAATCTTTGCTGTAAACTCAGGCTGACTGGGGTTATCAGGTGAAAATACACTCAGGGTTTGCTGAGGTGAAACTGTTGTTCATGCTAGAACCACAAGGTGGCATGTAAGTCACTACTACAGAGGGTGCTAAAAACAGAACAAACAAGCTTTGTGTGCAACAACAGATTTTTCCAAAATGCCACTGCTGTAAAATGTGCATCACGGGCAGCATTCATGAAGGTGTGTTCTTTCCATTGGCATTAAGGCAGGACTGGCTGACAGCAACAACTTAGCAACTTCTTTTGAGTTGAATCTCAGGGAATTCCCTTTTTATCTTCCATAAAAGAAATGTAACCATTTTAAATTTAAAGCCACAACACATGCACAGCCTACAGAACCCCATCCCTGCCCTCAGTCCCAAATGTTCTGTGGGTCAACTACACTTGCATGAAGGGTGAGGTGCAAAAGCTGCTGGACACCATTTGACAAATGGACCTTTTAGAAATTGTTGTGCATACTATTTTCAACTTAGACGGAAAAAAATTGACACTACATGACACCACGGGATGGAGAAGACCGGGCCTACAGTGGTATTGTTTGTGCTACTATCTCTCAAAGTTTGGACAGGGGAAAAAAAGAGTTCTTCCTATCTGGCCTAAAAATGTTCAAAACTTGTGTGCCCTCACAGCTAAGAATGCATCCTTGGGCAAAAAAAAAAAAAAGGAAAAAAAAAAACCTACACAGGGAGGAGGAGAGGGATTAATCCCATCAGACAAGCCTCAAACTCACCTGAATGATGATGCCTTGACGCCTGTACTCCTCCTGAAGGCCACGAGAGAAGAAATCCACAAAGGCCTGCACACAGAAAATGATAAACACATCAGTGTTGAAGATGTTGCTGTTATCACAAACTCCAAATGAGGCAAAAAAAAAAAAAAAAGGGGGGGGGTGGCTTGGCTTGATGAAACAAGCAAATACTGAGCAATTTTATGAAACAATTCCATTTTCAGAGAGACTTCTTGATGGTTGTCTAAGTGACAGACAAGTTCAGATGTCATACATACTTTTGTGGAAGAATAGACTGTGAGCAGAGGGACAGGGTACATTCCACTGGCAGAGGAGATGTTGAGGATCACACCTTTGGACCTGAGAGAAACACGAGTCCAATTTAGGACAAGAACTGCTCTTTTTGCCAAAAGAGAACATTTAGTATTGCAACAGTCACCTGTCAGAGTTCAATGAATGAATGAAATGTCAGGACATGTTTTGATGATGTGACATCAGTCAGAAATCAATCATAGGCTTCTTGTTCAAAATCAAGAAAGCCTGCTGAAATCCTCAATTTCAACGGTGCTGTCATCACATCACATCACAGGGCTTTCCTCCCAATGTAAAGCACTGATCCCAGAACAGTGCAACACATTTATTTTCCTGTACACATTCAACACACACACACACACACACACACACACACACACACACACACACACACACACACACACACACACACACACACACACACACACACACACACACACACACACACACACACACACACACACACACACACACACACACACAGTGTGGTAGTGGCCGTGTGTGTTGCCATGGCAGCCTGTTGCTGCAGTGATGTAGTGGAGTGACGCTCTAGCCTCACACGGCACCAAATGTGCCTGCGCTGCTATTGGCCAGTGGGAGTCACATGGGAACAGAGCAGCCAATCCGGTGGGAAGAGCACTTTGTGTGAATTGAAAGCTTGTCAGCATTGCGAACAAAGGAGGAGAGGAAAAGAGATGCAGTGATGGAAAGGGCTCGGTGAGGATTTCTTGTCCCCCTTCCCCATAAAAAGAGTCACCTTTATAAACTGTGATCTCCCAGTAACTGTTGGAAGACAACAAGGTCTTTTGTTTCATTTTGAGATTCCTTATGCAGCTTTGTGCCACAACCCCTCTTTCAACAACACTGATACTTGACTGCAGTCATGTCGCAAAACATGGAAGCCCATCATTTGACTCACCTCTCAGCCATTCTGGGCAGCACCAGACGGGTCATCTAAAAGAACGGCAGCAACACAAGCTCAATTAACATCAACTGTCGCATAAAAACAATGACAAAACTCCTAAAAAAGGAGGAACAAGGGGAGTGGGGAAAGAAGGGAAAGAGTTTGGTTTAAAAAAAAAAAAACAACTAAAAGTAGGAGGGAAAGAGAGAGACAGGCAGAAGCCGACAGAGAGAGAGTTGCGTGGGTGGCGAGTACAGACAGCGTTGGTGTAGTCCACCGTTGCTTTGGGAACAACTGAGACACTGCAGGTACCATGGTAGAAACAGCAGAAGAGGAGAAAGAAAAAGAAGAGGAAGAGACAAACAAAAGGGGGAAAAGTGCAGAGGAAAGTGACACTTCGAACTCAGGGCAAGGTGTAAACATGTAGTTTGCTGCCACATGGCCAAAGGTATTTGGAATATTTCCTCCAGGAAAAGTGTGAAGGAGACAGTCTTACCTGGCACACTGAGGTCATGTTGACGTTGATCATATTTGTGATGAACTGAAACACAAAATGCACCAGTCAGCTAAACATTCACATATGAGAGGTGCTTGCTCAGTTATTTTAAAACTGGGCTCTTAACTAGAGAATTTCCATTTGCAAATAAACATGAAGTTATAAAACTCACATTGTCCAGATCAGGAATATGGAGGAAGTACTCTGGATAGGGGTAGGAGACACCAACATTGTTGACTGTTGAAGACAAAAGGGGGAAAAAAAAAGCAATTCATACACCAGTTTCACAAAATAACCTAGTGCTAAAACAATCAAACTAGCTTACATTTCTACCACAAGGTGGCAGCAAAAGCAAACCAGATAGAAACAGGCCTTTACTCCATAGAAGACAGAGCCACACCTTAGAGCCAGTAGAGCACATTTGGCATCATAAAAAGAGGACAAGGAGTTCCTTAAATGTTCAACTGAAAAGTACAATGTGAACTTCTGAGCAAAGGTGAATAATCAGATCAACAGCTGAAATTTTAGTGCTACTTTAAACAACGTGAGTCGTGATATCAGAGTCAAAATAACGTTTTCTGGAAAGTCTCAACAGCTCGAACTATAGGCTGACTTTTAAAAAGAAGGTAAAAAGTGCAGGATAAGAAACACGTTCTTTTCATGCTCAAAGGAAGACTCATTTTTTGTGGTCTTGAGGTATGTCTCCTTCACAATGGCACAATAATTCAGCCAGACCTTAAACCTGGCCCCCGTCAACGATGTGCACATCAAAACTTTGCCAGACAGTGAAACACAAAGAAGTCTAATCATGTATGCAAGTTCAGTGAGTTTAAATTTACTCTACTGGTCACACCACCTTACACCAAACACAGCATGGCTGATATGTAGTGACATTCAGAAGGTCAACAGTGAAACAAAGGCCAAACTGTCTTTGCAAGGTTCCCTTCCATCACATGAATTATGTCCAATTTTTAATAATACTGAGTTGAAGTGTATCACCTCCTGCTGCAAACACAATGCATCTCATGCTGCTTTAATACACAGGAAGTTTATAGTTTGTCTTGTACTGTCTCTTTGCCCTTTAGGACAGGTCTTATCATTGCTGTCTGCAACACAACAGGTTCAAACAGTACGTTAACTGCACTGACAACAAGACTAAACTCTTTAAATATCTCAGTATGCAAATGATGTCTGTAAGTCACCACTGGACAGAGTGGAAGGGTCAATGTACACATTGTCTTGAAAAATCAGCTCTTACCAAGAACACCAATCTCCAGACCAGCCAGCCCCGCTTCGATCTTTGGATAGATGTCTGTCTTGCCAAAGTCAACGGCAATGGTCCTGGTCTCCACTTTAAACTGCTCCTCTGTGAAGGGAGAAACGAGCGTCCATTAACATTACAGTGTTAGCTATATGGCAATGAATGAAAAGGATACGAGTTTGTGATCATTCACTCATGCCATGCATTCATGTGTCACAAGTCAACCAGCATTACGTGGCCCCACAACAGAGCAGTCCCCTGTTTCAAAACCCTGAATCCATTCAAATGAATGGAAAGTGAAACCAGTCAAGTGCCAGCCCTGAACTGAAGAGGGCACTGCGTACCAACAAACCAGGCGAGCCATCTTCTCCACATCCCCACCTCCATCCACTCCCTCGTCATGTTTGACGCGCCTGCTGCAATTAGAATTTATTGTCCAAAGACTCATTTAGCTGATCGGTGGTGGAAGGAGTTATAAGAGGAAAATTCCTGGGATGTGCCTCAGTAAAGACCGGCAGTGTGTCAGTGTGTGCTCAGAGTTCAAACAAGATTAAAAGAAAAAAGGGGGGGAACCTGAGAGGGATGAGAGCTGGGGGTGAGTGACAAAAAGAGGGGAGGGTTAGAGGATGGAGGTGCACTGAAATCTATATCCAGCTCAGATTATTTTTAGTCACTACAACCAATGTGAGCCCACGTCAAAGTAAATTATGAAACGCAGGATATGGTGGTAAAGAAGCAGAAATATTCAGGTTGCCAAATTGGCAGAATAATTTGGGGTTGCCAGGTAGGTGCACTCAAGAATCAAATGAGATGCTTGTCTAAGAGAGGAGAGGCATTTAGAACAATGAAATTATAGGTGGGACAGGGTGGGTTGCCCGGTTACATGCCAGAGAGGGTGATCTCGTCAGACTAATCGTGAGGGAGGAGTGCCAGAGTTTGGCACGCCGCACCCCGTTCGTGACTACCCATCAGCCCCCTCTGTGGACTTGAAGCACGACAGGGGAAATTGCACTGCGAGAGACGTCAGAGACAGATGGAAAGAGAGCGAGTCAGGGAGAGGGCACTATATGAACAGGGGGGGGCCACTCACCATTCAGTCTCTCTTAAAATCTGGAGACAGGCCAGCGAAGAAGAGAGAAAAAAAGTTTCCTTTCATATGGACGCTCGTTTCTTTTTCTTTTTTTTTGTTCCCATCTGTGTAGACTTGAATGAGATATCTGTTAGAAACAGACTGGTCTTTCCTCAGAGGAACAGGTTGGTCCAAGAGTTTCTTTAAATCAGGCCAGATATTTAATCTGTGTTCCTTCATACTGAGAGTGAGGATGTAAAACACAGCCCGCTTTGTTGGCTACATGTTTCCAATTCACCTGCTCTCAAAAATTATAAAGGCATTATTTAGCAAGGTGCAAAAGAGCGTGAAAAATGGGATTTGGAAAATAAATCTGAATAGTGAAACTACTCACAAAATGACAAAGCAAAGGAGAAGCTAGTAAGTTCATTACTTTGTTGCCAGTTTGTACTCAGTGAAACAACTACAATAAACACGTGCTAACTTATATTTTGTTCTCAAAAGAGATGCAGTGATTATTTTCGCTCCATTTTTCCATGTCCAGTTATCGAGGCCTGGGAAACCCTGCAGCCGACGGGGTGGGAGGTTGCACGTCACTGCCTGCCCATACTCACATCCTCATCAGCCCACTCACTGTGTGCTCAACCCCGAACAGGTTTCCATGATGTGGACACACACACACACACGCGGACACACACACTTTTACACACACTTACCAAGTGAGCTGGCCACGTCATCCAGCTTGTCCTGGGAGCGACTGATCAACATCATGGCAAATCCTCTACGAGCCAGCTAGAAAGGAAACAGCTGTTAGTAAAAGAAGCACAAACTTGACCATAATTTGAATATATTTAGCCCAGTGTCACATTTGGTGACTACAGATGTCAGCGAAAGGAGGCAGAAAACTTCAGTGTCCAGAAATCACACAGTATAGAAAAATGAGATCATAACTGATCCAACAAGAACACTAACTCTCTAAAGTGTATGTTAAGTTTATGTTGCTTAACTTTCGATAAGTTCAGCTTCAAAGAAGAATGGTAACATAACATCCAAAATTGTTGTGCCCACTTGATGCATGCTTACGGAAGAGACTTTCACGGAGGGCTTGGGAGAAGAAAAGACCTCATACTTCACTTATGATCGCGGCAATTCTGATCAAATCAGAAGCACATCATCCTCAATTTTTGTCCCATTCTGACCAGTTACTTCCCATGAGGTTTCATAGTTCATGTGGCCATTCTGTTGTGCTGTGACCAAATATGCTTGTGCATTTGAAATGATGTACTTCAGAGCACGGAGGTGGATTTATCAAGTCCGATGTGAAATGTGAAAGCAGCATTTGCAGTGTGTTTCTGCATAAATATTAACATGCCTAAAAACCCTGCATGGCATAATGTGCTTGCTAAAATAGTGGCCTAATGTTGCGTGACAAGCTGCTAGCCCCACTGTAGCACCAACAGCAACAGTATGAGTCAAAGGCCCTACACGACTATATTATACAGCCAGCACACCCACACAAGGATGGGCAAGTAAACACGTGGCAGGGTAGCTCCTATTCAACGTGTGCTTGTTACTTCTGTATGATCTCTTGTTGACGAGCCTGTATTGAAGTGTGCGTGCATATGTGTGTGAGGACTCTTTTCCACGTTAATAGGCCTGTAAGAGCTTTCCCCTACTGTGGCCTGTGAGGGAACACGGTGTATGTGTGTGTGTGTATGCATGAGTCACGGCTTTTCCGTGAAAGAAATGAAATAAATAAGGGTCCAGGAGCCTCACCTCCTCCGCATAGGATTTCCCGATTCCATCCGTGGCTCCCGTCACAACTGGAAAGAGACAGAAAGAAGAAAAAGAGGTTAGCTTAGGCTCTCTTTGCAACACTCGCACATTACATCACAGGGCAGGGCTCAAGTCAATTTCTGCCCCACTAATTAAAAGACCCCAAAAGTTACGAAAAGACCCACGGTGGTTCATATTCCTTGAGAGAGGATAATTTGATTGAAATTATGGTTTCACTTTGCATTTTGAATCTAGGTAAACTTACTCATTGGTTCACTGACTCATTCACGATGCCTTCTTTCTTTCTGTCACCTTTAAATCCTGTGACAGTTGCACATAAAAATGCACAAACGAATAAAATCCTGTTTGTTCAGAAGCTTTACGACACACCTTCACATCAGGTCTGATCACTTCGTTCTCATCATAATGGCTCAAAGCCCCAGGAGCTCTTTACAGATGATGGGACCGTCATCTGAAGCAAATCTGTTGTTGGACACACCCCATAATACTATTCACCTGCTATTTAGGAAAACCTCTCAGCTTTGGATGCTTACAGACTGTCCACTCACAAAGTGCACACAAAAACCAATGCGTGGCTCAATTTGGGAGCATTGATGCATAATACAATACATAATACAACCCGTGATAGTAAAGACAGGAGTCAAATTATAAAAGATGAAGCTACAAATACAACAGAGAAGACAGAGATTGTATGGCGGCTAAGATAAGATGGTATAAATTGAAGCAGAACAAAGACAGAAGATGGTATAGGATTCACACAGCCCTCAACACCCACTGAGAGCAGCTCCTGTGATGTAAAACAATGATTTTCAAGATCATGTTTAGGGTTTTGCACATGAACGTAGCCTTGAATTACTTATCAATTTATTGTTCCGACAAATCAGACCGGTGAGGTCAAATCAAGTGTGTCTGTGGTTTAGAAAAGGGTGGAGGGAGGCGGAGAATGGTCAAAAAGCAGAGAGCAGTTTGGTGAAAGATTTCACAGAAGCACAGTGAAAGATGGTGAAGTGGCCGCAGCGTGGGGAGACGAAGATGGAGAGAGGAGCTGATGTTCTTCTTGTGTTGAGAGTTCTCCTCACCTTGTCAAGCAAGCAGGGCTATTTTTAAACCTTCACTGCCCATCAACCCCAGCTCCTTGACTGACGGAGGGTGAGGGGAGAAAGGATGGAGGGAGGGAGGGAGGGAAAGAAGAACAAGGGAGCTAGAAAAACAGACACAAGACAAACAAAAGGGTGGTGGTGGTGAGGGGATATTGGGGGTATTCACACATATACTTGCACACACATAGTTGTGCATCATGAATATATTATTAGCGAGGCTTGATGAAAGATTAATGGAGGTAGAGGACATTCTCTGGCAAAGAGCTGGAGAGCAGGAAAAAGAGACAAGATGAGAGAGGGGATGCAGAGAGGAGGGAGTGATGACGAACATGGAGCAGGAGAAAGGAGGAGGGTGAAGTGGGGTAGGGAGGGCGGGGGATGGGGGGATCCTAGGGGCGGCTAAAAATAGAACTGGAGCGAAGCAAGAGAACGAATGAGTGAAGGAGAAAGAGACAGAATAGTGATGGTGGTGGAGGAGAAGGAGGAGGGGAGGAGAGAAGAACAAGTGAGTGAATGAGAGGAGTGAGAGCGAGAGAGAGTAGCACAAAGTCAAAAGTGAAAAAAGAGCAGAATCTCTGGTTATTTTTAAACCTCCCCCCATATTAAGAATGAAACGCTCCATGGCAGAAAAGCCTCAATGGGCGCGGGCCATACCAAATCAGGCTCTTGCTGCAGATGCAGGTAGGGGCAAACAGAGGCAGGGAGAGGCTACATTTGCTGCAAAGTAAAATGGCTGAGAGGGGGAAAAAAGGAACAAGCACCTTGACAGAAAAATTAGCTTCTTCTCATTTACTACAGGGAAAATGAATAAGTCTGATTTGTTTTATGAGCCCCGTGGCTCATATTTCACACAAATGCTAAAATAACCCTGGAAATGTTATATATCATGGCCGGCAGGTGAAAACCTCTTTCCAAAATTGTCAGGAACTGTTAAAATCATGCCAAGTTTTGAGATAATCTGGTGAATGTAACGAACACACAGGAGAGGAGAAGAGCATGAAACCATTCAGATCACAGAAAATGAGACTGGAGTTACAAGGTTGCTAGATGGTAACAATGAGACAGTCTTTTCTGAGGCGTCATGTACCAACAAGTGAAGAAAAGCCCCAACTGATAAGGAACACTTTCTATTATTCTTCTCCAACTAGGCTGACAATACCTTCGAGGAAGAAATGACAGCTGAAACGGAGAACTAGAAAAAAACAGCAAGAAAAAAATTAGAAGAACCTCAGTGAACCGACTACATTCCTGTCACATGGGACATGAAATGCCCCACAGAAAGGCAGCAGGGACGCATGAAAATCATCTGCATGACTGAGTATCAGGTGCAGAGAATCGCACCTGTTGAGACAACGTGTTGTGCGGCCAACATGAATGTACAACACCACCATTTCAACTTTAACCTGACAGAGGAGGGCACGCAAGAATGTATTAAGAATGTATGCTTAAAACACAGGTGCAGCGTGACATTTTGAACTTGAACTTGACAGTAAAGAGCACATGGTACTCGTCACATTGTGTGTGTGTGTGTGTGTGTGTGTGTGTGTGTGTGTGTGTGCGTGTGTGTGTGCGTGTGTGTGTTTAGGCTGTGCATGCCACGCATTTTAAGAATTTGAGATGCTTTTGAGTCTTTTTCAGGCAGGGCCAAAGCACATTTGAAATGTAGTCCTAAATATCAGATATATTTATATCGTAAAAATCTGCCCATTTTTAAGATGCGGTCAGGGATGAATTCCAGCTCTGCCCTCTCAAAATATCTGGTAGAGACTTCTACTTGTTTTAAATGTACCTAAACAACTGAAGCAGGTTAACTGAATTAAAACAGTGTAAAAAAATAAAAACACACAACTTAACTGTTACCAACACTTATTTCTTTAAGGCAGTGTTTCTCAATTCCGGTCCTCGGGCCCCACTGTCCTGCATGTTTTAGATGTTTCCTCCTCCAACACCCCTGATTCAAATGAGTGGCTCGTTATCAGGCCACTGCAGAGCTTGATGACGAGCTGATCATTTGAATCAGGTGTGGTGGAGGAGGGAAACATCTAAAACATGCAGGACAGTGGGGCCCGAGGACCGGAATTGACAAACACTGCTTTAAGGAGACTCTTCTTTGAATTGTGTTTTTCCACTCTGCTCTTGTCTACCAACAGCCCCCTCCCCACAACCACCAAATCCTCGTGCTGTACTTATGAATGACTCCACTCCTCCCACTCATTATATAATGGTACCATTTTCTCAATAAACGTTGTCTAGGGAGTGAGTGAGAGTGAAGTGTGTGTGTGTTTATGTGCATAACAGGGGGTGGGGTGGGGGGGGGGTAGTACAGTGGGATTAGGACACAGAGTTCCTCTCCAGTCTTAAGATGTTTCCGTTTTGTTTTTGAATTGCTATTAGCCATCATTAGTGTAACAAATACAAGAGTCTGGGACATTCTAAGATGAGTAACCTGTAAGAACAGATGCATTTGTGGGGAAAAAATAATCATCAGCCACGCCTGAAAGACATGAAATTTGATGCCAATTCACCTGCCGAACCTTCAGCAATGAACCTACGCTGGACACTGCAGAAATAACAGCAAAGATAAGAGCCATGTTCAGCTCTTCAACTGATGCACAAACAGAACACAATGTCCAAAAACACCATTGTTCAGTTAAGTCACAAACACACACCCACCCACCCCAGTGCTCCCAGCAGGACTTAATTCCCCTCACGTGAGCAGTGCATTACATCTGTGACACACACAGATGTAATGTAACAAAAAGGGTCTACGCAAGCAAGCACGTGACGGACAGCAGCGCTACTGACGTTCAGGGAAGACGCACACACACTGACAACAAAGGCTGGATGTGTGTTGACGGGGCACCCACGTATTAGACTGCTGTGTGCACTGATGGAAAAAGTGGAGATCTGGGAGAGAACAGGGAACAAGGGTGTTGAATCCATGAATGTATGCATGTAGAGAGGATGTGTGCAAGGCTGCTTCTCATTCATTCCCAGCAACACCGCTCTGAACCCAGTCTCTCCCATTCCAGTGCCTCTGAGAACACCGGTCCACCATGCTGGCTCTGAAGCGCCCTGACGGGGGCGCATTTGCACCGCAGCTTAGCTGTGCTTAATGCTGCACATCACGTCCAGAGGTATTGACATCCCCCAGCCTTTTCTGTCTCCCCCCTCCCTCCCTCCTCAGCAGTAGAGCAGCCCCTGCTGCTGCCTGCTCACTATTCCGAGGGTCTAAAAAAAGCAGCAGGAGGAGTAAAAATAGAAGCGCGCCTGCACTGCCTCGTCTGGGAGCTGCCTGCCTGCCTGCCTGCCTGCCTGCCTGCCTGCCTGCCTGCCTGCCTGCCTGCCTGCCTGCCTCAGCACCTGAATACCAACAAGATCCCCCACCACCATCACCACCACCACCACGACCAGGCTGCTGCTGCTACTGCATCCTCATCCCTCCACCTAAAAACCCGGATGCCAGGCTGGGAAAAAAAAAAAAAAAAAAATCCCCAGAACATCTGATTTGATGAACAGTGGAAAAGAGAGCAGGGCCACCGCAAAGCCCTGTACTGAAGAATCTTTGATTTAGATTAACATGGACTGCATGAGATGGCACATGCGTGAGGAAGAGGCAAAAGAAAACCTAAAATCTTTATGCAAATAGGATTCAGATTTCTATTAATTGTTCTCTCTCGAGATGAAGAAGGTGCACTGATTAGTAAAATAAGCTGATCTGGTGTTTATGTGGAGAGAAAGCTGGCATGGTATCAGTTACCCACAGGGTGAGGGTTTTTGTTTTTTGGAAGATTCAACTACTTGTGCAAAGAGAGTGTGAGACAGAACTAAAATCAGCACTACCCCACCACCACCACCACCACCACCACCACCACCAAATCCCCAATTAAGATTCTCAGTGAGGAGAGACTGCGGTCCTTGTATGCCCCTCTCTCGTTACGTACTGTTATGTAATCTGTCGCACCCCAAACTCGCCTATCAACGAGCAGCTCCTCCTACCTCAGAGGGAGAAAAAAAAAAGATGGAGGGAGGGAGGGATGCAGCAGAAGATCCAAAGACAACCCCCCCACCCCACCCCACCCTCACCCAAACACACATCCCCTTTCTCCATCCACCCACCTTCCACATTCAAACGCACACACGCTGCTTTAAATAGCAGGGGAGAAAAGTCACATGGGTAATATAAAAGTCCACAAAAATAAAGCTTGATCGGGCCGGGGGAGAGGGAGAAATAAGGGGAGGGAGGGTGAGACAGAAAAAGAGAACGTGTACTTCAGAACTACCCAAGATAGAACCAGAATCTATATTTGGGTACAGAGCAAAAATAGTCCGCCCCCCCCCCCCCCCCCCCCCCCCCCCCTCCCTCCAGTCACACGCCTTGTTTAAAAAAAAATAATAAAATCAATAGTTTCTTTCACAACTACTTGGATTGAAGACGAGGTGATTTTTGAGCAGGAGGCAAACTTTGATATTTGACCGAGCGCCGTTAAGGACAGGCTGTACTCTGTGGAGGCCTTCGCTTCAGACAAAGCCTACAGCAGGTGATTTCACTTTATTAGTCCGTCCTCTCTGGCTGAAGGAGTGTTTATCTGTGAAATCATCTGCTGGAGCCTTGATGGTCGGCCCTCAGTGACCCAGGACTGAAAAGGCCTGCTGTATCATTGACATTCCTGTATTTGATGGCTAGTTCCTCTGCAAATATGATGCTTTAAAACGAACTTGTATTTAAAAAGACTGTCAGATGGATGAAGCCCTGAAACATGTTCCAAATGAACATCATGCTTCTGCTTATAGTTAAATCACACCAGAAGCTATAACAAGACTGCACAAAGTTTGACCAAAACTGACAAAAAAAAAAACTCTGCAGTCAAATCAAGACCCAGATGCCCTTTTTTGGCATACGTATCCTGCACTTCAACTCTCTCACACACCTTGAGTTGGGCGTTTTTATTTTTATTGGGAGGTTAGGTAATGGCTTAGCTCAGAACATGACTTCATACATTCTTCTCAAGTCTGTCCTAGAAAAGCTGACAACAAACACCTCAAAGTACATTTCAACAGATACTGTACACACACCTGAACACACTGCCTTTCTGGTATGTTGGACTGCAACCAACAAGAGAAGGTATCACTTCAGAGGAGTAAACAAACAACTGTCTCCAAATCCGCTGGTGGTCTAGTATTGTGTGTTTAGCAGCTCCTGTCCTCGGTGTCCTCTTTGTCTTTTCAGCGCAGAAATATCTATGTGTAAGATATGCTGTAGTTAGGCTGGAAAGGCAGTTAAATTTAGATGAAGTTAAACCAAATTCACAGTAAAAATGCATGGCTTAAAAAACACACAATGCGCAAGTAATAAATATTTTGTGAGGTTCTTCAGTCAGAAAAATTTCTGAGTTGCTCCGTCTAAAGAACTGATGTTTTCATCTTTTTGAATGTTACCTTTATTTGCAGAGACATGTCAGTCCCTTTGGCAGTGTGAGGGCTTCATAAGACCATTTTAGAGCAGAAACGACCAGTGACTCGACAATTAATCTGCAACGGTTTTGGCTAAAGCCATTTTTAAGCCAATTTTCAAGCGAATGTGATTATCTTGTTTCTTGAGTATCTTGAGAGTTTCAGACTGTTAGTTGGAAATATTTGACACACAGCAAACCATTAATGGAGAAAACAATAAGCAGATCAATCAATAGTGAAAGGAATCTGTAGTTGCACCCCTTGAGAGAAAGTTAAAAACACTGACCAATTAAACTGTTCATGTAGTCTTTGCTATGTTCAGAAAATCTACAATAATATTTTATAGCAGATTTTGTGAATATATTAGAAATTGTCACAAAGACGAGCAACATCTCCGTGCTAGAGTATTGCCAGTTACTGTTTGGTAATTTCTGGATAAATAAAATTCTAAATGGACTTTTTTCTTGCACATTGCAAAAATAATATCAGTTCTGGTCATGATGGATTAGAAGAATTTAAGTATTTAATTTTTAAGAAAATATCAACTGAAGTGTGGGAAAAATTCAGCCATGATACAATATGAGAAAGGTTCAGATGAGAGAAAGGGACATGGATGGAGAAAGTGAAAAAAAAAAATGGAGAAGAAAACAAAAACTACTCAGGAAGACAGTGCTGTGGCCTCAAAGAGAGTACAAGAGACAGAGAAACAGATACACACTGGCTGGATGGAGAGTTGGGTGAGATGGAGCGAGGGAGGGGGGAGGGACTGAGAAGAGCTTGAAATGAGGGAGATGCAGAGGATTTTTTTCCCTCCCTCCCTTCTCCCTCTTTTTTCCTTTTACCCAGCATCCCCAGCTCCAGCACGTGTCACAGAGCGTGTTCATCACATGAACAGCAGTGTTCTCTCTCTCCCTTTCGCACCGTCTCTCTCTCCGCCCACACTCACACGCGCACACACACTCTCTTACAAAGCACTAGGGGGAAGCATATTCACAAGGATGAAGAAGTGGAGACCCTGCATCAGTTGAAACACACACGCGGGGATAAATTTCATTCACATATGTGCATTTTCCTTACCATGAATGAAGCCTAACTCCTATTCATAAAAAAACACTGAAAATGATTCTCTCATAATAATAATTTTACTCTGTCACTCAGCTTGTGTTGATAAACTTGCACACCTCAGATGTTTATTCCTGGAGATGAATCAAGCTCAACTAAATTCTTGTATAAGTGCTGACCCAAGTCTTTGTCACTCTTGTGCTGTACTGATGAATGGCTGCATCTTTCTTATATAATAGGACCATTTTCTCAATAAACTGTAATGTCAAAGGGAGGAGGAGGGCACTTAAGGCGCACGTCACATCACTACCAACCCCCTACCCTTGCAAAAAGCTCCCTTTGGTCTAATTTACTTCCCTATAATGGAGTTTCACTCACACGCAACAGAACAGACACTGGCTTATATAATATGGGATGCTGGGGGCTAAGAGTGGAGCGAGCAGAGGAGAAAACTGGGCACTATTACACATTAGAGTGAAAAGCTTCTCCACTAGAAATAAACACTTAAATATTGAACACTGCATCATAAGAATATTTGATAAAATACCATAAGACACCAGAAAGAGTCTTTTAAAAAAGACAAATATCTTTCTAAAAGCCAGATTCATGCATAGTCCTAAAAGAAACTGCAGGAATCTGCCCTTCTGCTGCTGCATCTATTGGTCTTTGTCGAAATGTGTTCAAAAATTGAGGGAAAAAAATATGTCTTTACAGATAAAAATGTGAACTGCCATTCCTTCACTCAAGGTTTTGAAAAAAGAGAAATGGAGCTGCAGACATGGACTGGGCTGGCAGGAGGTGGGGAGGGAGAGCGTGCGCGTGTGGATGCACAGTGCAGCAGAGAGGCTGGGGAAGCCACTTTAACCCATGCTGCAGTGCTCCTGTTCTGCCGCTAGGAGTCCCATCCACTAAGGGGAAGACCAGTCAGTGGTAGAGGAACTCCAGAGAAATCCCTGCTCTCCTCTGCATGTGAGAGCTGCAGAGCTTCAGCTCAACACCAAGATGTGCAGTGATGCCAGGACAAACTCTAAAGCCAAGAATTTAAAAACTAAAAAGGGAAAAGTGACAGGGATTAACGCCCATGCAATCTACTTTTAGATGTTACTGGGCAAAACTTTATCTCAGCTATCTGCACACACACGCAAACTGGTCTGACTAGGCATATCAATTATCTCCTAACTTGCAACAGCAGGCGTGTGGATGGCAAAAAACGCATGTTTATAAGGATGTGCCAAGTCAGCAAACATTTTCTAGAAAGTATACGAACTTTTGCAATGGGGGAAATTAAATTTTACTGACCGAATTTTTGTTTCAAACTGGTTGTTTGACCATCATCCTCATCTTACTTGATTACATTAAGTCAAAGTAAGTTAATAATTTCACATCTGACTGAAGCCCAGTAGCTAATTCTTGAGTCTGACAAGAGCAGTTATTGAAATTCTGTATCTAAAATGAACAAATGTCAATGCACATTTATACTTTTCCTCAGTCCACCATTCAGGTGATGCATCACAAAGAATCATACTCTAACAAGGCAAATGGTTGAATATATAAAATACTCAAAGTGAATATCTACTGCCATGGGTAGATACTTGAGGAGTTTCAAGTTTGTGCTAAACCCTCACCTGCAGTGTTATGCAACTGTACGGCTCCAGAGAGAAAGAATGGATTTGGGCGAGACATGGAAGAAAATAAGTAGATGATTAAAAATCCTACAAACTCTCATACAGTTTCTGTGGAGCAGCTACACACCACAACTCAAGACATCCCATCACATTACACTCCTGTTGCTTATTGCGCATTAAAATAAAGAATACAGAGCCTAATCAATCATTGGACAAGGTCTGACTTGTTGCAACAGTTGTTCCAGTCCTTTGGTGAAAGGTGGAGACAAGGAGTTGCGCCACTTGACATATGTGGATGCTTGTAAAAGAAAATCACACCACTGCCTAACCTGGCCAGACCTGCACATCTGGTCCAACCAGCTGAGAAGGTCTCATCCCGAACACACATCTACTAACCTCCCCCAAATTCTGCTCACTTCCTAGCGTGAGTCCAACCATTGTGAGTGAAAAGGAACGTCAAACTTGTCAGACTGGTGACATTAACTGGTTTCAGGGAGTGGTGTGCAAGTTCATACGTTAAGAAAGGGTTGACAAGAACAAATGTAACTGGCGTGGAAAAGTTAGGGAATAGTTTTCATGGAGCCTTTCATTCATGAATTAGGAATTTTTTCTAAAAAATTTAAACTGCTGGCTTGGAGCATTTCATACAGTGTTAAGACTGACTTCTAGGAACACAGGGCTTAACTTTGACCCTTTATACTTACTTTACTAAAACGTCTAAGAAAGGTTATTTACTGCACCAAAATGGGGAGAACCTGAGGAATCAGATTTAAGAGTGTAGGAAGGAAAACTCAATTGCAAGATACTGGGGGTGCGCGGGGGTGGGGGGTGGGGGGGTGGGGGGGTCGTCATAATTTCTATATGACCAATGGATGACGAAGCGATGAACAAGCGCATGACTCATCGGTGTGCACCGGTATTCCTCCGCATATTCGAGCAGAAGCACTAAAAAAGATTTACATTAGTCATTCCTAAAGGCACCCTACCTTTGCGTCATGCGTTTCATTCCCTCTTATGGCGCAAAGGGCATCAATTAAACACCCCATTCATAAAAAACGACGGTTTGGAGGTAAAGTGCGTCACGGTGCAGATAAACATCTGGGTTAATTTTTTTAAAGGACAACAACAAGCATTCGAATCATCCGGGTCGCCTGGTTTTGGGGTATTAGAAGGAGAAGAGGAAGATTATCAACCTATCCCGACGCGAAAGGGAGCGCTCGGCAAATTGCGCAGCAAGAGGCTCCAGACGCAGCAGTCTTCTCCAAATAGGAGACTGGAGAAGTGGGTCAAGCCATGGCAGGGCGATTCCTATGAGACTAGTCTCTACCAAACCCAAATACACTTCGATCTGACTGGAAACTCGCTCCCTATTCGGCCAAGAACGCTGACAAAGCAGCTAAATAATAAAGTCAAATTTTTAGACATTTTAATCTTGTCTAACAATATGTAGGGCGAACGGAATGGGACATGGAAATGTGACAAGAAATGATGAGAAAGAAACCGACGACACAAGCAAAAGCATGGCAAAACACCGCCTAAATATATGAAGGCATAAATATACAAAGTGAAGTAAATGATAATTATTAAGTGGAGTCATAATGTTAGACAAACTACCACAATGGGGCATTTTGCGAAGTGAAAAGCTGTGAAAACGATCTAGATGTAGGTCACGTTTTAATTGGGCACATGGGTTTGTCCTACATCATGCGGATGGGCTAATGTGGTTCAGTAGTGCGCTGGCTGAGAGCTCACCCACATAAAACAGCTCTCTGAAAAGTGCGCATAGCCTGCGCAATTTGGCTCCTGGCTCACCAATGTGGG
Organism: Chaetodon trifascialis; assembly: GCF_039877785.1. Lineage (NCBI taxonomy): Eukaryota > Metazoa > Chordata > Actinopteri > Chaetodontiformes > Chaetodontidae > Chaetodon > Chaetodon trifascialis. Next base: position 3,984,307 of record NC_092065.1, on the reverse strand, counting down.
GCATCCCCGCATCGCTCCAAATGTGGGTGAAAACGCTGACTGGAGCCCCCGGCAGCAGCAGAAGGTGCTGTGTTTGACGCGAGGAAAAAAAAAAAAAACAATTGAGCTAATAAGGACCATTATCTTGCCAGTCAATCAGCTGCTTACCTGCGCTTGTTACGCAACACCAACCTCCCCTTGAATTAAGTGACAAAAACGCACCAGAATGCAGCTCTTCTTTGTACCAAAGTGAAGTTTGAGCTCAATAACCTCATTCTGGTGTTTGTGCGTCGAGTCCACCTGCCTACTTCTGAGCTGCCCTCTTCGTGACCGTGATGCAGGTGGCGTGAAAATTGATGTGACCCAACTCACCTGCCCATTTGCCCAGCTTCGGAGACAGCAGCTGCCCGTTTCCCAAGACCCAGATCCTAATGCCTAAGAGCAGCCTGTAGAGCAGCCACAGCGCCAGGGAGGCCACAGTGAACGCACCGACCCAGAAGAGAGGCGTCTCGGCCCTGCGGAGCGTCTCCTCAACGTTCATCCGGTTCATGGCAGCGGCTCTCGGTGACTCGGCGTGTGTGAGAGTGTGTGTGTGGAGACCTCAATTTTAGGCAATGTGCTCTAATTTCCAAGCCACAACGTGAGAGAGAGTCCCTTTATAAGGAGGTTGTAGCATCACACACACTCCCCCAACTCCCCCAACACTTGTCTAGCCTGATTTAAAGTGCACCGCCCACCTCCTACTCTGCCCCGCCCTTGCATGCTCCTCACCGGCTGCAGCAGCTGTCTCTCGGCTGATCCACCGCACCGGTTGGCTAACTTGCATGTCAATCAAAGCCACAGCTTCCCCCATTCATTCGATTTTCTGTATGGAGCAGGGTGGGTCAAAGGGAGACCGGGATGAGGAGCGATTGGGCAACCATTACGGCAGCTCCCATCCGGAGCCTGTCATTGGCTCTCGCCGGAGCAGGTTTGTCGGTTTCAGTCAGGATTATGAAACCCTCCAAACCCACGCTTTCGAAAAAAAAACTGCCCACACCACTTTATGAATGAAAGGGTGCTCTCATTGGTGAAAAATGTGCGCGTCCTCCCGCCCCTCGGAGAGCGCTCGGAGACAATTAATTGGCCAAAGTGATGCCAGTCTGTGAGGTCAGCCTGCTCCCACCTAGACATGAGTCACTCGTCTATTTTAAGTATTCTGTCTGCATCATACTGCTGATAACCACTAAAAAACGAGGAAACAGGTGCATCGAGGCATCTAAGCGCACAGGTTCACCCATGTTGCACCAGATGACGCGTCCACACTCACCTCTGTCGCAACATGAGCGAGTCCAAGCTCCCCAAAAGCAAAAACTACAATTCCCAGCCCAAGTTTCGCTTTTCACACTCTCGCGAGATTGCCCCCATCGTAGTAAGTTCCCCATCCTAAACATTTGAGAGGGGAAGCTGAGATGAGATGTGTGTGTTACATAAACACTGAGACAGGCATGTGAATCTGTATCGCTTTATTTAACTGTGTTTTTAACATTTCCACGCACATGAATTAGCCAGTCGTGCTCGCAGATGCTGGATTTTTCAGCACATCCGGCTGTCACGATGCTCCTCTCAGCAGTATGTGCTCCGTTCCCCACTCCGACCCTGAAAGACTATTTGCAACAGCATTTTTTAGTATCCAGCACCCTCCCTCCCCCCTCTGCCGCCATGCTCCCTGTCTCCCTCACGCACAGCCAAACTAAACATGAAATTATGACAAACCGGGGCTCTGTGGTGCAAAGCAAAGCCTGTCATGTACTCAGCAGAGGGACAAAAGTATGAAAATGTGTCAGCATGCTGGCAGTCATCACGCAGCTGCTCGCATTCTTTGACACAAGTGGAGGGATCGAAGCCAACGTGACACCGAGAGGAAGGAGCAGCAAGTTGTTTGACCATTTAAAACGGGGGTGAAATGAAATGATTTTTGACCAGATGTCTCTCAGTCATAATGTGCATATATATATGTGAGTATATATATTTACAAAATGTCACCTTTCACAAAAGAATCCTTACAAAAATGACTTTTACAGCACAGTTTATATTTTGCCATCACTGCCACTATTACATATTAATCAACAATTTAATAAATTGTACACAGGCTACAATTAGCAACTTACAGCCTCTAGTATGAATCTTGTTTTTGCACACAAACATTTGCCAACAATTTTCATATTAAAAACAATACACCCACATCATTTAAGTGCAGTGCAACACAGCCATCAACATGACATTGGTTTTGCAAGAGAGGGGCCTCAAAGGGTGTGAAGACTGATAACTTGAAATATCCTCAAATTTCACATATCACACACACACACACACACACACACACACACACACACACACACACACACACACACACACACACACACACACACACACACACACACTCCTATCGGACGTTTTGAGAGTCCACCTTCACGTCTCTGTCGTGTCCTCGAAGCCCAACAGCTGAAAACAAGAGAGAAAGTGTGGATTTAGTCGTGCACAGTTCTCCGTGAACATCCCCACATGTGTCTGTGTCATCTACAAGAGTTTAAAACGCAGGAAAAGCGCACATGCATACCAGAATATCAGATTATTCACTGCTTAACACGCATGATGCTGCTTTTTTTTTTTTGGAGGATGATCTTTTTATACTTTATATGCACAAAACAGGCAACAAGAGAGCTAATTATCTATTTTTACCAGCGTGCGCCACGAAGATACCACAAAGCACAGCTTCTATGGGATACACCCCCCCCCCCCCCCCCCCCCCCAGTATCGACAGCCCAAAGCACACACACCCCAAATCCTGCAACACAAAGCAATTCAATTTCAGTTTCTAACCCCCTCCTCTCAGCACACACACACACACACACACACACACACACACACACACACACACACACACACACGGGGTGTCCCAGTTCCATCTTGTAATTTTACTAATCGTGAAGCAAAAGTTTTTAAGGTGAGTAAAAACTGCCATAATTTAACAAGATAAAAAGATCCACATCAGGCCAGCGTTTAGCACTGATGTTTCCTCCGTGCTGATAATTCCTCCAATGGACAAAATAATAAAAAATACCCTGACTGTCAGCACTGATTTCAGCCACTTTGCTTTTATAAATTACGTTAATACACGCTGAGGTTTTGCTGCCAATATTGCAGCTTATAAACACACTTCGCCAGAGTTTAGAGGACAGCCAATTGACTGTAATTGTTTTCTTCTTTGGAGCGTGGCTGTCCGCCTCTGTGGCGCTGAAACGCGCATTTCAGCACCGCGGAAGTGGACAGCGACACACACGCAAACCCTCCTGAAAGCCTTCCAAAGCCTCTCCAATATAAATGACCCCCAACCCTGCACAGCGGTTTCCACATGTGTACGAGCAGCAGACACACACCTGACAGAGCCCGGCCAGCAGACCGCTCCCGCCCCGTCCTTCACACACATCTGTCCCCCCTGCAGCCACTGCTCCTCGTCCCGTTTTTGCCCTCTTAGCTGATGATATTCACCGTTGAAGTCTGTGGCTCAGCTTGCTTGTATCAGCCCAAAGTATCACATTTTAAAGGAGGTATCTGAGCAACATCAACACACAGCCAATATCCTCTTTTACACACCCAAAATCCGTAACATTAGCGGGAAGGGACATGCTCACTCCGAGTAAAGTGACACCCTCAATAAAGTCCCAGTCTAACTTTCCCTTTTTTAACTAAAAACCAGCAGCCCCCTTCACAAATATCTGCCCAGTCAGTCATATCCAAAGCCTTAAAATGATCAGACCATCGACACAGGCTCAGTGCATCCTCTCAACAATATTACTACCAACATTTACAATTATGGTTTATGTGTTTATTAGATTTTATACATACCTGCAGCCCTCTTCCATCTGATGATGACAGCAACATCACAGCAGCTGCATCTGAGGACAAAGAGAGCCGCAATTAGCTTCATCTTTTGGTATTTAATTCCAGGTAAACAGACAGAGCTGTGCTCTCCAAAAAGAGTGACATTTGAACCTCTTATGTTATATTTTCACGTCTGTAACTTTTCAAACGTGACTGACAAAGATGACAGAGACAGTACAGCAAATATCAGTGGTCCGAGTGGGTTCTGACAGCTGCAATTCCAGCAAAATATATATAAAAAAAAATCAGCCTCATAACTAGAAAACTCAGCTTTCACTCAGTGGAATAAACTAATTTGTACTGTGCTGGAATTTAAAAAATCAGTCTTTCTGTCTCGTCAGTTAAAAATTAATATTTTTACATCAGCTTTAGTTTCTAACCATAATATTTGACAGTTTTTCTTATCAGTCAGCAATTAAGTGTTTAAAAATAGGATTATAAGTAGAATTCGTGTTTGCGCTCAGTTCGATTTAGTGTGCACGTTCTTTGCTGTGTTTTTGTGTGTGTGTGTGTAACATATAACATGAAACATATAACATACCTGTGTGTCTGTGTGTGTCTGTTAATTCCAGATGTCTCACATGGTGGCTGCTGTCACATAGTCTTTTTATCTCCTGCAAGAAAAAAATACAAATGAAAAGATCAAATTACAAACCTTTTGTGTCGCCATATAGTAGACTTTTTATATCTCACACACACTCACACAGACACTGACACAGTGAAAACACGGAGCATGAGAAACACACACACACACACACACACACACACACACACACACACACACACACACACACTCCGTCGAGTGATGATTTGGAAACAGAAGTGATGGCACACACACACTCACAAACACACACACACACACACACACACACACACACACACACACACACACACACACACACACACACACACACACACACACACACACACGCATATGTAGAACCGCGCACACACACACGCAGCCAGACATAAGCATTCAAGAAATTAAACAAAACCCCAAACACATTCACATTCACATTTAATATTTCTTTAAGTCTGTACAATCTGTTCAGTCTCATCATCATGTTGAAAAAAAAACACATACATGTTTTTGTCCAACACGCGCACACTTACACACACACACACACACACACACACACACACACACACTGATGCCACATGTAACACTCAAGCTTCCATCAACTGTTTCTGCAACATAGTCTTTACATAAACAGCTTGAATTACAGCAAAAGCACCCCTGAACATATAAAGTGTAATTTCATCAAAAATCATCCCAAAGAAAAATGAATTCATCATTTTCTTTGTTAAATCAACACAGAAATTTACATTATAAACTATGTGAAATTCCCTGCCTAAATCTGGAAATAATGAGCATGCAAGGAAGATGCTTTCATCACAAATCAGTTTCCTCTTGGATATAAATAAGACAAGAAAATAAGTTTTACATTTAAGTTTCATGCTGGTCGAACATTTCATAATATAACACAAAGCTAGAGTTACTGGTTTACACACAAGCTGGATTCAATTCTTAAATATAATAGATTAAAATGTGACTTTATGTGTGCCTTTATATATAGTGTGTTTAAACAACTGTTGCTCATCTATTTCATCTATTGAGGATGATACACACACACACACACACACACACACACACACACACACACACACACACACACACACATTTCCAGCTGTTATGAGTGTGTATAACTCTTGCAGACTTGTATGTTTTAGCGTGTGTGTGTTGTTTCCTGTACTTTTACAAAAACATTTTACAGCAGTTTAACTGATATTTGCCATGTGTGTTTGTGTGTTTGTCGCACTCAGCATTTTAACCTGTGAGTGTGAATGAACCTACATTCACATTACTGACTTAATAAAATAAAAAAAAAGAATGAAATACCCTGCACTCCCTCTGCATGGACAGAAATAAAAAGCCAGCTGTACACACACTGTGTCCAGTTTTTCATGCACTATGTATCGTATGTAGGCACTCAGAAACACAGTCAGACCCACACACACTCTCACACACCCATGGACAGTCGCTCATCATGTGATAATAAAGCTAGTAAATTACAATTTGAAACCCCACAACTTTAAGATAAAAAAAAGTCCTGAGAAGTTTAAAACACTTTAAACTAGAATGATGTTCTAAAAACTTTCTAATTGTGGTTTTACATTTGTGTTCAGTACTGTTTCAAATGAATTTAATGCGCAGTGTGAAACCTCACGTAAAGGAGCCTGTATAACAGCAGAATGAGGCTGTAACGTCACCACACTGCATCACCTCCCCTCACTGAAGTCACTGTGGAGAATTTTCAAAATGACGTACAAACCAGTGAGACCAGTGAGTCAACACCACGCTTCAAAGTCTGCAAACACAAGCTTCTCACACACACACAAATACTGCACACACACACTTTAGACAGCTGAACAGGAGGATCAGGTGTCTGGGAAGTATCCAGAGTAGTGTTAGGCTCATATTTCACCTGATATTTGCCTTTACATGAAAGCTGAATATGAGCCTGTTGATGTCATCTGTCTTTAGGTTTAGACTTGACTTTTTTGATCCAGTTTTAAGGTATCACTCAGTAAAACCTGCTATCAAACCCATCTAAACTAAACCTATCAGCGTGGGTTTCAAATGAAAGTTTCTGTGACTTACGGTGGAGCAACTGCTGTGAACGACTGAACAGACATGCAGAGGAATCTGTTTGCTTCAAAATAATCGCATTTAAGGGCATTAAATTCCTCCCTTCATGAAGTTTATAATGTTTATAATGTCCTCCTGACTGCAGCTGGCACTGACTCTTATTGCGCCCCCATCATAGATGCTACATGCTACATTAACATAAGTCTCCACGTATGACTCAATGAACGTACATTTTTAGATTATTATGTCTGCACAATGCACATTTTCTTTATACTTTAGAATGTGAACTTTTGTATTTTCCTTGGTAAATATATTCCATCCTCTCATTTTAAAGACTGTACAGCTCCTTTCATTTTATATTTTCCTCATTTTTCTTTTTTGTAGACTTCTGTTTTATTTATGATTTTTGGCCTTAGTGCTGTACTTGCTTTTCATTTTCTCCTACTACAGTATGTTTATTGTAATGCACAAATACCAGGGCAAATTCTTTGAATGTAGAAACCTACATGGCAATGAACCTGATTCTGATTCTGGATTCAGCTTCATGATCATTTTGTAGGAGGAAGTTTGTGGTGCTGCTGAAATGTCCTGTGAACTGACACGTGTTTGCATTATTACATCCACCCCATTTATGTCAGTGATGGTAGGCTGAATATCAGAAACACCTCTTTGTGGAACATAATACAGCTCAGCAGCACCACAAACTGCATCCACCAGAACAATCATACAGCTGAACCAAAGCCTCTCTGAAACAGATTCAACAGGAATAAACAGGATTTATTGCAGGACTGTTGTATTAGACTGCATTAATTTTTGCTAGGTGTACTTAATAATGTGGCAACTACGCACAAGCAATCAGATGATTTAATCCAGAAATACTAGCACTGGGGCTGAGTGTCAAAAACCCCTATCAGACAAACTCTCGTCAAGACATTCATACAATTTCAGGAGAAAATAATTAATACTCTGGGGTGAGGTTTGCCCAGCTGATGTTTACATTGTTAAGAAGGGTTGTGGTGCTGTTTTTCTGGGAAGGTTTAAGATGTCTCATCTTTAAGAACTGAGTCCTCCTGTTGGTTTTTATTTTCCAACCCCCTATGGAAAGGCATTAGATATTGTTGAGGCAAACTTTAACATTCAGGAAGCAAACTCTTCGCCATTTCAGGAGGAAGCTCCCCTGATGATTTCTGCACCCTGGAGTAGGTGAGCCGGTGAAAGATTAGGCCAATGCTACTGTTTATAACCATCATATCAAGATCTGACAAAATCTCTGGATCCAGCAAAGTTTTCGGTGAAAACAAATTCAAATACTGATCCAGAATCTGCCAAAAATGTCTGCTGGTGTCACATCAGGTGTGCTGTTTGCAGCTAACACTCCTGTCCTTAAAACACTGAATCACCTTGCACTGTCCCCTGAACTATTTCATGAAACTCACTTGTTCTGCTGTTTTCAAGTTGCAGCTGAATGGTTGAAATGTCAAATATCCTGACAGGGTCTACAAAGTGGTTTGAAACTGGTACAAGCAGGTGTGCTTTTAAGCTCAGCTGGAGCAAAAGTTTCTGCATTCAAGGACACGAGCTGTTGATTGTTGGAGATTTTGTACCTCTTTGCCTGCAGATACACAGACTGTATGTGGACAAACTAAAGATGTTTGCAATATAATATATTAGCCCTAATTGAACATTTTTGGACAAATCAAGCCACGTAAACAGTAGTTTTGGTAGTTGTTAAAGTCAATTTTACTCTGGCTTTCACCTTTAGTGGTGTCTAGTTATAACATACAGTCACTTCTTGAATTAAGACTTTTGGTCATTGATTTAAGTGAAAAAGACGTCGAGTTCAGGTTAGTTTCAGTGCTTATATCCATTTGTTTTCATCTGCAATCAAAATGTTTATTTTCACCAGACACAGAGCAATTCATGATTAAGCAATCAATAGTCACACCCATTTACCTTCCCATACTGGGAACACTGGGCGTGGCCACTGAAACCGGCTTGCCTCTAAGGGTTTCAGGTGGTGCCTCTGGAAAAAAGGTGTTGGTAGATCCAAGCTCTCTCGCCGCCCGTCTTGCTGCCTCCTCCCTCCCTGTTGGGGCCAACAGCTGTTATTGTTCTTCTCTGCTTCATCAGCTGTATTTATTTCCATTTTCTCTCTCCTCACAATCACCATCTGAGTCCTGAAAGTATAGAAAAATGACAGATTCAGCAAAAAAAACATGGAGCACACACACTTTGGTGGAAAAAATTGACCTGGACAACACTAAGAGGTAGATCAAGTTCAACACTGTGCGGCTGTCAAACAGTGAGTCATGTTTTTTCCATAAGATGACGCAAATATTTAACACATGCATGAAAGTGAGATTGTAATTAATAGAGAAACAGTCACACACACTGAGGTGCATGTCACACTCAAACCTCCATCCACTCTCTGTGCAGCGTATTTTTAATGTAAACAGCTTGATTTATAGCAAAAGCATCCCTGAAGACATAAACTGTAAATTCATCATCTCAAATAAAATTAATTCAACATCTGCTTTGTCAAATATGAAATTAACATAATCAATTACTGGAAATTTAAATGGGGGGGGGGTCAATAATGAGCATGCAGGGAAAACGTTTTCACCATTAATTAGTTTTCTGTCAGATATAAAAAAGACAAGATCAGAAGGTCATAATAAGGTTTGCATTTCTGGTCATGTTTGTCTCAGTCGTGTATGTTAGAATTAACATGACATAATATAACACAAAGCTAAAGTTAGTGGTTTACACACAAGCTGGATTCAGTTCTTTAATATAATAGATTAAAATATAAATGTCTCCTGATATATAATGGTTGTATGATTAAATATATATCTCTCAGTTTCATGTTGAGGACGATAAAAAGACACACACGCACACACACACACACACACACACACACACACACACACACACACACACACACACACACACACACACACACATGCACGCACATGCACACAAAAATATAAATAGACAATATTTCACATTCTTTTCTTTCATCCCATAACCATGTGCACACACACACACACACACACACACACACACACACACACACACACATTTCCAGCCCTTACGAGTGTGTGTGACTTTCGTTAAACTTGCGTGTGTTAGTGTGAGCATGTGTGTGTTGCAGACAATTTTCCTGTACTTTTACAAAACATTTTTATAACATTTGAATAGATATTTTATCCAAATGCAGCTTAACTGCAACTTACATTCATCTCATAGACGTAATGAAATGAGAACAATACCACACAGACACACACACACGCATGCATGCACATGAACACACACATATAACATCAACCACTCACACACTGTGCCCCATTTTTCATTTATGTATGTAGATGCTAAGAAACACAATCAAACCCACATACACCCTCTCTCTCTCTCTCTCTCTCTCTCTCTCTCTCTCTCTCTCTCTCTCTCACACACACACACACACACACACAGACACACACACACGGACTGTCACTCTTCATGTGATAATAAAGCTGGTAAATATAAAGACATTAAGTGAAAAAAACACTGTACATTAAAATAATGCTCTGAATAGCGTTAATAAATGTGTTCAATTCTGTATGAAAATAATGCAAAGGAGTGTATAGAATAGCAGCAGGAGGCCGTAACGTCACCTCCCCCCACTGAAGTCACTGTGGAGAGTTTTTAAAATGACGCACAAACCAGTGAGACACCTGCTGTGGTCGACACTTCAAAGTCTGCAAACACAAGCTCCTCACACACACACAAACACTGCACACACACACACTTTAGAGCCCTGAACCGGAGGAATCAGGTGAAGTTACCAAAGTGTACAGATTAGTGTTAGACTCATGTATCATCTAATGGTTGCCTTTTTTTAATTTCAATTAAAATTTTGCCATTTTCTGCTTTATTTGACAGTGACAGCTGTAGGAAACAGACAAAGGAAGACGTGCAGCAAAAGGCCCCGGCTGGAATTGAATCCATATCCTTACTGTTAGGACTTGATACCACCGGGGCCCCTGATAATTGCCTTCAAATGAAAACTGAATATGCGCCTGTTGATGTCATCAGTCTTAGACATGATGGAGGTTTGGACTTGATTTTACTGAACCAGCTTTTACTGAATATTTAATTTCTTCAACATCAAAATAATCACATTTAAAGGTATTCAATGTGCACTCAGTTGTAAGTAATTCCTCCCCTCATGAAGGTTATAATGTTTTCTTTTGTTTCTTCCTGACTGCAGCTGACTTCAGCAGCAAAGCCTGGGACCCACACTGGCGCTGACTCTTAACCCACTCTGTGGACACTATATGTTCCATTAACGTAATTATTAATTGTCACTGTGCTGTACTTGTTGGTCCTGACCAGCCTCTTCTTTGTTCCCCTTTCAGCTTGTCTTTCCATCTATTTTCCTCTTTTCTCTACCTGCAGATACACAGACTTTATGCAGACAGATAAAGTAACTTAAAGTCTTGTTTTGGACATTTTTTCAAACCAATTTTACAATTGTAACATTAGTATTAACAAATGCTTCAATTAAGACTTTTGTCCATTGATTTTACAGTGAAAAAGTGACAAGTTTACAATTCTATCAGTGTTTATATACATTTGTTTTCATATACATTTTGTTTTCAGCACGACTGGGACCCATTCATAGCTAACAATCAACAGTACCACCAATTTACCTTCCCACAGTGGGATTAGAGGGCTGTCTGGATCTGAGGACAGGGGGGCAGCTTGTCCCACTCAAACCAGCCTGACTCTCAGGATTTCGGGTGGTGCTCGGTTGATCCAAGCTCTCTCGCTGCCCGTCGGGCTGCCTCCTCCCTCCCTGCCGGGTCCCACAGGCTTTATTGTTCCTCTCTGCTTCATTGGATGTTGGGTCACATTTTCCCTTTTCTCACAATCATCATTTGAGCTCTGTGAATATAAACAAAATGACACATTTAGGAGAAAACATGGCATACACACACTTTTTAGTGGCATGCATGCACATTAACAAGGGTACAAAAAATGACCTGATTAACACTAAGATGTCATGAAAAACCTTTTCATGACCTGAAGCAAGTATTTAACACAAGCATGGAGTTTGGACTGTAATTAATAGAAAAACAGTGTGTGTGAGTGCAGGTAAAAGGGTATGAACCTTTTTTGGGGTGGAAAACAAAATGTGGCGTCCCGCTTTTTTCAACCCAGCAGCACAGACTGCTCACAGTTTCCCTTTTTGACAAAACTGAGTCTGCATCTGCTGTGACGTTATGGTGAGACACACACACGCACACACAATAAATGAGAGTGTATCACAAGTTGACGATACGCTGCGTGCCAAAAACACACTATTTTAAAAGCACACAAACACAAAAAAAAAGTGATGCCACAGGAATACACACACAGACACATACTTACACACCTACAACTTTCCTTTTTTTACTCTCAAACACATAAAAATACATTAAAGTTCACACTAACAAAGGTTCAGTGAATAATGGTGCTTAATTTACAAACGACAGTCAAACCGACAGCAGCACAATATGAACATTTGCACATATCTGCATTGATCTGGCAACATAACTGGTTTCTTTCTCCCCTGTAAACACAGCTGCCCGTGTGTAATTGTGTGTTTTTATACTGTCATTTAATGTTTAGAAGTATTCACAACTGCAACTTCAGCTATCTAATCTTATGTTTCTGTTTTCCTGCTGTCTTTATGTGGCTGTTCTGATTCTTTATTCACACATCAGTGGTGCATAAAGTCTGATTCTTGTATTTAAAGCATTAACTTCCTTTTAAATATTAATTCTATGTGTCTTACATCATTCCCATACTTCACCCTTTAATGTAAATAATGAATTTTGATCACAGAGATTTACTTCAGACCCCGATATAAGTTACTGTGTGTGTGTGTGTGTGTGTGTGTGTGTGTGTGTGTGTGTGTGTGTGTGTGTGTGTGTGTGTGTGTGTGTGTGTGTGTGTGTGTGTGTGTGAATCATATGGTTTGTGTTTGTCAGGGTGGGCTCACAGTTTGTCACCACTTTGCTTCTGGATGGTTTGGTGTTTTTTTCTTTTCTTCTAACATTTTCTTAAATTTCCTTTTCTCACTTTGTGCATTTTAAAGTAAAGCACATTGAGTTTATTTGTCATGAAATGTGCAAGATAAATTTAACTGCATTGCCTTGACAAAATAAAGACTCAATTTTACAAAAACAGACTCAGATAATGTGTGTTACAATGAGTTTTCTCTGCCCAGCTCCCTCTTTTACAGAATGAATTGTCTAAAATAGTATCAGTTTTAATTTCTGAGAGTTCGACATCAACCCCTTTAGCACAAGCTTTCTGAAAAAACAGCCTCTGAGATGCAGGAGTGCTGCTCTGCCTCTCTGGAGCTCTGTGCCTTCAGCTGTACAGTCAGCCATTTTCTGTCAGACATGAGGAGGCTTCACTGAAGCTGCACTGCTTCTCAAAAGAAGGCTTTTAGAGGTAGTTTTGCCTAAAAAACACTCCTACACATGGAGACAAGCACACGTGGATGCAGTAAACAGCAGCACTAATGACGCCAAGGAGGGTTTTATGATTCAGTTGTTCTCCACATGCCTGACTGCCAACCCAATGATGGCCACAACAAAATGGCAGACGTGCATCAAGGACAACCAGACGTTTAAGTTGAAATAAACATCTGGGAGGCAACTTTAAAAGGCAGACAATCTAATTTCACCTGTTATTGTGGCTTTGATCACCTTGCTGTGTTTGAGATGAGTGAACAGGCAGTTTTTCTTTTTCAGAATGACTGTGAAGCTCATCAGTTAGTTATGAAACTAGGCTTTTAATAGGTTTTATCAGACGGGTTTAACTTTTCCTTTCCTTGTTTTCATGCTCCCTGAAAAGAGATCTGACTTTGTTGCAATATTTTAGAAAATCTTTCCTTTTCCTAAACTCTTAAAATTGTTAAAATCCCCACTATCAAGCAAGTTGGTGGCATTTAATGTGCAACGCATTCGTTCAGCAGGTCGGGACTCAGCCTGTCGAAATATCTCTGCTTGATATGATGAAGGTTTGGGCATGATTTTACTTAAACTCTAAGACACATCTAAAAGGTCATTAGTTTAGGTTTCAAATGAATGTTTTCGTGCCTTATGACAGTATAAGTGCTGTTGTTGTGGAGAGACTGAAAAAAAGATTGAGGGGAGACACTGCTCATCTGAAATGTTTTTGGCTTCAGAACAATCACATTTAAATATACTGAATCTTAGCATTCAGCAGCCTCAATCCACAAATACTAACATTAACACCAGCCTTTAAAACACGCATGAAACAGGAGCTCTAAAAGTCCTGTTGGAAGAGTTTAACCTTGGTTTTATTCATGGTCAAACATGTTTCAGGACAGCAGAGTTAAGAATTGTCTTATGTCGAGAGATTCAGTTTCAAGCTGTTTGAAAATCTATGCTAAACTAAACTATTGATAAAAATTTGAAGCACTTAATGAGCAGTCCACAGCTATGGACTCACTCAGTGAAATCACTCCAGTGCAACGCCCTCCTCACTAAAATGAATGCATGTGTAAAGCTTTATCAAGAGGTAAAAACATTATATGTCAACATTATATTAACTGACTTGAACTGCTGTAGATGAGACAATGAGGGAAGATCTCAGCATCTGAACTAAGCTTTTTGACTTCTCACGAATTAACAGCGTCCGGATGACGTGAGGTGTGTCCAAAAATAACCCAGATGCTGCGACAGACAGACAAAGGTTGTTTACATGTTGACTGAATGTTGGCCCCTCTGAAAAGCAAGAAAAACATCAGGCCACGTCTGCACCGAACCACAAACACACATCCAGAAGCGTATAAATGCATGAAGCTATCAGTATTCAGGCTCTCTCTTTCTTTGTCATTCAAACACACACACACACACACACACACACACACACACACACACACACACACACACACACACACACACACACAGAAACACATACTATTCCATTAAAATTGTTCACTGTATTAATTTAGTTATGGGCACAAAAGCCATGTGCTGACCGCAGCTGCAGGTCAGAGTCGTTTCTACTCCTCTACGCAGTTTGGGATGTGTGAGTTTGTGACTGTTTGACCGAAGTTTTTGTTTGTATATTTGCACAATATTTTCTTTTTAGTTTATATTCATTTAATGATTTTGTAGGAGTGTGCAGGATTATTTCCTTGTTGGAGGAGTTTTTACCATTATCACGAGCTGAGATGAACTTTTGTTTGGCTGACGACTACATGAACACATTGGCTGTGATTATTGTTGGTACTGCATTGATGAAACAACTGCTCGAGTGCTCCAAGTATTTAAGCAAGTATTTAACACATGCATGGAGTTTGGACTGTAATTAATAGAAAAACAGTGTGTGTGAGAGCACGTAAAAGGGTATGAACCTTTTTTTTTTCAACCCAGCAGCACAGACTGCTCACAGTTTCCCTTTTTGACAAAACTGAGTCTGCATCTGCTGTGACGTTATGGTGAGACACACACACGCACACACAATAAATGAGAGTGTATCACAAGGTGACGATACGCTGCGTGCCAAAAACACACTATTTTAAAAGCACACAAACACAAAAAAGAAGTGATGCCACAGGAATACACACACAGACACATACTTACACACCTACAACTTTCCTTTTTTTACTCTCAAACACATAAAAATACATTAAAGTTCACACTAACAAAGGTTCAGTGAATAATGGTGCTTAATTTACAAACGACAGTCAAACCGACAGCAGCACAATTTGAACATTTGCACATATCTGCATTGATCTGGCAACATAACTGGTTTCTTTCTCCCCTGTACACACAGCTGCCTGTGTGTAACTGTGTGTTTTTATACTGTCATTTAATGTTTAGAAGTCACGACCCTTTTATTGTGGAAAGATCACAGACAAGCAAGATGCAGAGAAGATAAAGTGGATTTGATCTGATTGATTGATATTGTTTTTTATGTTTTTAAACTAAACCAATTATTGAAGAGGTTTGGATTATTCTTTTTTTTCTGTAAAAATAAGACATATAACAGTGAGGATAAAACACAAAGACGGGACAGAAAAGGCTAAAACATTCTGATTTTTTTGATCAGTTCAGCAAACTGTATTTTCAATTGACCCATTTAGCTGAATAATTTTTAAGTTTAGTTACACAGACGTTTTCCATGCATCTGACTCATATCCAAACTGCAAATTAGAGCAGAATAATCTTAAATTTCTGCTGTACATCATCAATATTACACGATTGGACCGTTAGAGTTAAAGTCTTGCTGCCCTGATCGTGACCCCGTTACTGTGGGGAGATTACAAAGGAGCCAACACGCTGGGAAAAGAAAGTCGAGCTGATACAGACATCTATTTCATCATCCCCTTCAGTAAATACATATCAGAATAAGAATTTCAATTGGATTAAATATTATGAATTGAACTGCTGATAATTTGCTTTTCCAGTGATGATGGCACAGAGTTTGTTCAGCTTAGTCCTGGTGAAACACACACACACACACACACACACACACACACACACACACACACACACACACACACACACACACACACACACACACATTGACTGATCTGCAATTGTCAGAAATTAAAAATCATTCCAAGCTATTTTCTATTATTTATTTATATTGAAAAGGCAGAAACTCGATCAACAGCATTATTTATTAGTTAGTTTACTGTAAAGCTCCAGTGTTCCACTCACAGTAAAAATATCATTTAATCAAGGCAATCTGGTGAGATTTAGGAACGTTTGTCGTGATTTTCATACTTTAACATTAGTCGTTCTGTAGGTTGAGGGACTTTTTTGCTACGACTGTTTCAAAACTGATTGAGTAAACCCAAAAAACACACAGAAAAAAGTGAGCCTGTATTTGTTTCCTCTTTTCTTTCCTCACTCCAGCTCTGATCTGCTGATGTTCAAAAGTGAAAATGGGGAGAGGGTGAATAAAAAGGAGCAAAGAAAAGAAAACAGGAGTGAAATCATCATTTTTGGGTGTTTGGTCTTGATACACACACCTTGACTCTGAAAAACTGAAAGTCTATTTAAATCTTATTTTACTTTTACTGTATCTTTAACTTTTCTAGTTTGTCATCTGTTTGCTTTTAAGTGTTTTATTAAACATGTCAGCTGTTGTTTAAATGTTTAATGTATAAAAGTGCATGTAGGAATATCTGCAAACCTCCTTTCAGGCGTGTCTCACAACAGTCAGTCACAGTTTAACCTCCAGAGTCACTGAGCAAGCTGTATTTTTGACTGTATCACCTCATCTGAGCGTCAGTTCCTTCGAGGCAATGTTGAATCTTTATCTAAGTCACAGCTGCTACTTTACAATTTACACAGAAAAACATAACTGTAAAATTTCTAAATATTCAATTGCTTACAATATTGATTCCCAAAAAGTTGAGATGCTGTGTAAAACATAAATGAAGTACAAAGACAATATATTTAATATTTTCCCTCATCAGCTTCATTCTTGATTTTTGTAAATATCTGCTCTGAATTTGATGCAGCAACACGTTTCAAACACGTTGGGACAGGAGCAGCTAAAGACTGGGAAAGATGTGGAACGCTCCAATAACACCTGTTTGGAACATTCCACAGGTAAACAGGTTGATTGGTAACAGGTGATAGCATCATGACTGGGCATGAAAGGGGCATCCTGGAAAGGCTCAGTCGCTCCCAAGCAAGGATGGAGAGAGGTTCAGGGTTGTACATTTACTGAATTCAGCTGTGCTTACAGACACAGTGAAAAGAAAACTGCATGTGTTAAGTGTTTATTTGTTGCTTGTGAAATGCTAAATATGCAGCAAAAATGCAAATTTCTGTGAATTTTTGCATCAAAATCCCTCATTCCTTAAGGTTTTATGTGATGGGGAGGTTTGGGGGGGGGGTTGATATAACGCCACCTAGTATATAAAACAAGACTTAATAACAGCAACATTTATAGTAAGAGGTGTGTGTTTGGATTGCAGCTGCTAAAACCTTTGTTTACATTTCCAAATAAGGTGGTTGAGGTTTGATTTATTCATTGAACATTTATCCTCCTCTTGCTCCAACAGTGCAGGTGAAGGAGGTGTGTGAGGAGGTGAACAGTCCTCTGTAGCTCCATGTGGAGCTACATTTTTCATAACTTTTTCATAACCCAATCAAGTTTCAAGCATTTGATTGAAATAATGCTCATAACTAAATCACACATGCTCAGATTTCACCCAGAAATTCATTGCAATACTTAAGCTAAAGCCACTCTAACTTTATGTTCAAGAGCTGATCATTTTCAGCGGTACAGGAAAGTGTTTGAGGAAACTAAAGTGGTAACTAAGGTCACATTTCTCTCTCTATGTGATGAAATTGACGTAAGTTTGGCTTCAGTGGAGGGCAGACACAATGAAGTAATTAAAAAAAACCCTCTTTTAGTTTCCTTTATACATACTTTATTAGATAATGTTGTGTTTGCATTTTAGCTACAAAGAACACTGTCCTTTACTGTCTCATCTGTGACTGACATTCAATTCTAGTCTGTTTCTAAGAGAATATCAGCTGTAAATAAAAGCACTGTCTGAATAAGGTACATTTTGTTGAACCCTGAGTAGCGTCTGCAGGTGTTCCTTTCAGGCTGCATGCAGCTTCAACAACCTTTACCAAAAAGGTAGAGCAGCCTTTATGTCGTCAGAGGGGCAAACATTAAAGAAGAGCTTACAAACACTCCGTGCACCACTGGCTGCTGCTCATTAAGCTTGTTGTCTTTGACAATAAGGTAATAACTGAAGGCCACTCAGATGAGTGCATCAACATTTTTATCAAATCACATTTTGTATCATCTGGATGTCGGTGGCTGGACAGTCAGAGGACATTGTTTAGAGGAACTAAGAAGAAAATCTACCTGAAACAATCGAATTTAGGGGGTAAAAATCCTATTTTTGTCCTTTTTCCATGCCCTCAGCTGAACTACAGTGAGAGGTGACAAAAAAAGAGAAAAAACTGAAGGTTTGGACAAACCTTCAGCAGAGATGACTTCAGGAAGGTTGGACAGACATTCTCCTGTATTGTCTGATGTGGAAATATTCAGTATATCACAGCACATATAGACGTAGATAGAGCAGTAGACATTGTACTGACTTATGCATTTATGTTTAATCTGTCTGGAAGTTCAACATCTGGCAACAATATGGAGTCAGATTTACTCTGCATGTCCGGCCGCCACAGTGATCAGCTGACATGAGACAAAACGTAACTGCATTTTAACTGAAAATTCCATTTTTCTACATGTTGAGACTTTAAATTCATAATAAAAGACAGAAGAGGTTGTTGCTTTCAGATGATGCAGATCATCCAGACTCACAAACAGCTCTAAATGAGGATAAACATTCAAACTGAGTGAGTGTTTAAAAATTCAGGGTTTAATCATATGACTTAGTTGATTCTGTTTTTAAAATATGTTTTATGTTTTACACTTTTAAATGTTTTTATTGTTTAGTTTTCTTTCTGATTGGGTCATATGGCCACACACTGCACATGACTCTCACATTTAATCTGTGTGCTTCAGTTGTGGTCTGACCTGAAATCAGATCGTGAATTCAGTAAAAATATGACTTTGTGTTTTCATATGGTGTCAGATACATAAGAAATATTCCTACAAAATTTGGATGAGCTCTAAATTTTGTTCTCTAAAAGCAGAATGCACTCCTGACTTATTCTGATTCTGATTCTGACTTAAACTCCATATGTTCCAATGGCACACTGCTGTATACAGGTATACTAATATTCAATTGTGTTTTTATTGTTAAGATCCAAAACAAACCCTAAAACAAACTTCCACTGATGTTCATTATATATTGTAGTGTTAGCAACAGTTGCAGAGGCAAATATCTCATAACCTCTACACATAAAACTAAACATACGTACATGGAAACATCCTACAGGTACAAATGAGTAACAATTAAATCTTAAACGTATCATCTGTCTCTCTGTTGTCTGCACTTGTGTCTACAATGAGGGAGTAAATCCATAAAATAATTTGATATTTGGTGAAGTTTTCAATTGTGGGATGTAAGCAGTAATGTTTTAAAGCTCCAAACATCCTCTCTTTCAGTGACATTTCTTGTAGACTAAATAAAGCCAAAATGTGTCATTAAAGGAGTTTTCTTATACACTAACAGCCAAATTAGAACTCCATATATGGATATAGTTTGTTTAAATATAGCTTCCTTAACTTGGCTTAATGAGCTTTGTGAGCGGTTATATTTCTGGGTTTGGAGGATTAAATCTTTTGATATTTCCTGCGCAGAACACACTGGAAAGTTTTGACCGGGTGAAACGCTCTCTTCCTTTCCTGTGTTGTTTTTTTTGTACCTGCAAAGCTCTTTATTCTTCAGAATCAGAACCACAATGAAACACCACTGTGATGTTTTTGTGCATCAGTTCTACCACACAGAAATGAAAATGAGCAAGTTTCATTCAATAACTTACAGGCTAATAAGAAGATTATTATATTGAAATGTGTGTGTATTTGGGTATCCTTTGTTTCTGACTCTTCTTAATGAAAAGTTATTAAAAAGCTTAATAACAGATACAATTTCCATGTATTTACATTTGCTTCATTTGGTTTCAAATTAAAAAAGTGTTAGAGGGATAGAGGGAAACAGACATAATGATTTTCAGTTACCTCTGAACTCCTTTATGTGTGTTTCACTTAAAACATGTGATGCTGCTTCAAAACTTTGCATCACATGTGAATTATTCATTCTTGTGCATTGTGAAAATAATGTGATTTTGTGCAAAATGCAGCATTTTAAAAGAGCTTCACGTAAATTTATCAAAATGTTAAAGAGGAAAATCAAAGTGCTTAAGGAAAATTTGAATCTCAGTAAGAAGCAGAATTGTAGTTTTACAAATTAGAAAAGGAAATAGCTGAAATGTGAGTAAAAAGTTTTTCTTTTTTGTACTGTAACTGTTGTTACTTTGACCGATCATTTTTGTCTGCGTTCATGAACAGTCTAAAAAATTTGCTACATTTAAGAAGTGGAGAAACACAAATGAATGACAAAAACATGCTTGGGAAAGTTTGAAAAAGACGGAGTTTGAGCAAGTTTATTAAAATCCATACTGTGTGTGTGTGTGTGTGTGTGTGTGTGTGTGTGTGTGTGTGTGTGTGTGTGTGTGTGTGTGTGTGTGTGTGTGTGTGTGTGACAGTAAAGAGAGATCAAGGAGAAGAGAAAGTGTGAGAGTGAGTCAGTAAGTGTCAGCACGAGTGCGTCAGCATACGAGTGAGAATTTACTTTTTTTGTGCATTCCTGACATATGCAAGTGTGTGTGTGTGTGTGTGTGTGTGTGTGTGTGTGTGTGTGTGTGTGTGTGTGTGTGTGTGTTTACCAAACTGCAAAGACAAAGTGAGGAATCACTTTCACCTTGTTCATGAAATGATCTTATTGTTGAAAATTTGTAAAAATAAAATATAAAGAGGTCATCTTAATTGAAATAATTCAAAGTATAGCATATGAATTTCAGTTTTACTTTATAGTTTGAATTGACTACATTAAAAGTGAGCTCCTGAACTTGAAGTAACAGCTGCAAACAAAAGAAACTATTATTAGTCCCACACCGTAATTGTGTATATGCATGTGTGTGTGTGTGTGCGTGTGTGTGTGTGTGTGTGTGTGTGTGTGTGTATGAATGTGAGCCTTGATGTTTGGATCAACAACATCGGACAAATATCCAAGGAAATACATCTAACCGTCTGACGTGTGTGTGCACATGGTTACGGGATGAAAGAAAAGAATGTGAAATATTGTCTATTTATATTTTTGTGTGCATGTGCGTGCATGCGTGTGTGTGTGTGTGTGTGTGTGTGTGTGTGTGTGTGTGTGTGTGTGTGTGTGTGTGTGTGCGTGCGTGTGTGCGTGCGTGTGTGTGTGTGTATGAATTAAATGGACTGTATGCTGTGATGCTTCATTCACTTACGTCTACGGAACCACAGAGGTGGCTCTCACAGCACTGAGTGACGTCTGGACATGCACTGCTGTGTGTGTGTTTGCCTCTGTTTGTGTGTGTGTGTTTCCTGCGTCAGGGGCCACAGAGTAAACTCTTACCAAACCTTAACTTCCCTCCTTCCCACTTTCCTGAATCATTTTCCATGACCACCTATTGGACAAGTCTGCTTTCTATTGACTCATAACTAAAAAAGTGTGTGTGCGCATGCATGTGTGCTTGTGTGTGTGCGTGCATGTGTATGCGTGTGTGTGTGATTGCATGTGTGTGTCAAAAAGGGAAGGTAAAACGACAGATTCAAAGCCATATATACTGTACATCTTGGGGTAAATGTATGGAAAGATGCTGCCATAACCAGGAGGGTGGACTCTGCTACAGGACATCCTGGCAGAGAACAGGACCTCCAATCTAAACTGACATGGCATTTTGCCCTCTCTTTCTCTCTCTCTCTCTCTCTTCTCTCTCTCTCTCTCTCTCTCTCTCTCTCTCTCACACACACACACACACACACACACACACACACACACACACACACACACACACACACACACACACTCACACACACTACACCACACTTGCATCTGGAAATGTGCCCCCATCACACCACACGCCTCATATTTTGGTGCAGAGCTAAGCAAAATAAGAGGTAAATCTACTTTCATGCTAAGCTGTAAAATATTAACTTAGGTCTGAAAAAAAGACATGAAAAATAAAAATCTGAATCAATATTTAAAGATGTAGCAGCACATGTTAGCAAAATTAGCAGATTGTAAAAAATCAAAATTAAAAGAAATGTGGCAAATATTTAAGACTCAATTTGGAATATTCTGACCCTTAACATTTGAGGTGTCTTAATATGGAAACTGAAGAGTTTGAGTAACCAAAGAAAAATCTGTAGTTTTTGTAAACAGTTTTCACAGTGCCATTAAGACCTCAATTTGTCCAGTTAACATGAAAACAACTCCCATCAGGTCATGTGACTATGAAAGTGTGCACAGCAGTGCTTGAACATGTGAATCTACACCATTGCATTTTTTTGAATTTACAGCAACTGGAAACTTGCTGGTGAAATCAAACTAATTCTACTAAAACTAAAGACTCTATATGAATGACATCTAATGCTCCTGGGAGGAAGAGTCTCTTTTATGACTGTTAAAGGGGGGGTGGTCCAATGGGAGAACTGTTATTTTACTGGGTGTCAACATTCAGCATTTTAACACTGCTTATTTTTCAAAACATACTGTGGTTGTGCCAGTATTAACTTTAGCTTGAATTATGTTAGTGTAGCAGCTGAGCATGCTGTGGTCAGCGCAGGTTAATTTCACCTGTCTAGTCTAAAATATTTTTAGAACGGTGTATTTTGAGCAGCACAGATGCTACTACATGATCATAGAAATATTATAGGAGTGTGTCTCTATGATCCTCTCGTTCTTCTGTGGCTACACGTATCTACTTGTCACTTTTATCATGAAGGTGACACTGTTCTATAGAGTAAATAGGCTGCAAGAGATAATGGAATTAAGTATTCATAATATACAATTTATACAGTATAATAGATCCAAGATTGACTGGCAGGACTGAGACAAAAAGATGCAATCACAAATCTGTCTGCTACTTCAGCACCACGGATGGCGTCGCAGAATTATTAATACACAGCACAGTTAAGATACTGATATGTCAGAGCCATGGTCGCGATTTCTTTGAACACAACAGCCAAACAAGTACACCCCTTCCTTCAGTGCTCCTTCAGAAGCTACACCACCTGAATTTGCGGATGTCCAAAGACTGGGCTAGCTGACCAAAAGAACAGCCAGCTTGCGGACCATGACGAGATACTAGCTAAATTTAACAAAAGGTGTGTTGGATTAGAATAGCTGACTGCACCTTTAATTACAACCAGCAGCCATTTAGCTTAGCATAGCACAGAGACAAGACTGGAAACTTGAAACAAGTGGCTCCATCCAAAGGTTACAAAATCTCTGAAGTTCAATAATCAACACATTATATCTCGTTTGGCTAATTCAAATTCAAATCATAATTCAAAATCCAAAGTGTGAAAATGACAAGTTGACATTCGACAGGTTTTGTTAAAAAGTTAGATATAGCGTGTGAATTAGTCAGCTTCAGAGGTGCTTTTGTTAACTTTGGATTGATCCAGGCTATCAGTTTCCCCCTGGTTGCAGCCTTTATGCTAAGTGAAGCTAACTAGCTATCAGCTGTATCCTAATATTTATATGAGATATGAGAGCAGGATTGTCACCAGAAAGCACGCAGTATAAGCATATTTACTAAAATGTCATATAAAATTCCTTTAAGGTCTGGTTGGGTTAGGTATAAACACTGCCTGAGTAAAAGATCATGGCTGCAGTTTAAAGAAGATCTACACTGACTATTGGTGGAAAATAGGAAATGAACAGCTGTCTCCTTTCTACCCCGACCTCCTATAACAGTAAAGTGTTATTTGCTCTTTTGATTCTGACAGATATGAGTAGTAAATCACAAGGCATCTTGAGGTATTTGTCGGGTTAACATGACTATAGTTTATTTCAGATCAAACAAATGACTAATGCTGCTTTAATAAGCTGATAAACCAGCCAGCATGCAATTCACTGTCATGATGCAAAGCAACTGTCTGTTAACTAAGCTGTCCCTGTTTGATTATACTGTACATTTTTACATCAAGTGTCTGAGGTCCCAGGACTGAAAACCTGGTTAATGTTTTTGTGTAGACAATATTTTATTACTTGCCATTTTAGCTTTAGAAGCTGAAAAATATCTGATTAACTGATAAAAAGTAGAAGAGAAGAAACATCAGGTGAGGTTAACTATGGAGCGCTGCATTAAGAAAAGCAAACCAGCG
Source organism: Chaetodon trifascialis (assembly GCF_039877785.1). Classification (NCBI taxonomy): domain Eukaryota; kingdom Metazoa; phylum Chordata; class Actinopteri; order Chaetodontiformes; family Chaetodontidae; genus Chaetodon; species Chaetodon trifascialis. The sequence goes on along the minus strand of NC_092065.1, from coordinate 3,959,880 downwards.
TGCTTAAAACCACTAATGACTGGTGAAATTAAGAACCTGAGCTTCAAAGAAACTGCCCAATGCTGTCCATTCGGTCTTGATCAATTTCAGATCAATCCCACAAGAAGCATTTTGAAGATGCTACAACTCTCATTCATGGCTTCTTCTGGCATCGTCTCCACAGCAACGGCTGATGAGGCTCATGGGTACCATAGAATTACTTTTGGGTACTGTGATGCCAGTCAGCAAAACTGACAGAAAACAATGTCTTTTTTTTTTTTTTTTAAATCTAAGTGAAGCAGTTCTGACTATCTAACAGGGCATGTGATCATTTTACTGCCTACGGGAGGCTCCCAAGCTTCTGTGAGGAGCAACACTGGCTTACTCTCAGAAGTAAATGCAACATTTTCCCACACCCAGCATCTCTCCAGTGACTTTATAGATAAATGATTATGGGACCATTCAGTCATCACTGTCATACCTGCAGCCATCATGGTTAGAACACATGCCGGTCCACAGACCACCAAGTGCTGCTGTCACTTCACTGCTGTGGCCTCGCTTGCACCTAGACCTATGTAAAAAAGAAATAATAATAAAAAGAAATCAAAAAGGAGAAATCACTTTTTATCAACTTTCATTAATTCCACTAAAACACACTGAGCTGGTTCATGCTCGCAACTTGTTGTCTTCTTCTCTCATTTCTTTGGCTTCAAAATCAAGACTTCCAATAGTAAAATTTAAAGACAGAACCAATTAAGAATTGAACGTGCGATTAAAGGCAGTGAAACATTTCACATGTGCACTTATTTAGAATCAGCAGTGTTCATTTGGGCAGAAACAGGACATGGACACAGTAAATTAAGCTCAAGTCAGCAGCTAAGTGGCTGTTGTTCTGTGCGCAGCTCAACCGACTCAACCTGCTTCAGCAGCACAAAGAGGAGCAAAATCACAACATGTGCATCAGTAAAATATACTGTTCATGTGTCTGCTGAATGAAACAAGCTGAAGAGGAGCAGAACCAACTCACCAACCTAAAAATTATGATATTATATTAATTTGCAATATTTTCTTTCAACAAGTGAAAAAACTGTCATTAATAAGTTCATTTGTTTAAGCACATTTCAGTCTGATCTTTGAAATTCTGCTTCAATAAATAACATTTTTACTTGTTTCAAGAACTATAGAATACAAAACTAAAATTATGCAGCATATTTACTTGAGCAGATTTCATTTCAGGCATATAAGAGGAAGCCCACAGATTTAAAAATGTGTCTCACATTTAAGGAACCAAAGATTTACTAGGTCTATTCAACCCTGAATCCCGAACCTGCTCAACCAGCCCTGCGTTTACCTCCTCAGTGCCTGACTAGTCAAGTGATGGGAAACACTATGTAATTGGGATTTTTGGCTAGAACTCGAAATCTGTATCATGAAATCAAGTTTCTGCTTTAATCTAAGAAACTTTCATTTGCAAGATTAAAAAAACAAACTTTAAAAGCTGTCAGGAAAAATAAACCTAGAAGGGACTGGCCAGGAAACAACACAACAAACAAACAAACAAACAAACAAACAAACAAACAAACAAAACACTAAATTTCCACAACATGAAAAACAAGGTTCAAACCAGGGCTGCTGGACTCTGATTTCAGATTTATCAGATATAACATTTTTGTCCTGAACACATACACACTATTAAAATTTAACACTTGAGGTTCAGTCACCTGCTACATCTGCCCTGAGAGTGAACAGAAAACTCAGACAACCTGCAGTTTTTCTGGAAGCAGTCATGTCTGATCTGACACGGAAGCCAAAAATGGCCATGCTTGATTATTATTATTTTTAATCCTGTTAACTCAAGATCATTTTATTATCTTGAGATAACAATGTTTGTTTTCTTGCCATAATGGGGTAATTTATCTCGTTATCCCGAGAAAACAAAAGGAAGATTTCTTGAGATTTTGGGATAATTATGGAGAGCTGGAGAACGAGCGTCTGATTCATTTGATCACACCTGACTTCAACATTAAAGATGGACGCCTGTTGCCAAGAGAACAATACTGAGAACATGATAAGAATGCAGCTCTTTCATTGGTGCATTGTTTGTGGCCGTGTATCACGGTGTTTCATGAGCTTACATATGTTAACTTTGTTACACGGTGCATTACAGTATTATAGCATTACAGTTGAAACGGTTGCAATTTGGTGAGGTTCAGGCAACAAAACATCTTGGTTAGCTTTAGGAAAAGATCATGACTTGGGTAAAAACAAATACGTACATAGGTATGAACTGTAAGTACCAGTAAACAAAGAATGAATGTAGTATAAAGAGTAACCAAGGAAGGATTTCTGGGCGGATGGTTGGCTGAAACACAGGACTTTTACACAGGCAGATGGGGTTTGTTTCCCAACTTCTTTCCCTTTTCAGCCATCTTAAATATCCTGCGACTATCAGAGGAAACGGAAGTACAAATCTACCGTGTGTAGACCAATCACATTGCCATCTTTTGCATACTTACTACATAGAGTTAACATTTTTAGCAGTTTTTGCCCTGGAACACGGCCACAACCACAACTCATTCGTAGCTGAACAGTACAGTTACATGCACTCGCCTGTTATCTCTAACAGAAAGAAAGTTTTGGACCTTGATTGAAGTACAGTCTGATGCGCTGATCAGTAATGGATACTCCTTGATCTGACATTTTCATCTTAAATCAGTTGTCAAGACGCCATCTGTGCATGCTGGCACGGCACTCCTGAACTCTGATAAACATTATGAGTAATAAGAGGGAACAACCTTTTGTTTTCTCATGATAATGGGTTGATCATCTCATTATCTCGAGATAAGAGAGCTTGTTTTTTAGAGATAACCAAATAATTAACTTCTCGAGATAACAGCATTAAAAAAATAACTGCGAGCACAGCCATTCTCAGCTTCCGTAATCTGACGAGAAGCAAAGCAGCATAATTTAAGGAATGTCTTTACTGTGAAGTCAAAGATCTCCAGAAAAGGAGCTTGAAAAAGTTTTTACACATTTTAAACCTTTTTATCTCTTTTTTAAGTTGTGTCTGGTTTTGTGTCTTTTGATTGACACAAAATGTAAAAGAAAAAAATGTTTTATTAGCACATGAAGGTGGAGGCCAGTGTATCTAAGAGAGGGACCCTCTGCAGGGGAAGTGTGGATGTACATTAATCATACAGCATGAAGAGGGGAGGATAAGGAGAGGCAAAAGGAGGAGAGTAAAGAAGGTGCTGAAGGTTGGTAGAAGAAAGAGGAGAAACTGAAGCAGGAGAAGGTAAAGAAGAAGGAGGAGGAAGAGGAGAACTCATCAGCCGGGTTTCAGTCAGTCAGTCAGTCAGGATTTCCCCTCTGTCAATCCTCACCTCAGGCCCCAGAGAGACGGAGTGAATGAGAGAGGAGGATAAAGACGGAGTGAGGGGGAGGGAGAGAGACAGGGGAGGGAATCACAAGTGAGACGGAAACTTTGAGACAGAGGCAAAGAGAAACGGGGGAGAAAAGACAGGGGATGGTGGGAAAAATAAACCAAAAACTGAGGCGAGAAAAGCAAAATGAAAGAAACCAGCAAGAAATGATAGAGAGCAGGGACAATGGTGATCAAGACAAATGGATCAGGTGAGAGCTGCAGATGGTACCAGTGCATGTCACCACATCAAAGTTAGAATCCTGAAGATTTTCATGCTATCAAACACATTTTTGATATTACCTACTGTCTGCCTTTTTCTGCAATAGCTGGTCAAAATATTTACATTTTGTATATACTTCTTCACGAAGTTTTACAGGAAGTGTAATCCAGCTCACTTTTAACACACTGACATCTGCCTCGCTGTTTCCTCTTTACAGCTCGTCAGATTTGCACTTGCTTTAGTTTTTAATTAATATTATTTTACTCATCTGCCTGCAGGGGATTGTGCATTTGGTCATGTGTGTGTGTTCAGGTGCCCGTGTGTGTGTTCAGGTGCCCATGCAAGCATATGTCCTCAGCTAATCTCTCACACTACTGGACCCATCAGCCTGATATTTTTGGTACACATTTTGTTGTACTTATGGTTGTTATTGTGATCTGATGTTGTCTTGTCTTGGTCATAGTTGAATGAAGGTCATATATAAATACTGTTTATACATTTATGACTGTATGCTCAAGGACCTCTCATGGTTGCATGGCTGCTCTGTTTTGTAAGCCACTGGTTGCTGAGTCCTCACTCCTGTTAACTGACCAGTAGGAGCTACAAGTGGTCAATGACCGCTGCACCCACCTGCCCCCACACACACCTGGCGGATATCTGCACTTTTCTGAGTGTGCTCTACTAGTTTTGCTTTTGGTTCTGTTCATGTAAATAGAATATTTGGTTCCAAGTAGGAACCGGATCAAAATGGCGGGTACCGGGTACCCATTAAAAATATTTACTTTCGGTTCTGCTTATCGGTTCTTGGATGCACTTGTAACCTTATTTTACAATGGCTGCGTGTCTGCCAGGACCTGTCTGCCAGGAGTCAGGACCTGTCTGCTACGTGACTATGTCACGCATTCACGCTGACTTCAACACGCCGGAGACCAAAAAAAAAAAAAAAAAATGGAGAAACAAGAGGAAAAAGCTGTGGCTAACTGGGCTAACTATGGACCATGGAAAAGAGATGAAAAAGGAAAGTGCAACATATGTCATAAGCTAATTAGCTGCAAGACAGGTTGCACGTCAAATTTGACGAAACATTTACGACTGCATGGCATCGACCTGAAAGACTGTACAGTGTTTGATGTACTGCGGTCGTCAACACCTGACACAGCCAGTGCTAATGTTGCTACAAGCAGCATTAGCACCTAGCCAGCAACCCCAACAGAGACACTGTTCACGTTGGCGAAAAAGAGGCTGACAAAAGAGAAAACTGAGGAGTGTCACCGTGCGGTAACAAAGTTTGTAGTCAAAGGACTACATCCTTTCTCAGTCGTCGAGTCTCCATCATTCAGGTAAGTTAAATTATGTAATGTTGCCCATTTCCATCCTAATTCCTGTGGCAAAAATACCGTATTTCATATTGTGTAGGCTATGTTTCCCTGCAAACTTCAATGACATATGAACTATAAAACGAATGACCTTGTTCAGAATTAAATCAAAACAAATCTATAAGTAAGGGATAATGCCGACAAGGTGTCCATTATTAGAAATGAATGGACGATGCGGAGGTTGCTTCCGCCACAGCTGTTATATTAGACCTAATCAGTGGAGAGAAGTGAGATGATTGCTTAACATTATGTTATGTGATACAAAATATCATTTCAGAGGGCAAGTGCACCTCTTACCGCTTGTGTGTGTCCAGAGGTTGATGCAAAATTTTGCTTCAAAGAATCAAAGTCCACAGATAGTTTCCTAAATCATTTTTATTGCAAGAAATATTATCCACCATTCACTCTGTATCAAGCAAGTAAGTAAGTAAGCCAGACAGAAAAACAGGCGACGAACTATTTAAAACTAAATGCAACATTGCCGTTGCTCATGAATGTCTTGCCATTGTGATAAATAAACTGTGAAATAACTTATGGTAACGTATGTTCTTGAGTTTCTGTTGCCACGGTTACCAACTAGCATTTGAACCAGAGCAATAATTTAGAACAATCAGGCTATTTGACAGGAACTTTTTTATAGGTGTCCTACAACACTTTTCAACGGACACCCTGCAGCCAATCAGAATCGAATATTCACCCAGACCATGGTATAAAATAGAATAAACACAATACAGGCATTCTCTATTCATTTAAAATATTTTCAACTCTTGCAATTGTGTATTTTTGCCACTGCCACACTGTATTACTGATTTCCTAACAAAAAAACAATGTGATTTAGGTTGGAATTGGACGAGGTTTAAGTTTGTACAATAAAATAAAAGATATGATGCTAGAAAACTTGTATAGTAACAGTTTTTTGGAATCGAAATAAGGAATCGTTAGGAACCGGAATCGATAAGCAGAATCGGATACCCATCCCTAGTTGCACACCTCCAATTCCTCAGTAAGGTAACTTTACTGTGCAGAGCATGAAGGCACATCACTGTCGCATTTTATCTTTGAATGATGTCTTTATGAAAACGTGGTTTGGCTTGGCTGCACTGTAAACTAACAGTTGCTCTTATTTCTGACAAAGTTGATGCTTCTGACTGCTGACTTCTGTTGCTGCAAAGTTGCTAAGAACTTTATCCGGTTTCCCAATTACCAATGATTTTCTAAATCTTTACAAGGTTTTTATACAACTTGAACCCTATTCTACACTTGCTATCTAAGGAAGTGTGATACCCCCATTTTCCTGACTGTTTTTATGTAATTCAATTATCTAAACTCTTATTTATGACAAATTTTATGTTTCCCTCATTTGTTGAATAGAAGAACTGGTTTGTTCACATTATTTTTTTTGCCAAATTTGAGGCACGCAGACTGAATGCTGATGAAAATAAGGTCTCAGTTCTTGTCCACTTAGATCTAAGTGCAGCGTTTGATACTATTTACCAGGATATCTTAATCAATCGTCTTGAACAGTTGGTTGATTTTTCAGACTGTGTGTTGAACTGGTTTCAAACTTACATCAAAAGGAGATAGTCTTTTTTCTTTCTTGGAGATCATGTTTTGGGGTTGCACAAGGCAGCTTCCTCAGCCCATTACTGTTCTCACTATACATGCTGCCACTTGGTGATGTCATTGGAGATCACAGCATACGTTTCAATAGTTACACAGATGACACACAGCTGTACATCTCCGCTGAACCAAATGATGCTACAGCTATAGACTCCATCACTAAATGTCTTTCAGCAAGAAATCAATGGATGAGCAATAACTTTGGATGTAAGTGTCAAGTTCCACATCAACAAGGTGACAAAAACTTCATTTTTTCCCCAGGGCTAAAGTGTGACCATTTATAAATCAAAAAGATGTTGTAAAATTGATTCATGCCTTTACTTCAAACGGATTCGATTAATGTGACGCACTATTTACTAGCCTCCTGAAAAAACACACTGGGAGACTTCAGTTCATTCAAAACCAGAACCAAGAGGAGAGAATACATTAGTCCAGTTTTAGATGCTTTGCGCTTGCTTCCTGAAACATTCAAAATTGATTTTAAGGTCCTCCTTGTATCCAAAGCAGTGTAGTTTACAGAGGCCCAAAATTTAACCAAAATGCTGCTGCTAAAAACAGCTGTGAAAGATTAAACAGTCCTGATGTTCCTCTATCTGCCTTTTATCCATCCATCCATCCATCCATCCATCCATCCATCATCTATACCGCCTATCCCTTTCGGGGTTGCGGGGGGCTGGAGCCTATCCCAGCTACAATGGGCGAGAGGCGGGGTACACCCTGAACCGGTCGCCAGCCGATTGCAGGGCCACATGCAAGGACAAACAAACATTCACACTCACACCTACGGACAATTTAGAGTCATCAGTTAACCTAATGAGCATGTTTTTGGTCTGTGGGAGGAAGCCGGAGTACCCGGAGAGAACCCAGGCATGCACGGCTGACCCGGGGATCAAACCGGCAACCTTCTTGCTGTGAGGCACACGCACTACCTGCTGCGCCACCGTGCAGCCCATCTGCCTTTATGTTAAAGTAAATGATTTGCCTGATTACAAGGACTGTTTGACCATGACAACGAATATGATGATTTTCAAGCAGTGGGGCGTCTGAACTGGTCTGTGCAGCACATGTTATCCTCTATTCATCTGTATATCGTCTCAGTACAGCTCAGATCAAACATGCTTGATTTTAATGACTGAAAACAGGTGCAAAGCTGAAAATAACAAATTTGTGGTAGTTAATGGCAAAAGTATGACCACAGTGTGCAGCCAACTCAGCAGTAAATTCCTAAATTAAAAAAACCCAAATATTGCTGAAATATCTTTTCCCATACAAGCTGATTTGACTGCAGCTAAAAGTCTGTATTTCACCATGAAGCACTTTGTAACTGTGTTTCTTTTCGAACCAAATTAGACATCTAGATGTCTTTTAACCTGCAAATTACCAAAATGATGCCTGTTGGGAGTCTCAAGTCCTCAAACGTGTGTCAGGTAACTTATTTTGAGTTTTTTCTTCTTCAAACTGAGCAAAACACTTTATGTCTTTAAGTCTTAAGATACGAGCACAAACACAAATGCCTCAACAACATGATAATTTTCAGTCAATACTGCAGGAATACAGAGAATTCAACAGCAAATATTATCCATTGTGAGCAAACTCTAGTGTCTGTTTTTGTGGTGAAATGACAATGTATACACACACGCACACACACGCACTCACACACACACTGTGACTGATTGACCTCTATGACTGACGGACAAAGACAGTATCAAAGAAATAAGAGTGTGGATAAACGGAATTATGTCTTGCATCGTGTGTGTGTGTGTGTGTGTGTGTGTCATTGTGTGTGCAGGCCCACAGTTCGGGCGTATAAAATGTTGCTCAGCTAAAAATAAATAAAGGGCTCGGGAGAGGAGCGAAAAGCATTGTGCACTGTGAGTCACGACCAGGAGTGGTGGTGACGATACCCCCCTTCCAAACACACACACACACACACACACACACACACACACACACACACACACACACACACACACAATATCACACCTTCTCCTTCCCATTCAAATGCTGACAGGGAGAGTACCGGTTCTCAACACCAAGAGATCAAGACCTCCAGAAACTCCAAAAGACTTTTCTTAACACACACACATATGCAGCCACACACAAGCATTTTAAAAAAATTAAACAAATCAACCCAAACACGTTCACATTCAACATTTCTTCATGTCTCCACAGTCACGTAAAAAAAATACGTTTACACACAACACATACTGACAACATGAAGCCAAGACAGAGACAGACCATAATATCCAGTCAATGATCTTCACACGACAAACAGGACACCGTGACATCTGTCCTTAGATTTTCAGAATCTGAATGTACAGAAAAACATTCCTTTCTGTGTTTTGCCCATAGAGCTTTTCATTAAAGTCAAACTTACACCACTTTTATGCTTCTTACTGTGATTCATAACAAAGTCTTTACATTAAACAGACACACGGCAGCCAGAAACAAAAGATGAACACAGAACACAACACAGAAAAAACTGTGTTATCCCAATTTTAGTGGGTGTCGCTGTTTGCGGACACAGACCTGATTGATACCCAAAAATCATAGAAAATACAAATTATATTACTCCTACAAAGGATGAGTCATATTCGATATGTGTGTGTCCACTGCAAGACAATATATGCTTTCAGATCTAAATGTGTAATTTTTGAGTTAGCGATTCACTGTGCTGTCATTAAAGAGATATTCCACCACTTTTTTTAAGCAATTACTACATTTCAATTTAAGGAGAACACAGTAATGATTGCTCTTGTCCTCTTAGTGAGTGCAACACATCACAAAGATCACTAAAACACATTCCCTAATGTTAGAAGAGTCTTAGCTTTTACGTTGGACAATAAAACTGATTCAGTCGTGTCTGCATGAGGAAAATGATGTGAATGGGATCTGGACCCTCTATGCCCTAACTTTACATCAAAGCTGTGTATATTTTAAATATTTTTGGGGACAAAAGTAGTTGATGTTGTTATACTCCCAGCAGAAAAAAAAGAAAACTCATCAGCTACTTCATGTGACTGACTAAAATCTCAATTCGTCCTAGGTTTGGTTAATGTCAGACTCATGAAAAAATGTCAATCTCTGACTAAAACCCTCCACTCCAGAGCTTGTCCTCCTCCAGTTTTCAAAGTACTCATTTTCTGATTTAATAGGGAAATACCACTTGTATAAAGAACTCATTTGTTACTCAGTTATTCCTGTGCTTTTGGACAGATCAATCTATATTTGTCAGCTTGCACATCTCAAACCAGAACCTGGAATGGAATGCAGTTTTGTTCGTCCTCTTTCTAAAAAACATTTTCCATCCTCCATGTCAGTCATGCCATTTTCTGCATGCGTGGAAACATTTTTAGGTCAGTTTTCCAAAAACCTGTTTAGGCAATTCTCCATCTTCTGCAGTTTCTGTGTTTTTCTCTCCAGAATAAAACTTTAAGCTCCATCCACACAGTTAAAGAAAGAAAATAACTCCACCTGCTTCAGTCTGAAAAATTAAACTGAAATGAATGCTTGACACACACGCACCAACAAGTGATTTTCACATCCATCCATTATCTAAACCGCCTATCCCTTTCGGGGTTGCAGGGGGCTGGAGCCTATCCCAGCTACAATGGGTGAGAGGCTGGGCACACCCTGAACCGGTCGCCAAGGACAAGGACAAACAAGCATTCACACTCACACCTACGGACAATTTAGAGTCATCAATTAACCTAATGAGCATGTTTTTGGTCTGTGGGAGGAAGCCGGAGTACCCGGAGAGAACCCACGCATGCACGGGAAGAACATGCAAACTTCACACAGAAAGGCCCCGCCTGACCTGGGGATCGAACCGGCAACCTTCTTGCTGTGTGGCACGCGCACTACCTGCTGTGCCACCGTGCAGCCTGATTTTCACATCTTCTTCTTCGTCTTAAAGGTGCCACTCCATTCAGTTTTCACTTGATTTGGATTGTATGGAGATTTTTTGTTTTGTTACAAACTGAGTAAATTTTAAGTATAGACTAATTCAAAGGACATAAACCTGCTGAGTGCCCAATTATGAGCTCAGTGAGGGAGCCAATCAGGAGTAGGTCCAGATGTGGCATTCACGACTGTTAGAGCCCCAACACACAGAGGCAACCCAAAAAAATCACACCAACAAATCCCAGTCACCACCTCAAGTTTCCTCACATATGTTTTTTTTTTTAAATTTGATCTCAAACTCACCAAAAAGACGACGGCCAGCAACCACTGGTGTGTATGTACTGTTTGTTCCGCAGCGATGAAACCAAAGCCAACTTGCAGTCTCCAAAACAATGGTGGAAAGCAGCATTGTGTTGCACTGGTGGGCGTATCCCATGCAGTTTATGTGCTATTGGTGTGTTGATGTTCCTACAACATCATAATCAACATTGCTCCAGGACTGCAGTGACAAAGTCCATATCAGGTGGGTGGGATCATGGTGGATGAATAGACCAAGCATATGCTTTTAACCTGGGAGACTGGGGTTCATGTCCTGTGTGGAAATTCTTGTTGACTTATTGGTTTTAGACTTAGTTCATGCACTACTTTCAGTTTTCTGTCGCAGCTCCGAGATATCAGTTTGTGCATTGATGGAGAAAGGAGAAACCACAGTAAATGGCTGAAATCACTCATTTTCTAAGCTAATCAGCCAGTCAGCCAGCTCTTGCTTGCTGACTGCTTCCAACATAAATTGGCTGAGAGGCTGCAAAAACCGCCAGTGAGGCCAGGTTAAAGGCAAAGGTGAGTTTTTGTAGTATTAACTTGTTTTTCCCCAATTCCATTGTCATAGTAAATATAATTGCTGCCTCAGTTATATAACTAGGCAATGTATACAACAACATGAATTAATATACATACAAATGTGCTTAACATACATGAGCTGCATATAGTCTAAGAAATTACACAACCCTCCATAATAGCAAATGACATGAAGTTTTAAACTGATTTTGAAGCTAGAAGAAGAACCTTGATTCCAAAAAAGTTTGGACACTGTTTAAGCATAAATAAAAACAGAATGAATCATGTGCAAACAAACTGTGTTTAACAACAACAGTTTTATGAAGTCTTACTGAGCTCATGTGTTAATCTCCTTTATCAAATCACGTGTTCACAAAGTGGTGAACCTCACTCCATCCTCGCTTGTGAGCAACTGAGCCTTTCCAGGATGCCCCTTTCATACCCATTCATGATGCTATCACCTGTTACCAGTCAACATGTTTATCTGTGGAATGATCCAAACAGGTGTTTTTGGAGCATTCCACATCTTTCCCAGTCTTTGAAATGTGTTGCTGTATCAGATTCAGGATAAGCAGATATTTACAAAAATCAGTGAAGATGATGAGGTAAAAATTTTTGTTGAAACTTAGCTATAAAGACTCTAAAGGACTCTAACTGAAGAAACCAATCAGTTTGTGGTACAACTAGGTCTACTTTCCTATTTTCCTGAAGCATCTTGATGCATCTCAACAGTCTTGGGACAGTTGAGTTTTGAAGGAGTGCAAAACTTCATTTCAAAGAATAATCCTTATGGCGATTATTTAAATCCATTGTATGTATGTGTGTCTTTGTAATTTCTTTTACCAGAGGAAGTTCATTTTAACAACTCATTAGGCACAACAAGTGAGCATTTGCCATCGTAGGTTAATCTCTTCATATATAGGTTTGATATCTAATGTAAAGCCAAGTAAGCCTTAAAATCACTGCATCACTGCAACAGCAGCAGTGTTTCTGGCTTCTTCTGCTGGGGACAAACACAAGAACCAGAGCTCATACGTGGGAAGCCAGCGAGAGATCATCCTTGCTGCTGTAGCAGTAGGGACTCCTCCTGGTTGACGACTCTTTAGGAGTTTGCCCAAGCCCTTGATGTGTTTTCTGATCTGACGGCATCGACTATTTTATCTGCATCTTCCAAGACTGTTTTAAACCACTGCTGAAAAATCTCTTTAATGATGTGAAAACGATACATAAAAAATGGTTAGAGTTAGGGAATGATTGTGGTCATGCTATAAAAAAATAATGTCGGCTGTGGATGGAAGTGTGAAACATATAGTGGTCTCCAATGATGAAGTGTTTTCTTGACCCATCCATCGCTCTGTAACAGCATCACCTGACGTCCTTCTTGGCTCAAATTATGACAATTATGGCTGTTACAGGGCTTTTTCACTTGAATGTAAACATATGTCATTTTGGGGCACCTGTCATGTTTCCAGGGATGATAATCTTGATATAACAGCTTGAACCTCAGCATATTTTACCACCTGCTTGTAAAACTCTGTCTACACATTGCAGTCTATACCATGCTAAGGCCAACAGTGGGAGTTAGCCGCAACAAAGGCTGCAGTGTGAGCGGACCGGGTCAGTCCAGCTGGCTGAAAAATGGGAAAGTAGGGTTTCAACAAAATCTCATTCATGATCAATTGGGTGGATGTGGCGCTTCCTTGGTTTTTGCTGGTCTTTTGAAACTGAAAAACAGTTTTCAATTGTCCCATAAACCATACATTAAAATCAGTGTGTGTGAAGATAGTTGTACAGTTGTACCTGGTGATATATTCACACCAGGCTGGAACAGTTCTAAACAGCTGTGTTCACAAACAAGCCGTTACTTTTTCTGCCACCTACAAAGAAATGTCAAAACAAACCTGAGCAGAAGACTTTTCTCTGAAAAGCGGCTCTGAGATTGGCCATGGCTTGAAGCTGACAATGAGCGCTTTGAAATGTGGTGTTAAAATATGTCATTCGTGTTCAGATCTAGTAGACAGAGCAGGTGCGTTTTATACAGGCTCAGGCTTGATCCATCCATGGTGGATGTTTTCCAGGCTAAGGCCCTGCAGAGCTTTCCAGATGTAGTCCTGTAGTATGGAATCAGATTTGTGTCAAAATAATCAAACAAAATTTCTGCAGTATCAAACAAAAATAAAAATTTGAGAGAATAAAACTCACTGAAGCAAAAAACATGTCGTCTCAAAAGTAAAACTTGTAACTTGCAAACAAATTATTTGTGCAATTGAGTAAACTATTGGTCTTTTACTTTTGTCATATCCTCTGTTCCTTTCTCACTGCTCAGACTTTTGCTCTCACCGGCAGCTTTGCGGTCACGCTGCCAGCTCTCTCGTTTGCGCTCCCTCAGACGCAAACATACTGGGCAAGACCGCCAGCCTCAGAGGGACTTCACAGGTAATGTCAATAATAACGTGCATAGCTATTATTAATTTCATAAAATCGAACCATTTTACAGTATACATATCTTGGACTCAAATATTTACACGAACCTCTCACGTGGGCGGGCTTTTTCAGAAGTGCGTCGCCATTGGCTAGTGAGTTTTTGAGTGACAGCTCAGTGCCCGGCGATTCCTCCAACTGCGCATGCGCATGCCCCAGACGCAACCATGCTGGGCAACGCCGCCAGCCCCGGAGAGACTTCACTGGCAAAGCTCTCAGGTCTCACCCATTGGGCGTGAGACACACGCATTTCAACCCATTCACATGCTCACACGCCATATCTTGTGTTTCTCACACAGAGAAATTACCTGTCTGGGAGCCGGGAGCCGCTTTGTTTTTTTTAAGCACTGAGCAGGATGGGGAAGGGTGGGGTTACAGAAACAGCACACGCACGCACGCACACACACACACACACACACACACACACACACACACACACACTTGTACTAAGAAATGCTGAATTGAATAAATATTTTTATTTGTAATCTTTTTTATGTATCATTTATCAGATCAGACCCCCGTCCCCATCCCAACCCTCACTGCCGCAGCCAAAATCTCACTAAACTCAGTTCAGAACTTGAGAGCCCTGCACAGGTAATGTCAATAATAACGTGCTTAGCCATTATTTATTTCATAAAATCGAACCATTTTATATAATATACATTTCTTGAACTCACATACTTATTGCTTTAGCTTGCAAGATAAAGATATTTACATGCCGATGAAGCTAGCTTAGTGCAATCGTTATTGGGATTAGAAGTGAGCCAGTGCTAATTAGTTAGCACTAAACAGCTATGAAACATATAACGTTACCCCTCAAAAAATGCACTGTCCTCATAATTTTCGACCAGAGCATTAACAATCAAGCCAGATTGGGGATGAGTTAACATGAACCAGTAACTCATTGTCTCAAATGTATAATTTCACTCGTAAACCGTGCAATAAGCAGGATGACTCATCATGTCCGGGTTTACTTCTCCATATCAACCTTCTCACTCTTTCCGTGTTAACTTTACACAAAGTTACTGGTTCACATTAATTCATCCCAAATCTGGCTTGATTGTTAATGCTCTGGTCGAAAATTATGAACGAAAGCACCCCTTAACGATAGCACTAAGCTAGCTTCATCGGCATGTAAATATCTTTAGCTTGCAAGGTAAAGCAATAAATATTTGAGTCCAAGATATGTATACTGTAAAATGGTTCGATTTTATGAAATTAATAATAGCTATGCACGTTATTATTGACATTACCTGTGAAGTCCCTCTGAGGCTGGCGGTCTTGCCCAGTATGTTTGCGTCTGAGGGAGCGCTAACGAGAGAGAGAGCAGCGTGACCGCAAAGCTGCCGGTGAGAGCAAAAGTCTGAGCAGTGAGAAAGGAACAGAGGATATGACAAAAGTAAAAGACCAATAGTTTACTCAATTGCACAGATAATTTGTTTGCAAGTTACAAGTTTTACTTTTGAGAGGACATGTTTTTTTTTGCTTCAGTGAGTTTTATTCTCTCAAATTTTTTATTTTTGTTTGATACTGCAGAGGTTTTGTTTGATCATTTTGACACAAATCTGATTCCATACTGTAGCTTCATAAGGCTAAACGAAAGTAAAGCACTTCAGTTTGCTAAACAAAGTCTCATAGGAAATTCATATTTGTGTGGACAAAAATAGATGCTTCTTCCTACCATTGAATGTCCAAAACATTGTAAATTATGTGACTAACCACAACCACAGCTTTAAGCGAATCTAAACCAAGATGGCTTCGCTGAACCTTTGCCCCAATTGATAACCAAACAGAAAATTCTGTCAGCGATCACTGAAGAAATTTGGCTGCTATTTGATAAAAAAACAAAAAATCATGGTGGTCACTCTCTATAGGATATGACACAAAGATTTTAGGCTTCTGTAGAATATGTACACATTTTTGACAAAGAAATACAGATGCACCGATTATTATTATTATGATAAATGTCTCACTTCATGGTCCTTTTACAATTCTCACAGAACAAAGATTTGCATTTTTCTTTTTTCTTGTTGCTAACAAATTGCATGAAAAGACCAAATCAAACGAGTAAGTCAGCCTCACAATTCTGTGAGTTTCTGACCCTGTCTCTGACCCTCGCATCAAGTCCATTAGCTCAGACTGAAGACGGAAATCTTCAAATCTTAAAAAAAGGTAATGAATATAGAGAAGTTCATTTTTGAAGAGACCTCAGTAATTAAAACAGCTGGGCATGTAATTTTTATTGAATGTTACTCAAACAGAGGTAAATAGTACATTTGTTGGGAGCTATTTTTAGTTGCAGATTGATACACATCTGGTTCACTAGAGTATTCCCTGCAACAGGAAGAACCTGCTCTCCTTCTCAGAGCGTCAAAAACCATCACTTTGTCACATCCGTCTGTGTCTCATACACAGCACTGGGTACTCTTTAGTATCTATGTAAGATACACCAGGCTGTCTACTAACTCCACTATAAACCCTTCTGCAGCAATATTAGATGTTCAGAGTGAGGTAGTATAAAGAGCAAGAAAATCCACATATGGAGGAAGATGGGGTGTTTGGATGGGCCAAACAAACACATGTCTTTCACCTGGGAGACTGAGGCTCGTGTCTCACAGGACACCAAAACTGATCAATCTTTTCCTAAACCTAACCAAGCAGTTTTGGTGCCCAAAACTAACCAAACTGTGGCCCTTTCACGACATTAACCACGTGTCAGAAAGGTTTTCCAGCAGGAAGGCTTCCTGTCCGTCGCTGGGATGAGAATGCGTCGGAAGGCTGAAGTAGTTGCTCTGAGCATCTTATGTTGTCGTGGATGGGATTACAGGGGAGTTAGTTGAAAGCCTGGTGTGTCTCATAGAGGCTAAAGGGTACCCCATGCATCTGAATGAGACGCCGAGGGGCGTGACAAAGAGTGTCAGTATTTGACGCTCTCAGGATGACAACAGGTCGGTGGGTGTACATGGGATTAACTCCAATTAAACCATGCAACGATGGAGCTCTGTGTCACATGAGGAAATGTTATTAAATACCTGGCAACCAGACAACTTATTTTATGTTTTCCACCAAAATAGGCGAATGGGCTCCCCACCCACAGTGACTACAGCATTATTCATTCATTCATTATGTTTAGGCACGGGCTGCACTTGGTTAAAATCAGGGAGAGATTATGGTCTGTTTTATACAGAGAAAGTCAGCAGCAGTCATGATTGTTCCATTTGTGTTTATACCTCAAACTGTTCACCTGTGGCATCGATCAGATTACTTGAAAAAATGGCACCTCTGATAAGTCCCCAAAATATACATTGAAAGGCAGAAGGAGTACGATTTGTCTGTTGTGGTTTGTTGAAGCAACATTAAAAGTTGGCCCCACCTTGACATCAGAACTGCACGGCCCCTGATCACAGTTACCAAAACACAGCTCAGTGTACCACCTGGAGCCATCACACCCTGCACACTGTTATGGGCTCGGGGATACACACCCACTGTCCAAAGGGTGACACCTAGAAACATCCAGCAAAATAAGAAAACACAGGCAGAGGGGCAGGTTCTCTGCAGATACATCACAGCCACACACTTCCAGTGGATCACAAGTAACGATTGAGAGATATGTATTTGCATGAGTCTGTACATTGTTTTTTAGGAAAGCTGTACTCATCCTGCCTTTAAGAATTAAGTCAACCACATGAATCAACATGTGGTCTGCAAGAGACCGCAGCTGGAAACATCACAGCAAAGTCACACTGTGGCGGTTCTCATCCGAAAACAAGTGGATGCTTCTCTCTGTGGGATAATTTCTGCAAAGATTTATGAATAAATAAATATTGTCTATTTTTGATAATGCAGCAGATACTGTGTGTTGTGTTGTGTTGTGTTGTGTTGTGTTGTGTTGTGTTGTGTTGTGTTGTGTTGTTAGCATGCAGATTTGATCATGACCCCTGCCAGCCTATGTCTTCATAGTCGGCTGGTCTCAGTTTTAAACATGACGTCATCTCTCCAAATATAGCTTTACGCCGGTAGCTCGTATTAAACAAGACAAAAACATTTTCAGTGGATGTTTAAGAACATGGTTCATCAGACACATGCGGGGTGGCATCAGGACAGAAACGCTCTTTTTATAGTTCAGGTAAAACATACTGAATGATAACATGTAGACTATTCCCTACACCAACCCCTACAAGCCCCATCAAATCTGAAATTTACAGTAGTTATTCATGTGCTATACTTAGAGCTGTAGCGCATGTATATGATAAGATGTCATGAGTCATAAGTCATTATGGATACCTATGATTAAATTATGTTTATATCCTCTAAGCACAATATTACTGTATTTTGGAATCAGTCGATTAGCAGTGTTTAAAATCTCTGAGTTACAACAGCCAAACTAAGTGTATTACTTCACAACCAACACACCGTTAGATGATCTGATGACCGTTAAATGATGCCACTGTGTGACAGCATCAAGAGCTTGAGCAGTGGGACACAAAATACACACAGAGCAATTCCCACTATTTGATGGATGACCATTTTGCATCCCCACTTGAATCACTGGTGATAGAAATATTATTCTGAGCTCAGTGCACAGCAAGGAAGCGACAACGCAAGCATCATGTTTAAAGATGTACAAAAAAACAACACCAAGCTAGTCCTAAATAATTTCAATTAAACACCAATGAGTGAACAGACAAAATGGCTTTGTACTGTGATTTTAAAAAGTACAACACACACACACACACACACACACACACACACACACACACACACTCAAGATGGATTTCACAAGAAAATTACACCTTTTTTTTTTACGAAAAATTTCCCTCATCAATGCCATTGGTGCAAAACTGTGAGAACTGTGAGGACTCAAGTTCGCCATTTTTGTAAATCTACAATTAAAGGGTTTGTTCACCCAAATTCCTAACAAACGTATTTTCTCACGTACATCTCGTGGGATCTACCCTTCAGATATTTTTGGTTTCATTTGCTCACCACGTTTTGAGGTCCGTCTCTGAGATTGCTGCCA
The DNA here is from genome assembly GCF_039877785.1 of Chaetodon trifascialis. NCBI lineage: Eukaryota > Metazoa > Chordata > Actinopteri > Chaetodontiformes > Chaetodontidae > Chaetodon > Chaetodon trifascialis. The sequence continues at coordinate 3,941,020 of NC_092065.1, read as the reverse complement.
GCCCATCCCTGCTCACAGCGATGAAAAATCACATTTAGAAATTCAACAGCAGCATATCTTTCTGTGTTTCTGAGTCCTCACTGTGAACAGTTTTCACTGGAACTACTTTCCACTGAAGAAACAGTCTCAGAGACTACTGTTGATGGTGTGTTTTTAGGACACTGAAAATATAATTTTTCAATACTGTGAGCATCACAAACAGAATTTGATTCACCTCCATTGTCTTGGAGTCGAGGAATACCTGCATGGCTACAGTGTGTATCATGGTAGAACTGATGTTTTAAATAAATCTAGGACTACCAAACTTAACCCAAAAAGATTTACCCTAACTTTTTACAGTGATCATTTACTGAACACAGAGAACAGACCCAAACCAACTGTCAGGCCATTTTATACTGACAGCAGGTTATGTATTGAGAATGTAAATTTGTAGCATGTTCCAAAAAGCAACACAATACTGCTTTTGACATGACGATGAATTTAAAATTCATGTTTTTAGTGTGATATCACTTGGTTTGCATCCACACAGCACACACACATAAACACATACTAAAGCATCTATAGCATCCATTTTGTTGCTGCTCCCAGCCAAGAGCATATGATTGTCAAACCTACTGTGATTACCACTTCCTGTCTTAGAAGCAGGAGCTTAGAGGAGCACCTATCTGCACCATCAAACGCTTTGTAACAGGAATGTAAAATAGCTGCCATGAAACGTCTCCAACATCAGGTTAGGGCAAGCATGCTGACCCCCCAGCCAACATAGCTTACATATATCAACATGATCATATTTGCCATTTTTTATATTTTATCTCACTCTTTGATTTGCAGTGGAAATTGATAATTATTCCAATAATAAAAGCTATTGTATAGATACAAGGAGAGACCTTTTAGTAGAATACGGGAAAAAAAATTACCCTGAATTGCTGCACCAGGTCACGGCGCCCTCTGTTCGTTCCGGTAACTACAGCGTTATTACAAGGGCAAGTAAATTTAACGTGACGTCGAGGTGTTGCCTGAACTGTCTATGATATGATGACTCACACTGAGAGGTGACATAGCAGGTATTTGGGAGGGGACTTTACAGCTCCTGGTGCCAAAAACAAACAGTGTAAAGCAGACACCATGGATGTTACAGGCAGTCATAAATGCACCCTCACAACAGCTCAAATATTTCCAATAAACATTTAAAATCACTGAATAACTTTGGCCACAACATAGTGCCACAACCAACACTGACACTGAAGGCGCAGCTGAACAGCCCAGTGCGAACGGTGACCCGACAAAAAAAAGTGAATCTCTCAAGTTAAACTGCAACCAGATGACTAAATTTAGACATGACAATTGCAATATCACATTGAATGGCCTGAGTGCAGGTTTTCTGCTACATTATTAGAAAATGCAAGAACATATATATCATATGATCCGGTTGAAAAAGGTTGCGTGGAAGACAGAGGACAACAGCAAGGCATGATGCAAAATTCCGGATGACAGAGCACGCAAAATGTCGCCGGGGTCATCCCATATATGACAACAAGCCTACAAATCCTGATTAAGAATATTATACTGATAGAGCAAGACATTTGAAACACCAGGCACACAAGTGAGTGACTAATACACACTCTCCTACAGATATATCATGGGAATATTACTAGGCTTTTATTATTCATGTACAAAATACTTTTACGCATCAGCTTTGGAAGTGTTTGGCTACACGCACTGAATGTGTCAAAAATCCTCTACTTTTGAGACAACAATTCAACATATAGGTGACACAAGTGTTCTTGACATGTGTGATTTAAAGACCTACAATAAGTTAAAATGAGAGAAGAAATAGAAGAGAAGGAAATCCAGCACCACAAGCGCAGACACCAACTCCTGCTCACAAGCACCGAGCAGTCATAACGAGCCTCGCGCAAAATGCAATTTAAAGGGTGATTTGGGTTTGACGTCATCCTCTAACACATCTTAGGCCGCACAATTACCTTTCTCAGGATGAGGAAGATGGGGAGGACAAGGAGGAGGAAGGTTGGTCGGACCGTCGGTGTCTCTCTGTCTCTGCGCGCTCCTCGGTGACAACAAACACAACGTGGGTCCCCTCTTTTTTCTCTCCGGCGCACAGCTGGAGGCTTCCACGGCAGCGGCAGAGTCCACTCAGGCACACAAGTCACCTTATTTCAATCTTTGCTCTTGTTGTCGTTGTTCTCTCCTGCCAGACAGAAAGACAAAAGACACGCATGGTGAGATTTAACTGTCTATAAAGTTAGTCTGCGGGCGTGCGTGCAGACCTACACTGAGAGGAAAGAGATGTGAGTGGGAATTTGGAGAGAGGTGGGGAAACTTTATGATCTGCAGCCAGCGGATAAACCAGACTGCGCCAAGCAGCCGCAAACATCAGAAAAGTCTCGTTTTTTACGCACCGGGTCGATAGAAATCCATACAGTAAGATGCAATAGTGACGTCACCCTTCAGAGATACACGAACTGGTTCGCCTTCAGTCACATTCTCACCAGAACCAGCGCCCCGTATCCTGCACAGAACTATGGCTTTGTCATTATACGCGCTAACAATAGAAAGAAATGCACGGCGGCCCCACGGGTCAGAGGTCACGCAGTTTCCTTTCAAGAAAACAACGTCACTCTGTCTGTTTCGTCCTTTCCAGGTGTGTGGGGGGTGTTTCATGCGTTGTCATGTCTAAGTTCATTCATGACACATACGCCCTGTTCTAACATACGTTTCAGGCTATGTATGCAACCTGCAAAACGGCGTTTCTCGGTCGGCCTGAGGTTAAGTTTATCCTGCTTCTGCGCGGCATCTTGCGGCTGGCACGGGCCTCGCCAGCTCAACGCTTTGCTCTTGGGTCGGCTCACGTGTCACGGTAATTACAGAGACGCCTGTCGGGATTCTACCAGCAGGGTGTGTTCACCTTGCACGCTGCGCGCCATAAACTTTGTGTGACTTTGAAGTTTCCTTTTCTGGTAGCTCTATCGTCGCCAACCGTCATAGAAACGAGACACCCAAACGGTTTCATTTGGATTTCACTTACGTCACTTTCTGCTCTCTGATGTGCACTTTTTTCCCCACCCTGGCAGTATGTTTTCTTGCCAAACTTCAGGCCTGTAACCTACAGGTCTTGCAGCGTAAAAGAGGCCTAATACTTCTTTGCGCTCGTCGTCTATGAGTATGTCTACACTTCCAGCATTTGAAGACTACACAGGCTGTTATTTGACTCTATATTGCATATATATTTTACCATAAATCAAGATTATTCACACTGAAGCTCCCTTCAGCTGTGATGGGACAGTCGAGAATAAACTGAGCATAAAGTTGCATGCGCTTTTCTTCTCCGGGCTATATTGAGTTGCATCTTCCTTTGTTCTTTTTACTCTGTCTTTTGAAAGTGGGAAAGCTCATCTCTGACTTTTGTTTTTATCGGTGTGATCACTTTGCGTGCACACATTTAGCTTTAAAGGCGAGAGTTTCCGTGTGCTGCAGAACTTGTAAGTATTTTGACAGTCGTCAAGCTGCCGATTTTTTTTATGTTTTGTTTTTGTTTTGAATTTGGTGGGTCGGGCTGAACGGAGGTGGTCGTGTCCGGTTTTCTGTGTGCTCTTCGTGGGGACGGGGAACAGTGGTGGGCGATGCTTGAGGTGGATTAACTACTATTCACTATTCACAGGGAGACACGTGTCTCTTTCCACAGTGTGTGTATTAAAGGGAAGGCTGCGTAGATGTTCGTACGGAGGCCACACACACTCTCTCTCTCTCTCTCTCTCTCTCTCTCTCTCTCTCTTACACACACAGCCACTACACGATCGGTGTATGATACAGCGATTGCAGATGTTCCTTATTCCTCTCCATCTGCCAATCTGGGCTTCTCCCTATGTTAGGATGGCCTTGTTGGGGAATCCCTTGCATATGCACTTTGCTTACAGTGGTGTGTGTGTGTGTGTGTGTGTGTGTGTGTGTGTGTGTGTGTGTGTGTGTGTGTGTGTGTGTGTGTGTGCATGTTTTCCCACGATATTATTTTTTTTCAAAGGAGATTAGGGGTTCGGTGACGTCCGTCCAAGTAAAGTGGCACCCCACCCCTCGAAACACACACACACACACACACACACACACACACACACACACACACACACACACACACACACACACACACACACACACACACACACACACACACACACACACACACACACCACCCTCCAATGGTTTGCCCACGTGCAACTTGTTCATTGCAAGGGTCTCCCCGTGTTTACACTCTGCTCTGCTGGGGGCCACTGTCACTTGCTCGGTGTGGGACGGGGGGAGTGGGGGGGGTGTTTGGTTGAAATAATGACTTAATCTTGCATGGCTCAAAGTTTTTGTCCGACGACATGTTTGTTGACAGAAATACCAAAATAATCTGGTGTTTTCTGGACACCGAGGCACGCAAGAGTTGGAGCAAAACTTGGGTGCGACGTGGCTGCAGAGCTTCGCCACAATTTCTAACAAAGAAGAAAACTGTTGACTAGGAAAAAAATAATGACACACGCAGGGCTGAAAAGCAAACGTGACAAAAACGCCAATGCTGTGGCAATGACGAAAATAACAAGAGCAAATGAGGACAACAATGAAGCAAAAAGAAAATTCGAGGAGAAAAAGGAAGCAAGCCCTTAAAAAATTAAAGATTGTAAAATTCCACGAGTGGAGCCGTCTTCCGATGTCGATGTCTCGGCGCGGCGATTGCGCCCTCCACAAATGCTTTTTGGGGTAAGGGCTTCCCAGATTAATAGTTATGAACAGCAAGCCCAGACCGCAAAAAGATTCGTGAAGGACATTATCTGCTGCTGCTGCTGCTGCTGCTGCCATCCGACGGAGACTCCGTGACACCCGGGGAGTCTGCTCTGTTTTCGCTTCCGTGAATTTATCTCCCATCCCGGCTCGGTTGATTGTATCTCCAGCCAACGGCAACCCGAGGCGAGTGTGTCCCTCCAACACACACACACACACACACACACACACACACACACACACACACACACTAGGAGGGAGAGAGGATGGATGGAGGATGGAGAGAAAGAGAGAGAAAAAAGGGGGGGTCTCCGGATGCCAAGGCTGCTGCTGCAACTGAGAGCTGTCCAAGGTCCTTTCGCTTTGATTCCCCACTCCTTCTTCAGTTTGAATTCTCTATCTCGTCTCTCCTCCCTCATCCATTCCTTTCTCCCCCTTCCTCTCTCTCTCTCACTCCCTCATATTTTCCTCCCCTTTCTTTTCCTGCTTTTTTCTATCCAAACGCTCGGATGTGCAAAGCCCGTGTGATCACTGGGAGCTGTGCACCGATGCGTTTTGTTGTCAGTGCTCTCTCTCTCTCTCTCTCTCTCTCTCTCTCTCTCTCTCTCTCTCTCTCTCTCTGTATTATATTCCCTTGTCCGCGGTGTGTCTCCGTATAGTGAAGCGCTGGCTCTCTGCAGCCGCTCCAGAGCTCTGGGTGAGGAGAGAGCAAGGCTGTAAACTGCTGGCAATAAATAGAGAGCAGGGAGGGATCTTATTGGAGAAACCAAACCTCGTCATCAACCAATCGGTGTCTCGCTCATATAGGGACCCCCCTTTTTGAAAAAAAAAAAAAATAATAATAATAAAATAAAATAAAAAAATAGACAGGGCTAACCAAATTGTGATCTATACCAAAGAAAGTGTATACTTATATGCATTGATGTAGGGATATGAGCATTTGATGCGGCTGTTCGTTAATATGCATTTGCATCTACTTGTTTTTCTCCATTTTTCTGCCTTTGCAGGGCGTCTAGCGAGGCTGTGAAACCGACCGTCGCTCTAAATGGGTTATATCGTGGTAAATAACATTGAATTATGACGCCAGTAGTAACAAACTAGATATGTGACGGATCGACGAAGGATGAGCCATTTTCACCTGATCACAAATAATGTTTCCTCCCCTCACGAGCCGGCGACAAGCTACATCAAATTATGGGAAATGCAAATATACCACGCAAAATAAATAAAATGCTCATAAAAATTAGAGTTGCATGTCGACAAAGTGTGGGAAAGCATCGCACAGCCCTCCACATCGCATCACAACATAGCAAGAAGCATCTGAGGCGACTCATGGTCACCTATAGAGTTCACCGGAGGGTACCACTGCAAAAACGACACGGGGGTCTCCGAACTGCAAATTCAGTCCGGAGCCGCGATGGTTCGGTCATTTCCAGCGGTTTTAAGGTCGAAACCAAACAGAGTGACAATGATATCACCACTACGATGCACTGCAGCAGTTTACAGCTTATAAGCAACAATGTACAACTTAACAAAACAACAACACATTGCTGAGCATCACATCAAGAGTTAATCACGACCGTAAGCCACTAATTCTCACACGCTCTGAGTTCAAACAATCTTTAATGTGTTTGGGGGCTTTTTTGGTCAAATTTACCAAAATAATAACGAAATAGATAAAATAACTTACCTTTATATCCCTGCAACAGATGCATTAGTTTTTTTTTCTCTCAGAATCCATTTCAACATCTCACCCCCCCTAAACATCCCTCAACCTCCCCTCCATGGAGCTGCAAGTTACTGTACCGAAGTAGAGGCCGGGTCACGATCTGGATCCGGACCCCTTTTCTCTCTTCCCCCCGCCCCTTGTTTGTACCAGGTTTGAACCAACATGCCCCCCCCCCCCCCCCCCCCCCCCCCCCCCCAATACCGCCCCACTATCACTGAGGAAACTCGTCTGCATTCAAGTTGGCTGCCAGCAAGCAGCAGGGCTCACTCTAAAAACAAGCTTTAGGGAGAAAGGAGATATTTGGGATGGGGGTGGGGGTGGGGGGGTGGCGGTGGTTTGGGAGGGTTAGGGAAATGGTTAATGCTTACCCGGAGTCTAAAGCCCACCCCAGACCCCCACCCTTTCCCTCCCGCCATGCCCCCCCTCTTCCCTTTCCCCCCGGTGTGGGTATTTTTTTTTTTATTGGGTGGTCTTTTCATTTGCAACCCAGTCAGTCACGATTCTCCCCCACCGTCTGCACTGCACAGTGACTGCCTCTCCTGACGCAGCCAACGCGCACATTACTCACTTTAGCAGTCACGACTCGGGAATCCGTGTTGTTTCCGCCGAAATTACACGCTCGGTATTGAATTATTGACCAAGATCTGGCCCCTCGAGTCGGTATTTGCGCGTTTTGACCGACGAAGAATCACAGAGTTGTTGTTTTCGCGTGTGTGTGTCTTTGGGAAGGTGGAGGAATGTATCGCGTGTGGTGCGAAGTGCAGTCGGGATTTTGCATGACAAAGACAGGTGGTCGATGTGGCTTTTCTTTTTTCCCCATCTGTGGCACGGTAGCCTCGTAGCCTCGTAGACTGGGAAAATTGGCCAAAGTCGTGCACAGACTGGGACTGGGGTGAGCGCGGTTCTTGCCTCCCAGTTGGGCTGCAGAGCTGTGCAGACGCCTGTAGCCTATTCATCATCTTGCCGGTCCGAGTCGCTAATTCAACACTGATTCCTTAATTGAAAGGATGATTCCTTCAAACTCTTTCTTGGAGCGGAGGCGATCATCGCGACGTTCTCTTCGCCTCCTGCGCGCCCTCGTCGTGTCTAGGACGCGAAGTTATTGTGATGAGAGCTATTAAACCAAAACCTCACAGCAGCATTGAAGTTAGGCACGTCTTGCTGAACTCAGACAGAATATCTCAACTGTTCTCGCTACTTTCGCAAACATTTCGGAAGCGCACTGCAAACCTGACACCGGCTACACATATTCTGGTCATTTTAACGCGACGGCAAAATTGCTTCATTTCAAAAAAGGCTGGATTGGTAAAGAAATCAGACCGATTCCTTTATGAGTTGCTCAGGCACGGGAGGAAATGACGGGACTGACGTGAGCAGAAGAAGAGCTGATCCAAGTCGGTCTGGCTGCTGCCTCCCTCTCTCTGTCTGCCTGCCTATGGCTTCCGATTAGGCCGTTCAAACTGTACAGGCGGGAAAAACTCTGTTCTAACATCTTTTAGTGCCGAATGTCTCCCCTCAGTTAGCGCAGGCAATTTAAAGGAGGCGGGGGTGTTTCAGTATTTCTCTTCCAACGGCGTTTCAGGAAAGAGGATTCACTCAGAATAGATGCTGTTGGTTTCCAAGCGGGAGTAAATAAAGCTTTTGGCGGCCAGGAACGATACCGGCCACCCCCAGCACACACACACACACACACACACACACACACACACACACACACACACACACACACACACACACACACACACACACACACACACACACACACACACACACACAAGCAAGAAAACACACCACCACCAGCAACAGCCCACTACCGCCACTTGGTGTGGTTTCAGCACCATTGCTGCTGGACAGCTCCCGGGTTTCCCCATGCGGTGCGCCTGGTCTCTGCTGCAGCAACAGCTCCTTCACTTCACTCACTCCTCTCCTCCTCTTCCTCCTCCACCGCCGCTTCTCTGTCAGTACGACTCCTCTTAGAAACAAGAATACGGAGGGAACGGCATCCTTAAGCGCTCATCAGAGAAGGGTTCCCCTCGCTTTCGCGGTTAAGCAGGGAGATGGGAGGGAAAAAAATAAATATGTGATAGAGAGACTCAACAGCGCCAACAGACAAAGGGAGTTTTTGCACTTGCTTATTTACCAGAAGGGGTGATTCCTACTCTGCGGGAAGGGTTGCTCTATGCTTCGGCTCTACAGTCAAACATGGCTCGCAAAGCATGCCAATAAAATCCATGCCTACGACCGAAAGTCAAGTGTTTTTGCGTGCATGAGACAGAGGAGGAGGCAAAACTGGGAGAGGAGAAACAGCACAGGCACTCGGGAGCATGCACTACCAGAGACACAAAAGTACACGGAATTAAACATTGCATGTGTAAATGTCTCACTCACCGTGTTGCAGCCTCGTCCTTGATCTAAACTGGAGAAAGACAAACAGAGAGAAAGATTGAGATTTTAGTGAAAAGCCGCAACAAGAGTCTGGAAGAAATGCAACAGATTAAGTCCTCCATTTGTTATTATGTAGGCTTACAGTGGCACGTCCAAGTTTGCTCAGGATCGCCTCCCTTTTTATACAAGTGATACCCGTCTGTCTATTTCTGGCGCACGATCAAAACTATGATGCTATTTTTAGGTCACAGTACGAGGAAGGAGGAAAAAAACACTCACAAAAGGCATCGCTTAGGAACGTTACGTGAAGTGCATGTAATGTAAATTAATTTTGCCTCTCCAACTCTGCACAAGAGAGCTCCGATTCCCCTCCGTTGCATCATTGCAGTGATTTTTTTTTTTTTTTTTTTTTTTGGGAACCCAATGTGCCTTCAACAGCACCACCACCTCCCTCTCATCCTTAAAACACACTACTTTCACCCTCAACAACTGAAATCTGGAACTCGTCGTCGCTGCCAATACCATCGACAAAATTTCATGTCTTGTCGCCCTCTTCAGAAGCTTCTAGTCCCAGTATCACTTCAGCAGCTGAAACTCGTGAACGCAAAATAGGTCCAAATACTGATGAACGCGGATTACCCAACGCTCCCTGCGGGATTTTCTTTTTTCTTTTAGTCGACGGAGCGCTGTACAATTTAGTAATTAAGCTTTGCTGACGAGAAGAAGAAAAATAATAAATAAAAAGCCTTTTTTTTAAAGGGCTGCGTCAGTTACTAGGCATTGACGTCACGTTTAGATTCTCTCACTTTACAGCCCGTAGAGCCTGATTAAAGACACTGCCGCTCTGTGATCAGCTCTTCGAAAATGTGCCATGGAAAAAATGAGTGACAAAATAGGAAAAATATTACAGGTGGATAATGTGATCAGGACTCGTGGAAACTGCAGCTTTGGAGAAGGTTATCTCCTGGTAAAAACCCTCCTCTAATGCTGGAGCATCTGGGAGCATCCCCCCCCCCCCCCCCCCCCCCCGCCTTCCCTTGTCTCTATATATCCCCCCACCAAGCGTTGGTGCTGTTTTGGTCTTGGAGAATTTTTAGCCCAGCATCCAGTGCATTTGGCGGGCAAAACACTGGATCTCTAAACTGAAAGAGAGGAAAACACGGCGAGCTGAGCCGCTGCCTCCTCCATCTCCTATATTCTCCGGCCGTGCCCACGCACCAGACCCCGCTCACCCACGGAATAGACCCACGGGGAGCGCACACTTGCACAGACAAAGGCGCACAAACAAACCTCCCTCCACAATATACTGTCTCTCCCTTCAATATCTATAACAGCTTTACTGCAAGACTTCTCCGCACACCCCATGATGTCTATCTGCACTCATGCCGCGTGGAGATTCACGAGACTTTACGGGATGGGGTGGGCTAAGGGGGATGGTGTTGGGGGTTTAGAGTTGGAGATGGTGAGTATCCACAGAGTGGCAGCTACCTAGAAAAGTCGGCTCTGACAAGGGAAAAGGGCTGCGCCCGTCGCATCGGTTTGTGCTATTTTTATCCCTGCCTGTAGGCCAACTGTATGTCCGTGACTGCTGGCGAGTGCATGTATGGAGAGAGACACAGAGATTTAGCATGTCATCTACACTAAGAAAACCAGCATAAGGAATCACAGAATAATAAAGAAAAGGTAGAACATGGTCAGTTCATATGCTCCGGATATTTTGGCATCCGTTACTGTCTGGCTCTGTTTTTATCCCAAAAATGAATCCACAGTACGAAAGGATGAGACAGTAGTCAAGTTTTCCATCTGCCTACCACACAAACCACCACAAGACACCCTACACACATGCACACACACGCAGTTCCCTGTAGTCCACAGTCATTCAATCAAACATGGAGCAGTATCAATGAGAGTTGCAGCCGAGGTTCCTCAGTGCAGTGCGCCAAGATCACCGCGTGATGTCGACAAACTCAGCCAGAGATCCTCCTTATCTCCCCTCCTCTCAAAAAGTATGCACTCCTGATTCCTGCAAGTTGCAAGCCGCAGCAGACTTTTTCTCTTTCTCTCTTTTTTCTTTTGTGAAACCTTTGTCCGACTTCGTCTCGCAACGATAAAGGACGGAACACGACGCGGCTCTCATTGCCCAACAAATTACAGATACCAGCTTTCCCCACATTAAAACAATCACACAACGCCTTCTGTAATAAGATGGAGCCAGAAATGGATATCTATAGCTACCTACACTCAAAAATGTTTTTTGTGGCTGATATACTTCAAGATTTCCGGATATATCATGGTGCCAAACTAGCGCAACTCTGGAGGAAACACCTGTTTTGTCACTTTTATAAAAGTACAATTGATTTTGTTGATTCTTTTAGTCATTCACCAACCAAATGACTGTTTCATAGCCACAAATTAACAATGATATGTGTGCGACGCGGTCAAAATCTGAGCTGAACTCCACGATAATATGAACTAAGTGCTGTCCATGGTGCTGAACAGCCCGGTCGCGTCTGATTTTCTAACGACGTCCTCGCTGCTGCATACTCTTGCATTTACTCAACACACTTAACGGTCGGTTGAAACTGATGCCACCTTATATTGCTTCGGGGAATGCAAGTGCAAAGTTAGAGAACATGCAGGATTTGCAAATGCTGTTACACAGTTGCAAAGAACACGACAAGACGCAAGTCTGGGATGGCTGGCAACACGTGTGGACTGACGCAAGTCCGCTGCGGAAAGTTGTTTACAAGTGCAGAACTAAAGGCGCCTTACCTCTAAACTGAGCTTTGTCTACAACAAATATACATGAATGAGGAGCTGTCACGCTCTCTCTGTCTCGCTCCCACAGACTGGCATTTGCCTCAGTGGCACTTGAGGGACAGTGGCGTTGTCAAAGCAGTAAAATATATCACAGATATTAGACACATAAGAAACAGGGCCATGAAAATGCTATTTTTCCAAAGTCCCCCCCCCCCCCCCCCCCCCCCCGGTGTCTCTCTCTGAGTTGTTACTAGGCATCTCAGCAGAGCAGGCAGTCTAAAGCAGAGGATCCCCAACACGTGAATACTCCTACGCATTACCGCAGCCCGCTTTCTTTGAGTGTCTGCAAAATCCCATCCGTTGTCAATATGCACACACACACACAAAACCAAAAAAAAACCTTCCTCACATAGCTCCATTGCTGTGTTTATGGTCTTAAGTCTGATAGTTAACGGAGATAACGACGCTGACATGCCCCGCGATGAACCTAAATAAAGTCACCCTGGATGCTCATGTGCAGCAAATAAGGAAGATGTTTAATTCGTCTGTCCGATGTCTCTATGATGAAAGAATCCACGATTATACACGAAAGGCTCACAAAACCGCGCAAATGCTGGGCTTTCCCTTTAAAAGACCGACATCCTCACCTAATTCAGACCATTGTGTCAAAAAGATGTACTCTGTCTAGAAACGACGGGTAACCTGGCTTTGGATGGCGTTCCCCGCCACTACATCCCTGCTCGTGAGGGTGCTACTATCCTCTTCCTCAGATCAACCGGTAATCACCGAGACTCGAAGTCCCAAAATATCTACGCATGGTCTCACTGCAAACTTCCCTCACTAGTACGGCGCATTCTGGGTCAGGATTCGTGCCATCTACAAGAGCAATCACTTACCTTTTTGATTTAGGTTTTTTTCGCTTTTTAAACTCTTTCTTAAAAGAATGGCTTTGTGCAGGCTGAGACAGAAAGAGGAGACACTGAGAGAGTGAAAAGCAGGGCAGCCTACAGTCTCTGCTCCTGCGTCAGGATGGAGAAAGCAGGTCAGTCCGATGTGCGTCGCCTCTCTGGTCTGTCGGAGACTCAAATGTTTGGTGTTGCCATTCAGGATTCAGGGAGCCGGCTCAAAGGAAAGGTGGGTTGGTTGGTTGGTTGGGTCGTGGCGTTGGGAGGGGTGAAGGGTTTGGGAGTGGAAAGGTGGCGGTGGTGGTTGGAGAGGAGGGGGAGAGCACACAGAGTTACAAATGTGAGCCAGCTGATAGAAAGAGCCCGCCAAATCAGGGGGACTTTACGCAATTGGAGAGGCGCGCCACACGATTCACCTAACTGCATAGACTCTCTCTCTCTCTCTCTCTCTCTCTCTCTCTCTCTCTCTCTCTCTCTCTCTGTGTGTGTGTGTGTGTGTGTGTGTGTGTGTGTGTGTGTGTGTGTGTGTGTGTGTGTGTGTGTGTGCGCGCGAGTGTGTGTGTGTGTGTGTGTGAATGACTTCCAGACAGACAGAGACGGAAAGCATGAATGGGAAGAGCGACTGCGAGTCCGCGCCATTATCGGCGCAAACCTGCTGGGAACCGAATAAATCGGCGCAATTAAAAAGGCACGAGGACCAAGGCGAGGCAAAAGCAGCTCGCGGGAAGGGATTGGGAAGTGATGAAAAAGGACATAACCAAGAGGAGAAAAATATTCATGTTACAACACAGGGAAGGGCTTTGGAAAAGTGTCTCGACGACACACGAACCACCTCTCTTTCTCTCTCCATCCATCTGTGTGTGTTTGTCTATCTGTCTCTCTCTCCCTGGTCTTCTTCTCCAGCAGTGTGCTATTGACCTGCATTGACGTCATTGCGTCATTAGGTTTCCCTTAGAAACACTGACTTTCAAAAATAGTATCAAATTAATTCAACTGGCAAGGAGAGAGGGGTGGGGCTTGTGAGTGTTTGGGGTTGGGGTGTTTGGGGTGAACGGGGTGTGTCGGTAGGTACGGGTAAGGAGTGGGGGATAGCATGATTTATTCGGAGATTTTCACATCTCCCCGCGACACCACCACCATTTCCAAGCCGACTGGGATCGAGAGCTAGACCAGACACATCGATACCTGAAGCCTAAGGACCCAGAGCTCAATGTGGAGTCCCACTGGAGAGAGAAAAATCCAAAAATGAGTCAAATTGAATTTCACATATTAGTCATTGCTGCCAAATCAAGCATATAAACACAAAGACAATGAAACACAGCACATAAATAAAGAAAATACTGATTAATATATGATTAAAAAAAAAACATAGGTCAAGATAGGTCTGTCTCTTTCTGCTTCTGTCTCTGTCTCTCTTTGGCTCTTCCAGTCTAAAAATATCTTGCAGCCTCCAGCTGACTATGTTGAAAACAATTTCCCCATTCAACCCTCAGAGCAGCATGCAGACAGAGAGACAGACAGAAGCAGACAGACAGAAGGCGGAGAGACAGAAGCTGTAACAGTTGGTTGGGATTCTGGGTACTTCGTGGATTTAAGATAGCAGACCTGTGATGATCCCCCTTGACCGAAAAAAAACAAAAAAAAACACCTCTTGTATTCCTACAAATACAAAACAGACAAGTCAATATACAAAGCTTTGTTCATGGGTAAAATATATGTTATTACTGCTGCTTTGGAACATGTTTTACAGGTGTCATTGTGTTGAGAATGAATATACGGGAAAGCAGTGATTTTAGCTTCAGGTAATAGAGCGTGTGGGAATAGGAAGGAAGTGTACTTGGATTTAGAGGAAGAGTTCGCTGTTTTGTACTGGGGTTTCCTCCAGGAGCTGTCCATGGTGATGAAATATCATTAAAAGCTGAAAAAAGTCAAGATTTTATTGCTTTTCCTCTAAACTTATTGTCAGTATTGTTATTAATTTGTCCCATGCATCACCACCCAACTCTTCATCACACATGCTCATGTCTGATTGGCTGCTCTGCTTCATACTAACTCTGTCATTTCAGATCCAGCCACTCCCTCTTGGCCTGCAGTAACTCACCTGTTCCCCCGTCTCCAACAGTCCAGTATTGATACCAGCCCATTCGCATTTACTCTTTAGCAGATTGCCTGTTGTGCTTACACCTTAACTTTCCTGCCTTCTGTTCTGCCTGCCTGACTCACTAACTTGATGCCCTACCTGTCTATAGGGACCTTTGCCCTCTGGATAAGTTTGGCTACTTTATTTGCAAGCCTGTTTTTGTTGTTGTCGCTGTTTTAACTTTTGCCTGATTTTTGATAATGACTAAACATAAACTTTTTACCTACCCGCCTGTCTCTGAGTGGTATATCTGGCTCCAAGCTTTTGTCTCTGCTGAACCATTTCACAATGTTGTTGTAAAGGAGGTTTCTTTTAACTGTTCTGAGATGTGGCCTCTGTGAAATAGTATTACTGCTATTATTTTGACAGGCCTCTGACTCATCAGGAAAATATCGTGACTGATAATTGATAATGGGCTGATGAAGCAAAGTCTGTTTCATTCACAAACTATGGGAGATCATATACACAGTGAAACTGTGAGTGAACCCAATAAGGATTGTTCTTCAGGGGTTCAGTTTAAAAACCCACTGCATCATCAGAAAAGTCAGTGTACAATCCACAATCTTTCAGGTAAATGCATAAAAAATAGGGTTTAAGGAAGAAACTGATGTGCAGAGTGTAAATTAATGTTCTCTCAGAAGGTATTATTGGTTTAACTTACTCACATACATCACTGTATTTAAGTGATTGGAGGACAATCCTGGACCCACTGGTCACTGGTTCTGTTAAGCTTGAGCCAGTAGTTTTTGGTTGAACCAAAAGATGCAGACCAGAGAAGTAGTCAGAAAAAGAAAACAATTTGTCTACAATAAATAAATAATGTACAAGAAAAAGCGCACGCAAAAGGAGTGGAGAAACGACAAAGGGAGCTCTGTTGCGACGGGTCTGAGGCAAGGCACACGCTGACGTGGCAGGCAGGCAACTAAAACACATAAACAAACTTTGAGTGGTAGTTCATGAGAGGAACATTAGCACACTCATGAGCACAGGAGAGAGAGGATTTGATTCTCACAATCATGGAACATGTGATCATGCCAGGAGTCAGGAATAATCCGGCAACAGGTAGGAGAGAGCTCTCCCCTTTTAACCTATGCCTAATTCAGCGTCATGTGCATCAGGCACTCCTGTGGAGGCAGAGCTGGCCAGGTGTAGAGACACACCCAGCTAGACAGACAGGGAAAACATCTCAACAAAATCTACACTGGAGAAAGGGAAAGAGGAAATACAAGGAACAGACAAGTCTGCAGGATCGTAACAGGTTCGATACTCACCTCATCAGTGTGCTTTCAGTGAAGAATCTGGAGAATGCTGTCCTGGTCCCACACTGACCTTTGACCTACCTGTAGAGTTCAGAAAGCAAAAACTGAATTTCTCAGAAAGCATTAGCAGAAACATCAATAAACATTTTACACCTGACATTCTCCTGTCTGTAGGATGTTATTTCAGTTATGGTGAATAAACGACATTTTGCAGAATTATAGGTTGTTATCTTTATAGCCACAATGTATGAGGAGTCATTTCTGGTTTCAATGTAATATGACTAAGAGACCTGTTGTTTTGGAAAATAGCTGCCTGCACCCTTCTCCAAGATACACAGTGTCATTGATGCATGCATGGCTACAAAACACACACACACACACACACACACACACACACACACACACACACACACACACACACACACACACACACACACACACACACACACACACACACACACACACACACAGTACATGCAGATGTTAGCTGTCCACCTGTTTATGAATTTTCAGACTGGCTCCTTTGAAAAGTTGCCCAACCTACTATAGTCACTAAGTTGCCATTTGTGTTTTTCCGGCCATGCAGACAGAAAATGAGACTGTGTTTCTATGTGGACTATATGAGGAGAGAAGGAGGAGAAGGGAGTGAAGAACAGAGATGAAGATATATACAGAGAGGGAGGCAGGGAAAGAGGCAAGCAGAGAGACTGTGGCAAAAATACTTCACCGTTAGGACTGAATTAGGCCTTATGATTCATCCTCTTGAATTGAGAGACACACATTTCAAATGTCGTAGGATGCTCCATCTCACGTCTGGTAGCCATTTAGCACCTTTCAGGTTTTTGCTGTGAGAACTGTGGGCCAAACACATTTTAAAAAATGGTGTGAGTGCTATTTGGGAGGAGGAAGAGTGTGATCAACAACAGGGAGGAAAGATCCTCCGTCTACGCTGAAAAACATGAACGTACCACTGACCTGCCCGGATTTGTATGATTAAAAGGTGGCAGTTTGTGCCAGATCAAGCAAAGACCCAGCCGGCTGAGGGGCCCGAGAGGACGTCCTGCAACTGCTGCTGACCTCTGACCTCACAGGACTCAACAAAGGAATCACAATCAATGAGGAAAAACAAAACAATAACAAGTAAACAAGTGTTGTGAGTGCAGGCACAAGCTGTGGGACTCAGACATGTGTGATAGCAGAATAAGGCGGAGGACCCACATGGGGAGAAATGTATCACAGAAGACGTCATCAGCACCGATGGAAGTCACGCAGCATTCAGGGGTCAGTGCCAAGGCTGACGACAGAGTTAGAGAGAGATCCTGGGTGTGACTAAGACACTCCGACCATGGAAAAACAGTGTGCTGTCCTCCTTTCCTCCATGATAACATAAACACACCAGTCAGTCAGCCTGTTTGAGCGGAAATGTTAGGCTTGATAACGAAATGAAAATGTCTCTCCCTCTTTACGGCCTATTGAGCCTCACCCATCCACCTTGTCCTTTTTTTAAGCATGTCAATAAAATAATAATACCTTCCAAAACATTTGCCTTGGGTGTATCACAGCCCCCGTCTTTTCCACTCGGCCCTCTGCTTGTATGTATGTGTGTGTGTGTTGTATACACACAGGTCCTTTTAATTTGTTTGATGTCCCCTCCCATCTGCCCCGTGGCTTTCCATTCTGACTCCTAAGCTGCGTCTTTCTAGGAAACAGTGGGTGTTTTGGTCTGATGTTTACTATTGGGCCCCAGTAGATGAAGGCAAGCATACACACACAGAAAAGAGAGGGGTTCAAGGGATCCTTTGTCAGGGTCACACTTTATGGAGTGAAAAAGAAGAGACTCCAGAGAAGGGTGCAATAGCAGTGTTTTTTACTTAGATGAAGGTGTGATTGTTTTTGAGGCCTCTTCAATTTGTTTCCTCACTTAATGACTTAAAACCTGATCACTCCCATCCCTTTTAAATTTCGAAAAAGTGGTCACAAAGTAAAATACACATTATATCAAAATATACATTTACATTTCTGGTTTAGTTTTACTGTATATGATAATTCTCAGAATGACTCAAAATAAAGCAAAGAGAAGCTTGAAAAGATTCAGGACTGGAAGAAGAACCATGGCCAGGTTTGCTGTGGAGTCGTTTTTGTTGAGAGTGTGTACGGAGGGATGGCTGGCCAGGTTTTGTTTGAATTTCAAGCCCAGATTAAGGAACCCCATGCCCTCTCCTCCCTCCCCTCCCCCTATTTATTTTTCCATCTCTCCTGACTAAATGATGTCAATGGAAGCAGAGCTATAATGCTATTTATAGAATGCCCCCCCAACACATACACATACACACACACACCACACACACACACACACACACACACACACACACACACACACACACACACACACACAAAACCAACACCAACCATCCTTAGCATCACATGCTTGGTTGGCATGGCTCTGCTGCACACCATGAACCACCTCAAGAGAAGAATCCGCATGAATCGAGCGGCTGAATATTTATGAACGGCTTTGTCACATGTGCGCCCCCCCCCCCCCCCCCCCCCCCCCCCCCCCCCCCGCCCGCCCCATAACCCGTCCTCGGCCCCCATTTAATATGTGTGTGTGTGTGTGTGTGTGTGTGTGTGTGTTGCTCTCCATGCTTGGTTATTGCCCATGCAGCCGTACTTCCCTCTGCAGGAGGAAAAAATAAGACAAAGAAAACCCATTAAGAGGGACAGGAGCAATGCGCGCGCCCCCCTGCGTTCTCATTCTTCTGCTGCTGCTGCTCTTCATTCACTCATTTCTTGCAGCCGTTCATTCATTCATTCATTTCCCACTCACCCATTCACACAATTCCTGCAGCAGAGTATGTGAATGGACGGACAAATGGGATGAATGCGGAGAGCCACCTGTTCTGTTGATGCACTGTTTGCTACCGTTACTCTAGTTTTTTTAGGTTTTTGTTTTTGTTTTTTTGTTCTACACAGTTGGAATAGCCAATAGCAACAACGTGTGCGCGTGCGTGCTCGTGTATGGAGATGGGGGGGTTAACATGGCAAGTCTCAGGGGACACCAGAGTACACCGTGTTCCCTGGGTATGAGTTTTGGGAGCTCTGTGCATAGACCAAATAAACCCCCCACCCCCCCCTCTCTCGACGACTCGCTCTGTCTCTTGACATTCACATGCTAGATTACGTAACATGGGGGGGGGGGGGGGGTAAAGTCTCCCTCCATCACAAATGCACGGTTTGCTGCACAAGCATCTTCGATTCAGAAGAACTCATGAGGTCTGTTTTTTTAGACTGCTCCTTCTATTTCTGAGGCGGCCGTGATAAAAATAAACTGCCCCCCCTCCCCCTCCCCTCCAAAAATCCATCATCCACCCTCATCCACTCTTAGACTCAGAGAAGCTGAATTTCAAAGCCCGTCCTTCATCATCGGAATCGTGTAAATATCAGGAGCTGATGCGGCTGATCACCTTTATCGCTTTGTATCGACTGCGCAGGTTGATGATGAATCCAGGGCAAAACCCGACTCCAGATCAGTCCAGTCGCCGTTTTTGACTCCCAGACTACTTCACTTTAAAGCCGATATAAATACATGAGCTACATTTTTGCTGTGGTTTCTGTTTTGCGGAGGTGAGAGAAATTGTTGCCTCTCTCAAATATTTTAGCATTTTCTTGATGGGGTTGTCTGTGTTGGCTAAAATCAGCGCATCGTTCCCTGCAATGTTTGGCCATTCGCGTTTCTTGTCGTGAGACAGGAGGGATTAAAGCGTGTTTTGTTTTTTGTGTTGGTTTTTTTTTTTTGTTTGTTTGTTTTTTTGATAAAACAACCCCGGTTTGGTATGCATATAATATCCAGCAGCAGAGAGAAGAGCTGGTTGGTATTTATAGCGATACTGTGTACATCCACGATGGTCACACGTGCAGCAGCCGCTTCCCTGCACTCCTGCTGAAGTTGACATGTTAACACTCACTGGCTGCTATATTTAGCCCAGCCTCACAGTGCTGTTACTATTCCCAGCATTGTACATGAGGGGGCGGACGGTGCGGGTTTTTTTCCTTTCTTTTTTCTTTTTTAATAAAAGGAAAGAAAAAGTTCCCTTTTCACAACTGATTAATTCTTCTGGGCACATCTCGGCCTGCTATCAGCCACTGACACCATACTAGCTCAGGGAGTTAAAGGCCATCACGATTCCAACAATGGAGAGTTGTTGGAAAGAGCTTTGATTGGTAGCAAATTAATGCCTGGACAGAAATCGCTGATAATGCTGCAGGAGTCGACCATGGGCCCTTGAACAGAGCACTGATGGTGCGTAGTTGACCTTGACCTCTGACCTCTGTGTGGAGTAACAGGCAAGAAAAAAATAAGCTTTCCTCACATGTGGAATGTCATACAAGGCTACATTAATGTTTTCAAAACATCTGAATATACTGGTGACACAACATTAAATTCACACCTTACACACTTGTGTCTGGTGCAAGACTGATGATAACTCTTCACTGTGTTTCCCAAAAGGAAGCAGTTACTGTATATTTCAATCAAATGCTGCTGTCCCTCTAATGATAGTCAAAAGTGTTGTCAAGCGAAGCTCTCCATGGGCATATTCTGGGCAAACCCTGCCTAAACTACCCAAGCCCAGTGTGTTTTCAGCACCAAGGATAGCTCCAATTAAAACACATCTGCTCAGAGGTTCAGCATGATGGACAGTGCAGTCTTTGCCTTCTGTGGTGAGAAGCTGTTGTCCTTTTCGCTCTTCTCACATCTTGTCCGAGGCATTGGTGGAAAATGTCATGAGGTCAAGGAAGGACGTGAAGCAGAATTCACGAGAAGCTGGGAAAGGATAACTCCGTTGCTGAGAAAAAGGACCACTACACCCTGCGATTGATGAGAAAAGTGTGCACCAACTCATGAAGAAACTGCTGAAGCATTTAGCAGAGTGACAGAAGCACCTCTTCTCCTTTTGCACATAATGGTTTTAGATTAAACAAGAAAGAAATGTGAGAAGGCGCAGAGGTTTTTGTAGCCTATAATGAATTTGAGAAGTTTGCTCTCCAGGTCTTCTATCTCAGTTAGAAAATCTGAAATATTTTTCAGTAGTATTCCTTGGTAAGTTAATTTGGAGTCCCATTTCATCAGGAGAGGAGTTCATATGACACTTGTTATTCATCAACACTGTGACATAAAGTGTAGCATGCTGCATATATATGTTTAAAGTGCTGCTATTAAATTTGCATGTTAACCAAAGTCAGATCATCTGTTTCAGGACACCAATTTTGTGTTAATGTGGTTGGCGCTGCTTTTGCCTACAAAATAGCAGCACTGAACGCAACACATGACAACAACTAGAGGAGCACAACAAGTGAACGCACCATCCACATGTACAGCAGCCTGGCCTGAACTGACAAAACGTGGGGCTCATTTCTGAGACCTAATCACTTCAATACCCCCACCCCCACCCACCCCACCCCCCACACACACAGGTTCATAATAAAGTGAGGAAACTCATTGAGCTCCACCAAGTGCTTCAGGACTATTGATTTACCTTCACTTCTACTCTCACATGGACTCGTACAGTCGTTCCTTCCTTCCTTCTCTCTTTCTCTCTCTGAGGGTCGTCTTCGCTTCCTCTCCCGCTGCTGCCGCCCACTCCTCCTCCACCACTTGATTATTTTCAGCTCCGCCGTGTGTGTGTGTGTGTGTGTGTGTGTGTGTGTGTGTGTGTGTGTGTGTGTGTGTGAACGCATGTGCAAGGCATTGGCTGGCTGGCTTGCTGACTGGCGGGCTGGTTTGGGAAATACCTGGTCACGATCAATGAGGAAAGGGTTTATCTTAGTTGCATACCGCCCCCTACTGACCTGAAACGAGAACTTAAACTTAGACCTTAAACGCACCATGATGTCTGTGCCAAAAAAGATGTACAGTATCTTTGCAAAAATACACCATCAGCCTGCAACTCTGTGAGGACGACAGATCAAATAAGTAAAATAAAAATAATAATAATGATAATGAAAAGAAACAAAATAGCAGAGGAAACTGACACATTATAAAGAAGTTCGTGCAATGTTAAGACCCAGCACGGTGTATCATAGAAGATATTATTCACACACAAACACACATGTAAACACAAAAATATTGATCTAGATAAGGGTACATGTGTGATGCCTTCACGCCCTTGCGGCTTTAGTTCATTTCAGCACTGATTCAGCACAGTACTTGACCAGTAATTGACAAACAGTTCAGGGTCTTAATCATTAAATGTGTTCGTCCTCGGTCATGAAAAGGAATGGGACGTGATTTGGGATTTTTCCTCTCCCTCTCTCCTCTCTACATTGCTTGGCCGGATCAAAGTGTTCCTCCATGCGCCTTAACCCGAGCAGAAATACAAAGAGAGACAAAAAGACATCATGAAAGCTTTAAGTGACTCGTTCGGTGGGGATAAAAATAGATCTGGTTGCTTTGCGAGGAAAACCCTGGTCTGGATCGCCCTCTAGTGGGGAGACCAAGACAAGAGATCGTCACTGAATGGACAAGCTTCTTCTCATGTCGCTCATTTTCTGCAATAAAGCAGCTGTAATTTTCAGCAGTGTGGTAAAGCCACAGTGTGTTTTGCACTGTGTATGCAAAACCTGCATCTCAATCAATTTGTATTATGAATGTTCTCAATTTTGGGGGGGTTTTATTTTTATTGTTTGCAAAATCCACATTTCATGTAGGAATCCTATTTATATTATACTCTCTCTTTTATGTGTTTAACTTCACTACGAACAATGTCAGCTGCTAACTGCATGTAAGGGTTTGCAGTTTATCTTCATGCATACATCATACTGAACCTGATGCATTCAAATAAAACCATTTCTGTACGATGGTGGGTTTATTTATGGCACTGAAGCATCATGCAAAGAAAAACATCTCATGCTGCACCTGCGCTGTTTCTTAAATATGCAACTTTTCTGTTTGGTGGAGAACAGTGGTTCTGTTTTTCCGAGTTCCAACTATTTGGGGTTGCCTCCCTGTAAAACGCTGCCACAGTCGATTCAGAAAATTGAGAGTTTGAGCGCCCCTCCTCCTCCAAAGCATCCACCTACACACAGCAGCACACACGTGTCTTCACATGCAGACCTGTAGCACCCACTGAGAGCGCTCTGTGTGTGTATGCGTCTTCTATCTTTGTGAGAACCAGGTGTGGATCTTATGGAGTGCATGCGGACACGTTCCTTGTTTTTCTGCATCTGCATTCAGATGAGGAATAAGAGCATTAGAATTAGATAATGTTTATGTGAGGTTTAAAAGGTTAAAAATTCATGTTATTTCAGGATTTTAACCACGTATGAACTGGAATTAAATTAGGACTCAGGGCTAAGACTTAAGACTGAACACCTTGCACGTGACATTACTGTGTATGTGTACACACTCTTTTTGTTTAGATTTAGACCGAGAATAATAAATAAAACCTAAACTACAAACACCAAAAAAGACAAAAGTGAATTAACAATCATCTACCTTTAAAAACTTGAAATGAGGAAACTTTAAGACCAGGCTCCAGATAAAGTAGAAATCTGTAGGAAATAAGTGCTACCAGACAGTAAATATTAAACTGAATGCCAACTCTAACAACTTTTTGATAAAGCTTAATGTTCACAAACCCCATCAGAATTGCATGAGGTTGTTTAGAAATATTCTAAACCAAGATTATGGCTTTGGTCTGAGGTTCAAGTTTAAGACACAGGTTCAAGTGCACTTTATGTTCAGTGGAGTGAATGTAGAGGATGGAGGGTCCTCGCTTGTATTGCAGCATAAAAGTGTTTGTATGTGCAGGAGATTGTGTGCATGACTGAACGTGCAGAAAGCAAGCAGAGCCTCCACCACCAGTGTGTAAAATAGTGCGTGTTCTAAACATGGCAGCAACTATTTATAGCCCCTTCAATTATTGAGAGCCGGATTCTACTCTTTTCTACTTCAAAGCTGACACACCCACCCCTCAGCACCTCAACACACACACACGCACTTACTAGACTGAGGGGAGGGGGGAGGCACGGTGTTGATGCAGACATGGAGACAGTTGAGAAGACACGTTTCTGTGTGTATTCTAAATGGAGATGCCAGATCACCAGCTAAAATTATTTCCTCTCCACTCTGCTTTGGTACAGATATTCAGTGGGTGAACACAAATAGACAAGAGGGGAAAGGAAAGACAGCAGAATGGAAAGGATAAATGGGATGACTTGTGAGAGGACAGAATGGGAGGGGAAAGGTAAATTTAGAGAAGATTTTGAACGAGCAAGACAAGCTTAGCATTGAGAAAGCAGGAGAACTGTGTGCATCTTTGTCTTCATCCGCGAGCAGCCTGCAGCTCGACGACCGCAAAACTGAGCGTAAACAAGCAAACAACAAAAGTTTCATACTTCCATACAAGTTTATGATAAAAATCCAATGAAACATCATTGATTCATACAAAGTAGCATAGTCAGCCAATTCAACTTAAGCTCTAATAAAAAAAAGGAAACAAGATTAAATAAAAAGGTAGAAAGAAATGCATTCAACATGTTGCAAAACAACAGGATCTTTATCTTTTCCTACGACAATCTGACAAAAAATATTCATCAGTTACAAGTTGGCAGTCTTTTGTTCCACAAAAATACACAGAATAATATTTTTTTTAAAAATGGGGAAAAAAACATTTAGATTTACTTCAAACTAACGCCTCAGCCAAGAGGAACACAGGGAGGAAATGTTAAAAAGTCTGAGCCCAGTGTGTGATATTCTGAAGAGAGGAAACCAAACCCCCAACCCCGTCCAAAAACAAGCAACTCTGGATGTGCAAGTTGGGAAAGTGGAAAAAGATGCAGAGACCAGTTTAAAAAAAAAAAAAAGAGGAGTGGGTGACAAATAGTCCATGTTGGTGCCGAAAAGATCTTGATGTGATGCAGTTCAATGAGCAATACTGTATGTACTGCAAGCGTCTCAGTAGATCCGACCTCGGCTCCTGTTGCCTCTGGCTCCGAAGCCTCGTCCTCGGCCTCCCCTGAACCCGCCACGCTGCTCTGGAGTCCACAAGACACAAAGTTCAGTAGTGTCATACATGTGATCACCGCTATCATTAGTTTTTCCTGTCAACAGTCTTTACAACCACAATTCATTAAAAGTTGGGACGCTGTTTAAAATATAAAAACAGAATGCAATCATTTGCAAAGGAACTGTTTACCTACAACAGATTTACAAAGTGTTTCTGAGTAAATATAGTAACATCATTTATCCAATCATGTGTTCTCAAAGTGGTGAGCCTCTCTCCATCCTCGCTTGTGAGCGACTGAGCCTTTCCAGGATGCCCCTTTCATACCCAATCATGATTCTATCACCTGTTACCAAAGAGCCTGTTTTTGGAGTGTTCCACATCTTTCCCAGTCTTTAGTTGCTCCTGTCCCAACGTGCTTGCAACGTGTTTGAAACGTGTTACTGGTTGTGTTACATTAAATTCAAAATACGCAGATATTTACAAAAATCAATGAAGCTGATGAGGTCAGACATTAAATATATTGTCTTTGTGCTGTTATCAACTGAATGTATGTCCAAAAGGATGAGCAAGTTATCAGATTCCACTTTATTTATATTTTACACAGCGTTCCAACATTTTTGGTATCAGATGAAGATTGTGTATAAAAAAGTCCCATCAGCTCTCGCCTGACAATGACTTAATCTGTGTGGACAACAGCCAATGTTTCAGGGCTTCAACACATAGAAATAAATGTAGATATTTATTCACGAAACAGATCAACAATAAAGAAGAGGATTATGCTGCAGGTATATCTAGAAAAGTTTGATGCTTTTTTTCAGCTGTGACTTTCAGTCGTCACTGGACTTAATTTAACTCCATCCTCCACTGAAGAAACCAGAGCTACCTTTAAACCTACGAAGTGGTTAGAATATAAAAATACATCTTTCAAGTTTCAGGGGAGTGTGTCTTCAACAGTGAAGACAGTGAAGGTTTCCTTTGACTTTCGTGCCAACCAAACCTTTAAACAGGTCTTCAGACACAGATGTGATTAGAAAACAGTAACTGTGGCTATGAATGAGTCAAATAACCCAAAGTACAGGATAAAATAAATACAGGCTAACGTGTGCTCACCGTAGTTAAAATTGCCAATTGTGGCGCTGTACTTGCCGCTGGGGGGGTTATAGATTTGCCGTGCGTCCCTCCGGGATTGAGGAGAGATCTGTTTTTTTGTGCTGCCACCAGAGCCCATCTCTTCACCTGAAGGGCGCTTGGGTCTACAAGCACAAAAGAAAAGGAGATGATGACCTAACAGGGCAACAAGGACACTCAGCTGTGGTGTGTACAGCTTCTGACTGTTACATTTGACAACAAGTGGGAGCAGACTTACGCGACTGCCTCGGTCTTCTGGACAGGTTTCCAGGACAGAGTGACTGTGCTCTTGAATGATGGAGGGTTGTGGAAGAGATCCTGGAATGGAAATAAAGATCAAGAGAGGGATTTCAAAGCAGAAACTTTTTTAGTTCATATCTCATCGTTCTTTATTCACTGACCAGAAAAACAGAAACCATGTACATCATAATGCTACCCTGTGCAACAGTCCTTATAATGAATATTTCCCTAATAAAAGTTGAAATTCTCAATTGCTCACGCAGTGTCAGAAAAGTGCTGGGTTTACTTTTGTGTTACAGTGGATTGCATTATTATTGTGAGGCATGTCTGCTTATCTTGAAAGATAAATGATAGGAAAAAACAGGTTTTTGCATATTGCAGCTCAAAGAAAAACGCCTGAAAACTCACCACAAAAAATAATTCAGTACAAAAACCACTTAAACGGTGTGGATAAAAACTGAACAGAGCATTTACAGGTTTACCGTGTTGTATTGCATTTCATTATACGGCCATTTTGATTTTTCTGCAGCACCTGAACGCCTTACCTTGATGAGGATGTTGATGTTGTTTGTGATCTTGAGGGCCACCACTTTGATCTTGTTCTGATGAATACAAATACAAGCTCGTCGTAAAAATGTGTAAGAGCAGAATTGTCAGAACACAAAAAAACTTGCACTGTTATGTTTGCATTGTTGTTGCATGCATGAAGTTTCTACTTTAGCAAAGCAATCAAACTTAATGTGATTGTTACCTCTTCTGTCTTCAGAGCATCTCCAGTCTTGCCTTGCAGTGCTACTCGCAGCTGTCTGATGTAAACCTGCAGGCCTCTGGCAAAATACTGTAACCTGTTGAAACACAAAGTACAGTCAATTCCATGTGGAAGATGTTATAAAATGACCAAGAGCTTTTCTTTAGATTAAGCTAAACCGTCAAACATACCTAACATGCTCAACATCACATTTTGGTACAACTACAATCCTGATTCCAAACTGGTTGGGACAGGAGCTCTAGCAGACATTATCAGGTGCCATTCCCTCACCTGATCTTGAAGTCTTTGAGGCGCTCGGCGTCCACTTTGTCGAGGAGGAAATCTGGCAGCTTCTTGCCCAGCTGGTGGAAGCCGAAGAGGAGACACTCCACGTAGCTGAACTGCAGTTTGGGTTCCTCATTTGCAGAGTTCTCTCCATTCTCCACCTCATCTGGTGGCAGAGGCATGAACTCCTACACAGACAGAAAAAAACATGAAAAATCATGAATGGGAAATTTTTTTGTTATTCCAACTTTACTGTCAAGCCATTTGGAGCATTAGCAAAGGGATACACTGGATAGCTTTTTATTCTAACGGTGCTTATTTTAATATTTTTTGTTGAGCATGTACTGGACTTCGCTCTACAATAAGTGAATGTGAATTAGAAGTCATTTCTAGTGCAAGTGCAAAAAAACTGTAGTTCCTAGACTGGCCACCTGAGGCTGGCTCCAAAAGTGAGTCAATTCCTACAGACGCTCATATTAAAAGGCCCAAAAGAAATAAACAGGTTTACAGCCTGGAACAAAAACTGCTGATTTCCCCATTGTCAGCTGTGCAGAGGGTAAACCTTTAAATAACTCACTCATTGAAATCATATTCGGGCTTAAATGTCTGCATAATTATGGGCATGGCCACTGACTGACAGCTAGCTGTAAGGTGACTTCATTCGGCCCACCTCAGTTCCACCCACATTCTACCTTTTTGCCCATTTTTGGATTAGTCAGGAGTATGGCACAGTCAAATTCTCTCATACTTTGTGTTTAATAACTGACAGTAACGGATGTAAAAATCTTGGTGTATAAACAGCAAATACTGAGAACAGATGGGACAACCTGACCAGGCAGAGACAATAAGTCATGCTCCTGAATATCACAACAACTACTATTAAAGTAACCTTAGCCAGAGAATTAATCCTTAGCTGGCCAGTGGCCACGGTACAAAGCTGACTTGGAGGATCAGCATACAGGATGCACATGTGCAACAAAAGCAAAGTAAAGAAACACTAAAAAGTGCAGTGAAATCTCAGAATGGATCCGTGGGGAAAACTGACAGTGTGTATTTTGATAATTAAGAGCGTTTCCTCTTGTATTCCTCCACATCCAACAACAATATGAAAATTCGTTCTCACCAGCAGCTTGGTAAACAGCATGTTGAGGTTGGCCTCCAGTTTCTCCATGTCTCCACAGAACGGACTCATCTCAGCCAACAGCTTCAGCACCTACACACACGCACACGCACACGCACACGCACACACACACACACACACACACACACACACACACACACACACACACACACACACACACACACACACACACACACACACACACACACACACAGCTTTAGCAGATCCCCTCACGCAGTGTAATGTGCATTGCTAATGAGAAACAGTGTTGCGTGGTGCAGACTAATGACCCATTAACAACATGCAGTTGGCTGACACCTCTGACAGGTGGCTGCCACGCTGACTTTGTTTACTACTACAACCGCTCACCAAATGTCAGACATTAGGAGTATCGACCTCACACCAGTGGCCATATTCGTCAGGCCTCTCAGGAGTGGAAGTGATGATTCGGACTGAAAAAATCCAGGTCAGGAAACTAGTCTTCTTGTGTTTAATGGCCACACAGGCTTGTAAACTGCAACACTTGAACATGCACTGTTTGTCCTTTGAGCTATACCTCCAATTCTGGATTACCAGTTTAATCTTTTCTTCAAATGACATGTTTAATATTTAACACGGAAACCACGAACTCTCCTCCATTATGTAACACTGCGGGTTTATATTATGGTCACCACCTCTAATCATTCGTTTAGGAGAGATCACATTTTGGCATGGCAGACAGTTCTAAATACTATAGACAATACAATACCCATGAGCCTCTGCTGTCACTGGCTTGGACAGGAGGCCAGTCAGAGGCACAAATCGGGGCGGTAGTGTAGGGCTGGGCGATATGGATGAAAACTCTATTGTGATATGTTTTATATCGGTTGATATCAATAATTATTGATATTTTTTATGACCTATTTAAAATAATGACCAGGAGAAAAATACATTCAATTTAAACATTTTTATCTTAAATTTAACCTTCCTCTGATTATAATCCCCTCAGCTATCAAGGCAGAAAGGAAATGTCAACACAACCATGGAAAACACTCAAATAATGAATGTAAAAAAAGTGTAAAAATGTAAACAGAGAGAAACCTGAGAACTTTTTTTCTGCAGGTTTAGTGCAGAAAGCTCACAAGCTGATTCACCTTCTGCTGAATAAAATGTTTTCAAATATGTGCAGTGTTTTGGAAACATAGCAGAAACTGAGGTAGACTTGACATCAGTAACATACAAACAAACAAACAAACATGATAGACAGTACAGTAACACTGACTGAACTATAAAACCAGCTTAGACATATGAACAACTTTAGTCACTCTTCTTACTCTAAACATACATGAACTATTCAATTATATTTTTATTGCAAGTGTGTTTAAGAAAAAAAAAAGTAAGTGTAAGACATGTTTATAACCTGGCTTCTCCTCAGTGCTCAGTGAAGCATGTCTTTAGCTGTATGATATACCGCTGCCTCCGTTACATCTTTGTGCCTTTTAGATGATTTGTCATCAGGCACTGAAGCTGATACCTCTGCATGGTGGTCTGCTGCTTGTGCGGTGGTGCTGCGGTTGGCAGACGTTGGCGAATACAGCTGCGCTCCAAAGAGTGAGCGCGGCTAAGGTGGTTAAACAAGTTTGTGGTATTACCGGTCTTGGTGGGGACGACAGTCTTGCATAACTCACAGACCACATTGGTCTAACTACAGTCCGACTTATGAAATCCAAAAAACTCCATACCGGCGAGCTGACTTTCCCTGTTTTATCGACAATTTCTTCGCTCGCTGTAGCGCTCACTTTCTATTTCTCATCTCACTCCTCGCGGAGCAACAAACACGTGACAACGACACGGCGCAACCGAACTTGATAATGTTACATGATTGGCGTGTTAGCATGTCTCTCTCACTGATTAGCGATTACTCCCTACGTTGCTCAGTTACCTGAGAGCGAGTGCCTTTGTTCATGCAACCAACCTCACTTCGCAACTTCAGGTTTCTTCCGACGAATAATAAAAAAAATAATCATCAAATGTTTTATCGAATGCATTTTATATTGATATTGATGACGTGTCTATCGCGAGACATATCGCTATTGTTTTATCGTCCCAGCCCTACGGTAGTGAATTCAAAAGCTTTGTCCTTACAGTTGAAAACAAAACATGGTGCCATGGTTGCAGAATTCACCCATAATGGAACACAAACTCAAGAGTAAATGGACGACTTATACTGCAGGGTGTCTTTTCAGTTTTTGCTAGCAGTGCATGTCACAGAATTTTAAGACCAGTGATTGGATCTTTCTTACCGAAATGTACTTTTTAACATCTGCTTCAAAGTTGTTATTGTAACACGTCAATCCAGGATGTGGTCGGTATGTGATCAATAAACATGAAAAGCAAGAAACCGTCATTTCTCATTTGAGAGTGAAAATAAGAACCAACCTCCAACTGAATGTCCAGCTCAGCCACGGGACTTGTCAGGGCACTGAGGTTGGGAAGGACGTGTTCACAGAAGTAGGTTACAAAACGTGTGGAATGGACATTTTTCTACAAGACAGGAGAGAAGTATGATCAATCAAAACTTTAAATACAGTAAACCACAACTACATGCCAAATAAACAAATATTAAAAGAGACAATATGCACTGTGCATACACCTGCAGATATTTGAAGATAAATCTTCAAACTGATTAATCATTTATGTTCTTTTTCATGCAAATATTTAAAACTTTGTCACGGTAAAGTGTGTTGGTTATACTCACAGAGAATAAGGGCAAGGCCTGGCGTGTGCACTGCAGCAGGCGGTCAACAGTGTCAGGGTCACCTGGGTTGAGGGCCTGCTCCAGGAAAGCCTGCTCCACCACCAGCTCCACCAGCTGCTGCCGGCCGTTCACCGTCTGCAGTACCCGCAGGCCCGACACTACGCGCATCAACAGCACAAACTCCTCTCCTGTCACATCTTCCAGCACCTGAGGACGCAGCAGGGAAGCAAAAGATACCATTTATCAACATGTGCTCTTGTCTGTTTTTATACAGGCTAACATCAACCTAACACTGCATTACTGTTTGAACTCCAT
Organism: Chaetodon trifascialis; assembly: GCF_039877785.1. Taxonomy (NCBI): domain Eukaryota; kingdom Metazoa; phylum Chordata; class Actinopteri; order Chaetodontiformes; family Chaetodontidae; genus Chaetodon; species Chaetodon trifascialis. The sequence continues at coordinate 3,909,488 of NC_092065.1, read as the reverse complement.
CTAACATAGTGTCAATATAAAAACTAGACACGCTTTTTGGGCAATAAGTCAGCGGAGTTTTGGCCAAAGTAACACATAAGACAAAAATAATCTTCACCTTTTTTAACAGTGACTAAAAACATGGCCTTTAAATCAGATCTTTACTAGGGGAGAGACGCTGATGTCCAAACAAATTCACAAGTCAGTTTCACTCGTTTACAAAACAAATGCAAGTATTAGAACCAGTCACAGCCAAAACAATCAGCTTTGGCCAGTGGTAATCTTCACACATCCTGATTCCATTATTTGGTAAAGATCGCTAATCAATTCTACACCATCTGCTAACCTTCTTTGTCTCTGCAAAGACATAATCCTCCACATCCTTTGTCATGACATCCTCTGGCAGGGTCTTCAGTTTGGCTGACAGAAACTTGATGGCCCTTTCCCGCACAATGTCCTCCCCCTGAAGGATCTGAGAGAAGAGGCCACCGAGAGTACCTGGATGACAAAAGACAGCATTAGATAGGGATGTGTCAATGCAAGTGGAAAACTATAGTCAATGGGATCACAATCCCAATCTGAACTCAGAATGAAACAGTCATAAAACACACACTTTACAAAACAGTACAATGTGTAAGCAACACTTACCCTTCGCATCTATCTTGAAGATAGAAATAAGTGCTGCATTCACTTGGTTGAACTCTGCTGTATCATCTGAAAGTATAAACAATTACAGATTTTTCAGGATCTTTTTCCCCAATATTAGGATAGAATTACATCAAAACCAAGAAACCAATGTGCTGTACAGACTGACAAGCAACTCTGATGTCTACAATATCCAGGGACTAACACTTAATGTAACTGAGACTGAAGAAAACAACATGACTTTATTTTTAGAGTTTAACCCACTCCTGTCAGTAAGGCTGTTCGCAAAAACAAATTCAATACAATACCTGTCTGAAGGAGCTGGGTGAGAATATCTGCAACTCTGAGGATGTTCTCGCCAGTTGCGAATCGTGGGAGCTCCTTGATGGCCTGTCGCCGAATCTGTACAAAGACAAGTACACATACACACAAACTGGGTATGAATGCATAAAAATGACTATTATGAATCAGAAAGGGGAGGAAACTTCACATCAACACACAGAACCAGTAATCTTAACCCATATGAACTTAAAAGACAAGACAAACTCTCAGATTCCCATGCACCCCTATGTCCTTTAATACTCACCGACACATCCTCATCTTCACAAAGATCAAGCTGTGCATTGATGGCAGCATCGGCCAGCTCCGGAAAGCTGCTAAAGAACTTGGGGATAAACTGTGCTGCCAGGCGCTTCTCCTTCGGACCGCCCTTCACACCATCCAAGATTACTTGGTAGGCATCTTTGTGCTGCGGAATAACAGACAGTACATTTTAAAGATGCACTACAGCAGTATCACATTCATCATTCATGCTGTACGTCAAATCCTGGCTTTTAACAGCTGGTGCTGCTCGGGACATTGAGTGTATCTGAGTGTAGCCGTTCGCCTGGCTATGTAAAAACCTGTGTATGTATGTGTACTACAGTGAGGTGGGAATACTCTGAAAGTAGCCTATTTGAGGGCAGAACTGGCACCAACAAACTTGGGGATGCTCTACTCTCGCTTATGATCATCACTTGACGTGTACATGCATGCAAGGGGAACTTCACTTGTTTAAAAAAATAAAGGTAATTTTAACAGTGACTCCTCAGCTTGCGGAAACTGCTGTACATCTCTGTCCTCTGTGGTTCTAAGGGAGCTTTCTAAAGTATGAGGAAAAATAACACTGGTGGTGTCATCAGGGTTATCCAGGTTCGACCAGGAGACTAGAAATTGATAACAGAGCAGTTGCATCACAAACTGGGGGCGTTGAGTTTGAGAGAAAATATACTAAAACAAAGGCATGAAGCTGCACTGTGAGCAAATATTTTCAACAACAGGCTGAAAGTGAGGAGTTCTGCTGGATTGATTTTGGCCATACTTTCTTGTGAGTGCCCTGATGGAAATACAATACTACGTCGCAGGAAAACCATCTCTAAAAAAAGAGGGATTCTCAAACGGCGATGGAAAACTTGCCTTTGAGTTTCAGATACACATGAAGATAGAAACCGGTGTCCCTCTGATGTGGAGGGAGTAACCTCGACTTGCAGAGACAAAAACCTGCCAGTCCACTAAACTTTAACCATTAAGGAATTTAGGTGTTCTTTGTGATTCAAACGATTTCCCCCAGTGTTTTGCGACCCAATTAACTGATGACAACCGTCACAAACTTCTATCAACTACCAGTAAAAACAGTATCTATCGGGGTATTGCGATGAATTTAAGTCAACCACTAATGCTGAATTTGACTGTTCTTGGCTTTAGCTCCATTGAAAATGGATTCGCTGGTAAGAAAATAACCGTTTGTTTAATAATGGATCCCGAATTAGTACCGCCTATCAAAAGGCTCGCAATGCGAGGCCATTAACATTAGCCCGGTCACTACGGTCGCTAGCTACAGTTAGCCTAGCATGCACACAACAATGTTACGGCGCTTAACTCGACAAAATTAACAACAGTGCAAGTAAAATAACGTACAGTGATAAAGCAAAAAAGTTCCCAGTTCAATGGAGTTTAGAAAAGAAGACGTGTGCCTTTGCTTACCTGGCTGAGGTTTTCCTTACTAGCATCAGCAAGGACCCCATAGTTACGATAGAGATCCTCGATGGTGACCGCCATCAGCGTGCGTACGGGTGCCTGCCGCTCACAGATAAGACCTCCGATAAAAACACAGAAGAAAACCCTTCTCGAGTCACTTTTGCACAGCTGCAGACGACTGTAGCACAAACAACGCCGTATTATCGAGGAATATGCCCTTCGAAAAAGGGACGCGAATTTATGAAATTTCGAGACCCGTTAATGAACACCCCCCTACGGTCCGTCTTCCCGCAATCTCTCGTGTACTAGCTAAAATGCTACGGAACAATTAGTACAGAGCATGCGCAGGTTTAGCCAATCCTGTGGGGAGTCACAACACATGTGACCACATGCGAGCGCGGAAGTGGTGCGCCGTAAAACCGTTCATGTTGCCAAAGTGACGTATTATATTCAAAATATTTATGTTCTCCATTTTCTGTACGGTGTGCTCCCATGTTTACTTATATGATCTGTTTACTCCTGTTTATATGTTAATATGACGAATATGAATAAATATGATTCATGTACAAGCTTAGAATTTTCAAAAATGTATAATATGTCGTGATTGTACATGAAATCCAAATAGATTTTAGAAAAAAAAACAAAAAAAAAAAAACAGATCCATGAGTAATTAGTAATTTTTGTAGGATGTGTATCTTCATAGCTACATGCCAACTTTACAGGTTAATATTAATATTGTATGTAAAAGTTTTGGTCATTTAGACTAAGTTAGTAACTAAGTTACTAAGTTGAGACAATATCTCAAAAAAAAAAATCACTAAGAGTATTCTCTAAATTCAAAAGTTTGTTCATTAAGCAATAGTCTACACTGATGTTTTTGAATGAGTAACACTGATAACTATTTTTTGACCAATTTCTTTGCATTCACTTGATCATATTGAATGTTATTCAAAGTAATGTGACTTGTACTTGACCTATGAAAGCATGTGAAAAAAGAAGACATCAAAACAGAAAATCAGTGCAAACACTTTTATTTAATTAATTAGACGCAACAACAGTTCTGTACAAGCAATTTCCCCTTCCAATTAAATGTTTCCGGCATAAAACGTTGAAGCACAAGGAAGTTCTGGATCCTGGAAATTTGGTTTCATAGGAATCGGATTCCTGCTCCAAACTGGACTCCATCACATATCCTGCAAAGGACCACAGAAAATCAGATGAAACCAATACCAAAGCAACGCAAGAATCAGATTATTTTTGGTGCAGTTTACAGACACCGAAACAGTATATCTCTTGAAAGAGTGTTCTTACAATGTGTATGTAATGTTATGTGAATCTACATGATTGTCCAGAAAAAGGATTTGTTTACTGTGAAAGGGTCTGCTTGTCAACTTTTATTCTTCTGTTCAATATTTACTGTATTTGCTTTAATAGGGCCTTCAGTGTATTTCACACATATAGACAGATGTGAGAGTTACACTGCATGAGATGCAGAGACTCACCTGTACAGACAGTTCCCGTGTGATTGGTATATGCAGGTCTTCTCTAACTAAAATTCATCATTCAGTGTCTATTTGCAGGTAGGCAGGTTTACCTAGAGTGCCTTAAATGTTTTAAATCTAGTTGGTGAAACTCAAAATCATCTTAACTAAAACTAGCTAACCTAATCTGCTTTACCTGTCTCCACTCTGGACTCCCATGGGAATGCAGTAATTCAGCTCCAGTCTGGCAATGTTCCCGAGACGCAGCACAATGCCCAGTCCGTATGACCAACGGATGCATTCTGCCAGTTTCTTCAAATGTGCTCGTGGCCCCTCACCTGAGTGAAAACGAACATATAGCCTCAGACACACAGAAAGCATCTGCAAAACACTTCTGTCCAAACCTGAACTACACAAGAGAGAGATAAAAACTCAAACTGACCTAATCCTGCTGAACAGTCACTAATATCAAGGTCCGGTCCACAAAAATCTTTCACTGACATTTCATTAATGCTTGTTCTGTTTCCAATACTCACCATAGTTTAAGTTACAAAGGTTTCCAGCATTGAGAAAGAAGTGCATTCTGAAGAGGTCACCAAAGCCCCCCCTGCCTGGTCTGAAGGGTAGAGGCGTGTAGAGGTGGAGGCCTCCAGCCCAGTAGCCCTCTCCTCCCAGGTAGTCGCCTGTCATACCAGTTATACCAGAACACAATATTTCAATAAACCATCAAGCTTCAGTTTGGTTGGCAAGAAACTCAGCCAAGTCAATGTCTCACCTTCACTCTGTGGGCCCATACTGTACATGCTGAATCCCCTGATACTGGTGGGGCCACCTAGATAGAACCTAAAAGGTCGACAAAGACACACAAAAAATAAAGTATATATTACAATCGCTAGCTTTCTGTGAATACAGGAATAATTACATTTTTTAATTAGTTATTGTAGTTTGTTTTATTGTAAGCCTGCTTATGAACACAGTCATCAGTAAAAGAGTAAACTGTACTCTAGTAAGAGTAACTCGGTCAAGTATATTTTTGACTCAGCCTGACTTAACACTTTGCCAGGACATATATATAATGTCTGCAATGTTCATCTTAAATAAGCATCCATAAATGCATTTGAAATAATGGAAAAAAGATAGCCCTTATAACTCCAGAACTTGCCTGAGAATCATCATGTTTTCCTGTTTAATTTAGTATCAAAGTAATCCAGTGATGGCTGTGCAGACGTCTATGGATACAATGTAAACAGAAACTGCTAATAGCCAATTTGGCTTGCTTTTAATTAAGTTTAAACAAATGTAGGCCCCCAAAAAAGAGCAAATTTTTGATTTTGTCTGACTTTTGAAAAGCTCAGGTCTTTGGATAATGGTGATTGGTGGTGCGTTGCTCTTCCGTACCTGTCTGCTATGCTTGTTTGCTTGTCACCAATGGGCAGGAGCAAACCACCCCACAGTGAGGCAGAAAGGACCTGGAGGAGAAAGTAAAAGGGTCTGGTCGAGTTGACTTGTGCACAGAATAATAGAAACAAAAAACTAACCAAAAAAGTTGTTAATTTTTTAAAAATAAATATGTATACCTGGCCAAAGAAGGACTACACCAAGGTTACTGTAAATTAGGCTGTTGGTCATTTAGTTAATTTTCCTGCTCACAGACTTTCTCATTAAAGCCTGGGCATATTGTTTTAATTACTTATCTAGTACTTAAATCTAAAACCACAAATAATCTAATTATTCTGTATTCTCTAATTTATACTCGTACTTAAGTCCAGTAAAACTGCTTAAAGTTAAACTACATGAAGTGCATTTCATTGAAATAATTTGTTACTGGCTGAAATGTAAAATGTAGAATCTCACTGAGTCCCAGAAGAGGGTTTTGTTGAGCTGGATCTCAAAGTCCTCCTTCAGGAAACTAGCGTCTCCTCCAGTGTAACCAGCAAGTTCCTACACAACCACAACACAAAATATCAACCTGGTGTCCAAGCTCAGTCATATTATTTTCATAAAGCATGCGAAACAAAAGTGCTGTCTTCGTGTTAAACAACAAACCTGGTGGATCTTTAACAGGCCACCTTTCCTGGGAAGGATGGAGGAGTTTCTGGTGTCGATGACCATAGCATGCTGTAAAACAAAAATGGCACCATTCACTCAGCTACTACTAAATACTGCTTTAGTCCTGCAGTGTCTTTCGGGATATTCAGTCTTTTCCCTCAATTCAACATAATGCAAACCCAACATTCACAAACCCCACAAGTTACTGAAATTTGTTGTGCAAAAATCTTTGTGAAACTCTGATTAAGCACTGAAAAACAGCTTTGCCATGAATTCCCTGACAGCTATTTCAAAGCTCACAGTAAAATCTTAAATATAAAACAGGAGGCAAATACCGAAAGTGAGGACTTGAGGGAGTGTCCACTCTCTTCCCGGACGGCAAATGAGGCAGTGCGAGCCAGACAACCCAGCTCTCTCCACACTCCCTCCCACTTCAGGGTTTGGTTGGTCCTCCACACAGGGAACTGTGGGTGGCAAGTGGGTGATAATACACCAGTTTATTACTTTTATTTGTACAGTAAATGCAGTAAATGAGCATACAGCATTTGTTAATGGTAACAAGGCAACTTTTGTCTTGAAAAATAATAGTGATGTGACAGGCTCCTACTGGTAGATCTCTTTCATCATCCATCCTAAAATGATAAGTAAGTGTTAGCACAAGAAAAATGGTCTAAAACAACTTTTCATTTCTAAGGACAAAACTTGAGTCAAGAACTGGACTGACCATTTTGACGGCTTCTGTTATGATTCTTTTCAGCTCATTTAGTCATTTGTGTTAAAATCTAACCTAAATGGGTGAATCCCTGTGCAAAGAGGCAAGAGACTGTGAGCAAACAACAACAAAAATAGAAAATAGATCAAGCACATAAAAAGAAACAAGTATTTACACTCAGCTCTGCAGAGACGCCTCGGTCCGTCTCCCTCAGTGAACTCCATGGAAATTGACCTGTTACTTTGTACACGTTGAGTGAGATGCTGAAAGTGAAAGAAAAGAAACAAAAGAAGGTCAATATCCTGCAAGGATTCCTTTGTGATTAGAGAAAATATCCACCTGCATACCAACTGCAGATTGCTGAGACATTAGCCTCCTCACTGATGGGCCCAAATCTAGAGCTCAAGCACCAGGAGGTTCACCTTACCTGCCTAAAGTCGCCACTGTGCTAATGAAGGGAGTAATATGAACTTATAGGAAAAGAGTAAGAGTTCCTGCAGATACAGTGACACACATGCATGCCATGTACCAAGCGGATTAGACATGAAAACAAACAGATGTTCTGAATATCTTACTTCCGTTCAAAGTGTCCTGGTTGGGGTTTGAAGAAGGACAGACCGTAGGATGTCTCTTTGGTTCCGTAGGAGAACTGGAAAGTCATTTTTTCTGCCCGACCAAATACATTAGGTAACTTCAGGCCCAGTACCTGAAATTTAAGAGTGATGGATGTGAGCACTGTGCAAGTGCAGCAAGCTAAATCTGAATTCAACACTAGAAATGATCTTTACAGAGAGAAAGTGATCAACCAGTTTACTGAATCAAATCAGGAAGCAGATGGTGACATGGCCATCATAGCGCTCACCATGCTTCCTTCATTGTTTCCAACCATAGTGTTGTAACTGCCCGTCATCCGTCTCAGCTCGGTGACTTCAAACGTCACGTCGAGGCCGTTGGGAAGAGCATCCTCGCCTAAAGAGAAGAGAAGACAAAGAGAACATCAAAATTATTTTTATTTTTAGTTTAAAACAGAGAAAATTATACAGTAGAATATGTGCATTTATTTGGAAAGTGCCTATGTCTAATCGTTAATTTTTCCAAGACAGCATAGGGATCTCAGTACCTCGCGACGTGTCAATAACAACTTCAACTTTCCTGAAGATACCGAGACGCAGCAGCTTCTGTCGGGCCTCATGGGACTTTCGCATCACCTGCAAAACAAATGAAACCAGTGTTGATGTCAGGAAGGGCTGCTCACAGGCATAAATTGAACAAGTATCAGTAAGCACAGCTTCATTAACATGCACCTACATCAATCAAGTTCCTTGCCCGGAACACTTCTGAGATTTCGTATGTTAACAGGTCCTCCTTGGTTCTGCCGAGCCCATCTATGTGCACTCGCTGAACTACAACCTGAAAAAAGGAGGAACAGACAGCATTGGGAACATTAAGAACATCCAATACTATATCTAGCATATTAGTTACATACATTAAAAAAACACTCATTAGCCAAATATTATGTTGCAGTGTCTTCCAGCTATAAAATGATTTGCACTTTGCAAGAGAGTCTACTGTCATCACAGTGCAGAGCAAAACAAATCTTACATCCTTATTTTCAAGAACTTCTTGCTTTGGCTCCTGTTCAATCTCTAGAGCTTCAATGTCATCAGCATGAACTCCAAGCTCTGGCCCTTGCATGGGCAGAGGGTCCAGGCTCTGCAACACAAAATATAAGGAGAAAAAATGAGACTCATAATCAGATCCTTGCACTACACCATAATGCAGACAGATACAGGTTAGAAGGAAATGTAGCTGAACAATAAGAAAATCTCAGTATCATGAATGCATCAGGATAAGCAGAAATGTGGTGGGGAAAATGGAAAATGATGCGCGGGGAAAGCAGCTGGATGAATGAATAAATGAGAGAGACATAAACAGAACAGCAAAATCAGCCAAGTTTTAATTAATTTTAACAACAGATTTTTCACCAAGTGACTGGAGGTTAAAGGAAACACGCAGAGCTTTATGTATTCAAGCTGTATTTTTGGTATATTTGGCCCTGGGTTCAGTGAACAACAATAAGAGTGCAGCGGACAAGCTACTGTCAAAATGTGCTGCCTGCACCCAACTCCAGTGAGTGCAGGGGCCACGAGCATCTGTCATTACTGTCTGTGTCGAAACACACACACCAGACAGCGTCTTTGCGACGGTAGAAACTCGCTGCCACCTTTAGCTGGAAAGTAAGTCAGTTCCCCATCACGGAGCTGGAGGACTGAGCCTTGAAGGACCTTGCTGAACGTACAGTGTGGCCTTTTCATGCAGCACAGTAGCCGCTCTGTCAGATAAGCCCCCTGAACACAGAGAGAGGTCAAAGTCTGAGCTAACGCGTTAAAAGGACTTTTCCTTACCCGGGCGTGGACGGTGCCCATGCTGAGCTCCGCAGGACGATGTCCCGGTAGAAACGGGCGAAACTTTCCGTGGAAAAAGACTAACTAATTTAACCTACAAGTAACCGGAGAAAGACGAAAACGCTCCGTATAAGGAGGCGGCCATGTCACTTCCTGACCACGCCCTCTGCGGGTGCGCGTTCAAAACACAAACGCTGCAAAGTGAGAATAAAAACAACAGAAGAAGAAATAAAGCGCGGACACTTCCTCTATTTCTGATACTAATACCGTTACTTTTTTCCCCCTTTCTTATTATTATTATTATTGACACAGCTACAGATCACATCCTATACAGATAAATAAACAAACATTAAGGGGTGTTACATTAAGAAATGATTACATATTACATAAAAAAAAAAAATGATTAAGATCCGTTTTTTTTAAAAGGACTATTAATTGTAAACAAAAGCAAAAACAAAACAGACACACCAAGCTTCTTCTCTGGCGATCATATAATGGAAGATACAGACACAGACTAGTCCAACTTTCTGTCTACATTTATGCAGGTTTAATGGCAGAATGGATTTCTACTCACAGTACACTGGAGGAGGAAATATGTTTATATGAAGATGCATTATTAGTTAAAAAGGTGTGTTTGTGTGTGACTTGAAGTGGGCAGCCTCAGAGATAATCCCCAAGGTCATGTTGTGGTGTAAAGCAAAGTATCTTCTTGCTGGGTGAAAATATATGTTAAATGTGTCCTCCATGTATGAGACACCAAAACGCTGACCAATGGTGCACGATTAAACCCCTGGGAAAGAATTTAGTTTTATATCAGTTTAAGAATAGAAAGGGAAAATCCTCCACAACTGAGATGCAGAGTGATGTAGACTCATAATACCTGCTGTCTTCTGTTGTCCTACTTCTGTGAGAGCGCTCAAGAAAGAGATTTACAAGAGATTCATCACAGTGAAATTGAATCTGAATCAGAATACGCATTAACATTAACAGTTTAATAACATCATTTTATAAAATTTGTACATTTTACAAACACAGCTCCATATAAAGCCCCATTCTAGTGATGACATCCAAATGCATGTCAGCCTATCAGGGAAGGAATAACCTCTCAGATAAGGAAGAAAGCATCAAGGTTTTTTATACGTTGCTGAGCATCTCTGCAGGCCTTGAATCCTGTAACAACCAAATGGGACAAAAATGACCATCATAATACGGTGAGTTTTAAAATCTTGATGTTAAGGTTTTACAAGCTGCTCTTACGCTTCTGTCTTGAAGGTCTCATGGGATATTCTGTCTTCATTTACACCCTCAGGACATTCATTAATGTCTGTTATGCCCAGTGTGGTCAAAGCTGGGGGAAAAGGGACTCTGTGAGTGTTTATTTTAGTAAACAGTGTCATTACTCTAGAAAAGGAAAAAAAAAACAACTTTGCTACGATGATACTATGAATAATCGAGTGAATTCAAAGTATGGGTAATACAATGTTACGAATGAATACATTAGCTACTACATAAGAAATGCGATAAGTGCAATTGTTTTTAATACAGAGATTCTGAACAAATATAAATATGTGCATGAATATATGATTTATTATTTGTTTGAGTGATCTTAGAATGATGTCAATACAGTTATGTATTTAATCATATTTAGAGTGTATGCAGCGCCCATGTCCTGTGCTCACCATGCTTGTACTGGGCAAAGGTGATGTATTTCTGATTGGTTGGGTCCAGTATCCCGAAGACTGCATCCAGATTGTGGTTGTTGAACAGATTTGGCCCTTTCACACCGCTCTGCTGAGAAATCTTTAGCTGTTCCAGCTGTTCAACAAGAAACTCTCGAGGATTATCTGAATGAAAGAATCAATCACAACAAATCACTGCAATTAAGGAGCACATATTCAAGTGATAAAGGTTCAATTATTGGACACTTTGGAGGAAGGATATAGAAAAACAATATGATATATATAAACTTTGATATGAAAAACAGCTAGTAGAAATGTCAATGCAAAACTGATATTCTGTTCAAATACACTTTGTAGACAATATCAACACTTGGGTTTATATCCAGGGGAAGATCAGTGCAGTATTTGTGTGTAGTAGTGTAGTGGTGAGTGAGAGATATCATGGTTAAACACACATTTTCTTGTGTTTAACTGTGTCCTTTTTCAAATTACATTAGAGCTATACATTATTATTTAATGACAAGCTTGAACTGCAACATTGGGTTAGCTATATTTTATCTTTATTATGTTTATTACAATGTTTAACCCTATTTTTCTTCTTTCACCTTTTTCCCATCTAACATCAGGAGGATCAGGAAGATGCAATCCTAATCCAGCACATAGGCAGTTCAATAATGTATAATTCGTGACTGAGAAGATAACCAAACACTTGTTGATCTGTAGAATGTTAGCCTATAATTTGAGTTAGCTTGCCAGCTACTACAAAAACCTCGCGTTTTTCAGCACGGAGTGTCACGAAGCTGCGTCTGTACCAGAGACGAAATAAACTCTAACCGGGTCTGTGAAAGAACAGCATGCTGGTCAGGTTGTCCATGAGCTCGATAATTTTGTGTTTCTTCAAATAATCAGCGGCGTCTTCTTCTCTCTGCGTCGCCATCTTTTCCACTTTACTTCTGTTTGAACTTGTTGCTATGATACGCCAGCATCCAACGCGCGTGTTCACACTTTGTACTTGTTTATACTTGTGAGGTCCCTCACTGAGTTAATAACAAGTCACACACACACACACACACACACACACACACACACACACACACACACACACACACACACACACACAAACAGACACAAAATAAATGTATTTACCATATTATACAAAAAAAAACCCTCAAATCTAAACTAAAATCATCCCTTTTCAGAGACTGCTTGACAAGTCACTAAACTATTAGTCAGTTATCAAAATTGTTGACGATTATTTTTGCAAGCTTGTGAGTATTTCCATATATAATGCTAACATTTACCAAGTCAAAGGCTTAGTTTGATATTTTTATTTCAAATAGATTTGTCTGCTAGGGAAAAAACAATCAAACCATGTACTTTTGAACAGTACAGACTTGAGCAGGTACCATGTCTCGATGAAGTGCTCTCTCACCCTCTTACATCTTTCTCTTGGCTGAAAAATGCAAGTACGTTTACAAGGATGAAGAGATGTACTAACAACACAGGGATGCAAATGGATGAATAAAGCAAATGATCTTCCAGATAAGATCCTGATCCTGACCAACAGTATAGCATTTTATTCCACTTCACTTGTTCCATCAGACGAAATCACTGAGGAAAGAAAATATCCATTTGTAGATGGCCCAGAAATGATTTTACTCCCAGGCACATGGCAGGCTTAAGCTTTTCCTCCATCATACAGAGGATGTGTCCATCAGTCCGCTTTTTGTTCTGCTTTTAGTTGCTGCAATGCAGCTAAAGCTTCTTCTCTGGCTTTGTAGCCGAGCAGTTCTGTCTGAAGCTCCCCAGGCTTTGGTGGGATCTCTGGAATACTCTGAAACCCAACACAACACAAATACTGTTAAACACATACCGACAGATTGGGTCTGTTTGGTTGGGTTAGTGATAATGTGATAATATGGTATCACACAGTAGTGCTTGATGAATGAAAGCAAATTGGTTTGAAAAAATATCTGCTATATAACAACACATAATATAGTATGTGTAATTTTCCAAACTGTTGTCTACTTTTCCAAAAGGAACATCTGCAGAAAATACAGACAGGCTGTTGTGGGAGAAAAAAACAAAACGATAATTTTGTCTCTCACCAGATCAGGTAGGTAGTACTGGTGGACGACCTGTGCTCCTGCAAACATGGACAGCATACTGGCACCCAGCATCTTCAGGTATCGAGGCCAGGACACACCAGCTGGCATCTTCACAGACTTCCTCAAGAAAGAAGCATACTGTATTAAAACTGCAACTTGAGATCTTGTATACAGCTGCTAAGAGTATGCGTTACCATTACCATGTTAGCTCTGATGTAACAGTTAACAGGGCTATAAGTTTGAAAAACGGAAAATGGTACCTAGTGACGGCACGTAAGTGACACTAGTTAGACCTTACCTTGTTTAATTCACTTTCACCTCAATAAATGACCGAGACGTCAAGCTGATTTTCACTGTTATAAACCCAGCTGCCTGTCATTGGGACATACAAACAGGTCATGCTGTTTAGCTAACACGAAGATAATTGAGTCGAGTAGAGCTCCCACTCTGGCTCTATTTACGGATACCACAAATGTTTCGTTTCCCGTTGGCCGTTTGTACCTTTAAGCTCCACTTTGGTGAGTGTATTGGTTGAGATGGATTGTAATAGATTTTTTAAGATTGGATGGAAAAAACAACAATTTTCTATTCGACTATTTGAGGGGTTCTGCTTTTACTACAGAGTGATGCGCTTTACGAAAACACACCATCTTTGGCTGTTATTCTCTTCTGCGGTGAAAATTCTTGTTGGTGCTTTCAAATATATGAGACCTCTCGCCGTCTAGCGGTACGTTTTGCGAACTCACGCACCTGATGTACTATGAACTATAATCTCGTATTTTATTATATTTAAAGGGATTAAGGACCCGTGCAATTTTTCTTATTAATTATCGACGGTTGGTTGTGATAGTATCGTTGTGTCACATGCCCAAGAATCCCAATGAGCATTTCAGCCGGACTCATTCATTATACCTCCTCACCAATAGGTGGCAGTAAGCCTCCACTCAACCGTAGCAAAACGGAATGTTCAGCGTTTAAATGGTCTTTGTTTTGGGAGGATTCCAAGCCCCCCGTCTCATTATTTGAAACCAACAGAACAAAATGTATGACAGGTATGTTAGTTTGCTCATATACCTTTATGTTTCGTTAATGTAGAGGTTTCTGTCGGTTTTGAGATAGCTGTTGGGCTGTGTAATGTCGTTAGCTCACTGGTAGCTAAAGCTTCCACCTTCCTGTAGCAGTGTCCATCCGTCTTCTTTGTGCCAGCAATGTAAGTTACCGTTTGCGCTGCAGTCCTCACACAGCTCATATCTCCAGTGTGTATCAATGCAGAATTTGTCCGCAGAATGAATGTTAATTTATTCAAATAAGTCAACAGTTATGATGGAAGAAAACCAGTATACCTCACTGACGGTTCCTACGGATTATTTTCAGCAGTGGTGAGTTGGTGCTGGAGGTGGATGCAGGTCCCGGCAAACTTCTCATCTTATCCTCTTGGCATCGTCATTTTCATGCATGAGACGAAGAAAAATAAATAGTATTTGACACACGACATCATACGTATCTATATACTTTATTTTCCCGTTTGTTGCAAGTGATAATGTAATTATTAAGGATGCTAAACTGATAATGTAACATTATGTGTCTAATAATAATGTAGGACTAACATCTTGCATCAAAAGTACCCTCAGTGATAAATCAGGTGTGAAACTATAAGTAGTCATAAGTATTCATTTTTAATGCAATGATACTGCGTTATGTGCACTCTGCAGCTGGTTTGTCAACTCTCAAAAATTTGACATGTAACTACATTATCCAGCAGTTGTTACACCATCACTTGCTACAGGCTTTGTAAATACACCTGCAGGGGCTTGTACTATTTGCAAACCATAAAATGAATACAGCCTGAAAAGAGTTTGGCCTGTAGCTGACATCATATCAATCACAGTTGCACTGTTTTTGCAAGCTTTATCAATTGTTTGTATGTCTTCATTCCATTCTGCTCAGCCTTACCTGAGCGCACAGCAAAGTTGGCATGAAAGACCCATTTGTGGATGCAGTGAGCGAGTGTTCTCTGTTATGTGCTCAAAAAAAAAATCACAGGCACAATAAAGCGAGGAAAAACAGCTTGACATACACACTCAATGAATGAAATGCAGAGGATACAAACAGGTGTATGTCAGTGCATGGGTGTTTGTAAATCGTGTGTCTTGTCAGTTTGCCTCACCCACTTCTTCACGCACCCCATTGAACGCCAGACATAGTTTGTCTTCTCCCGCCATGCCCGGGTCCTATTTCGAGTCCTTCTTTTGCTCGCCTTCCTCCTCCTTCCCTCTTCAGTCTTCTTCCTTCCCTCTTTAACCTTCGTCTTCCTCCTCTCCTCTTCTTCTCTCATGCTCTCTCTTGTTTCTAGGTACCAGTCCAGCCAGCAGCACCCAGAGGCGCAGTATGTGATGCCATATAACAACATGGGCCATTATGCAGAGGGTCCCAGAGAAGAGCTCGTCATGGCAGAGCTGTCCGTCCACCGGGAGCCGCCTCTTCACCAGGAGCCTTTTTATCAGAGCCACCAAGCGCCCCCAAACCACTACCAGGAACCATCCTACCAGCAGAACATCAGGGCGCAACAACATCCTGTACACCTGCACCAACCTCAGCAACAGCATGCAGTACAGGGACAGGAGCTGAGTGTTCAGCAGCAACCTCAGCCTGCTGGCCCACCTCAAGGTACGGAAAGAATTATTGTCCTTGGAGCCCCCATCTACGCCTTCGTCCGCTCTATTTTCTCTAATGACTAAGTCTTTTCAGCTGTCTTTATCGTTTTGTCAGTCACATCCCAACACGTTCCTCTTCTCTGTCCTAGTTGTGACACCAGTGAAGAAGAAGAGAGGCCGGCCTCCCAAGCAGCAGACGGAGGAGGGCAAGACGCACGAGGAGGAGGACGAGACCGAGGCCGCCAAAAAAGCCAAGAGGGCTCTGAACCGCTTCAACGGCATGTCAGTGGCTGAGGTTATGGCCAGAACCCTGCCAGACGTTATTACCTACAATCTTGACATTTTGATAGTGAGTTATTTACCGGGGACACATGAAGAATCTCTGTGTTTATTTATTTGAATATGTAGTGCATTGATGATTGTTTTGTGACAGTTGCACTAAACAGGATTTCTATATGTTTGTAATTTTCAGGCACAAAAAGCTGTAATTTCTAGGTCTGTTGCCATGCTAACACCTTCCTGTGTCTCCTCAGATTGGAATTAACCCAGGACTGTTGTCAGCCTACAAAGGACACCACTACCCAAACCCAGGAAACCATTTCTGTATGTTGAATCTCAATTTCATTACTTACCTCAGGGAATACATGTCAGCTTTCACCTTTAACTTCCTCTACCTGACAGACAGTAACTGAAAAATTCCATAACCCTTTAAAAAAACTGGCATGTGTCCAGTGTTGTGAGATGTTGGCTGATTGCATTTTTAACTTTTCTTTCCAGGGAAATGTCTGTTTCTTTCAGGTCTAACTGACAAGCAGCTCAACTACATGCACGACGAGAGTCTGCCGGAGAGTTACAGCATCGGCTTCACCAACATGGTAGAGAGGACCACACCTGGCAGCAAGGACCTCTCCAGGTGAATTTAAAAAAAGCCCAATGTAATCTATCATGTCCCTCACAAACATCAATGAAATTTTCCTGGTTTTATGTTTTTGTCCCAGTAAGGAGATTCGTGAAGGAGGTCGACAGTTACTTGACAAGCTGCAGAAATACAAGCCGTTAATAGCAGCTTTCAATGGAAAAGGTAAAAATCACAAACATTGAAACTCTTCTTGTTTAGATTAGCTCAACGCCGTTGAGTAAGTCCAACACTGATTTGACATTTGTTTATTTTGGCAGGTATTTATGAAATCTTCTGCAAAGAAATTTTTGGTGTGAAGGCAAAGAATCTCGAGTTTGGTCTACAGCCCTACAAAATCCCACAAACTGAAACAGTATGTTGAAACAGCGCCTGGAATACTCAGACTATACACAACAATGCGAACAACAATCCTCATGGCATGTTTCCTTTCACTTTCACTTAGGTATGCTACTTGATGCCATCATCAAGCCCCCGCTGTGCCCAGTTTCCCCGTGCACAGGATAAGGTACATTTCTACATCAAGCTGAAGGAACTGCGAGACCAAATGAAAGGCTTGGCTCCAAACCCTGAGGTGGAGGAGACGCAGTACTCGTTCAATCTGCAGCTAGCTAAAGGTAAACAGTACAACTCCTGCTTTTTGATTCATATGTGTAATTCTTACAGACATATTTATGTCTTCGATGATGAGCTAACTCCCTAATGTTGCGTTTGTTCTGCAGAGGATGCTAAGAGGCTTGCAATCAAAGAAGAGCAGGTGGATCCCGAGTATGAAAGCTGTAGTGGGCTGCATGACAACGCGAGACAAAGCAGCAACACCTTCAACTAAAGGAGACTGAGGAGAGGTGAAAGAACAGGCCTGCCTGCGGTAGCACACAGGTAGCACACTTACCATGTGCTGTAATTCTAATTAGGTGGAATTAGATGGAATCTTTTAATTTCTAAACAAACAGTCAGTACTTCAGGTACATATATTCTAACAGAACATAAGAACTCCAAACCATTGTGACTGATTATTTATCGAATGCAATTTAGAAGTCTTGGGTTGGGTTTTCATACTATACTTACATGAAGTGAACCAGTGAACCACTCTGACGCTGGATTTGTCAATCCCAAAAATGATGGCAGGGTATGAAAAGACATTGTTGGTAATGTCAAAGGTAACGTGTGGAGTTTTTGACCTCTAGTATCACTATGGAGCATTTTTTTTATGACTGGGTCCTTCATGCTCACACACGAGGGCACACGGGGATGTGGATGGCACCATGCACATTCTTGGCAAAGGTTTCTCACTATTCCACTAATCTACAGGTGGTGGTAACATGGAAAAAGATATGCAGCAATGCACCAGCAAAAGCAGCAAAGAAGAAGACCACTTGGATTAAAAACAATGCAGGTTTTAATTTTTGTGAGAAAGTCGGCTCTGCATTGTGTGTTATGATGCACACGATGCATTTTGGAGATGAACAGTGAATGTAAACAGAACTATTGTTTGTTTCTGGGAACATTCCACAGGGCACCATTAAAGGGATAGTTAGGTTTATGAAGTGAGGTTGAATGGGTAAGTTTTCTAAAGTCGCTGTCAGCAAGCGGTGAAAATATTATTGTGTTCACTTAAACTGATATTAGTTTAGTTGTGTCCTCTTTTAGGTGACTAAATCCGTTTTGCTGCTGACCCTGTTCACAGCAGTGCATTGCTTAGCTTCTGTGCTGGTTCACATGTCTGCTGCTTCAAACTGGGACCCACCAACCTCCACCTCCTGTGAGGTGCTGCACTGACTGCACAAATACCTCAAAAAACCCAATCTATCCCTTTAAGTTTCCACAATTTGCAGTAAATGACAGAAAACAGTGGCATGGTTCTTTAAAATATCCTTTGAGTGGTTTCTAGAAATAAAATAGTTTGCTCAATGATTGCCACTGCTTTGCTTAATGTGTTATAAATGGCAGCACAGCCCATCTCTATTGTGGTATCTTGCAGAAACGGACATTGTAGACCAGTCAGCGGACGCGGCATGGAATCACTGCAGCTGCAGATGTTCACTCAACAGACACCAGAAATCAGCTGCACTCATAGCATGATGCATCAATGAGGGAAGGAAGCCCTCTGATGACACCACAGGAGAAGAGGAATCATGCAGTTTCCTGAGCCATCGCAATGTGACGCACAAGGGAGAAAGTGCCCCCAACAGTTACATTTTCTAACTCTCAAAACAGACTGTGCATGTTTTTGGTGTTATTTTTTATTACTATTTATTGCATTTTGTATGGTATGTGGGTCCAGTGACTTATTTTTGTATTTTAAAAGAATGACATTTTATGATTTATCAGCTGTATAAATAGGTAACTGTACTCTGGAATTTCAAATCTGTAATTACAGAGTTATTAAATCTCTTCTAGAGATGGCATGTTTATTGTGTCACTGTTTAAGTTATTCATTTCGAAGCTCTAGGAAGTCTCATTTTTCCACAACTGGAGAGCTCATCAGGTTGTATCGACTTATTCTACACAACTTCCTATTTGTAACGGGTGTCATTAATGAAGAAGAAATACAGGTCAATAAAATTACTCCATTGGGATTTATAAGATGAATAGGATTCTGCAGGAGTGCCGAATGTTTGAAACCAAAGCCTTCAGTGGAGACGTGTTATTGTTGTCATTTTCAGTGATTCTGTGTTCAAAACGAGGACTGACCCTATGCTTTAACCATATTGCCATATTCTTTATTATATGAGCTGTAAAAATAGAAAGTAGTAGTTGAACTCATTATTAGAAGAACTGAGGCAAAACAGCAGCCAAATTAAATATTGACAAACTGGATCACGCTGCAGACGTCCCTTTAATCGCCACAGACCATCAGCCAATAGAAAACGAATCTCATGGAGTTTAAAAGTCGAGAAGGTCATACCAACGTTTACATGGGTGCATAACGTTTCCGTATTGTCGGTTTTATGGGCAGTTTACAGTAAAAACACCATATGCAAACTTAATATTTTTGAAATAAGGCAAAATAATATTCAATAGTTTAAAATGTGGCTCGCTGGAATCATTATTCTTGTTTATAGTCAAAGATATTTTCTTCTACACACCTACGTCTTCGACTTGAGCTCTTCCGGTGTCAAAGTTGACCCGGTAGTGCTGTCATGTCTTTGTTGCCTGTACTGCACCGCATATGATGTGAATAGAGGAGCGACATAGATGGAAAATAAACTGTTCTCTGTACTGAAGAAACACATTTAAACTTAACCCACAACAGGTTCGTATAAGTTTTTGTATACTCGTAAATTGTGTGCAGTTTCTTAGTGGAGAATCTCAGTGGAATAGAAACCATTCATGCGAGCTGAACAGCTAACTGTTGGCTAACATTAGCTGCACTTGTGGCACTGCTGCTAAATTGCCCATAATAATATCAATCATATTATCACCCGGAATTGGAAATTTCTATGATTGAAATGTGATTTCAACAAACTCACACCTTCATCTACGACTAACAGTGTATTCATCCTGTTTTAAAATGTCAAATTGATAGCTGTGTTTCATTCGGGTTTAGCTTGCTAGTTAGCATCGCCATGGAAACTGCCTCGTTTTAGCAGGTGAAGATGTGTAATCGCAGAATTTTGTATTTAGGAAATCTTTTATTGTA
Source organism: Chaetodon trifascialis (assembly GCF_039877785.1). Taxonomy (NCBI): domain Eukaryota; kingdom Metazoa; phylum Chordata; class Actinopteri; order Chaetodontiformes; family Chaetodontidae; genus Chaetodon; species Chaetodon trifascialis. The sequence goes on along the minus strand of NC_092065.1, from coordinate 3,889,201 downwards.
CTTGTCATACAATACGGTCATCAGAGGAGTGATTTATCTTTGTTTTAATGTGTAATCGCCCCACATTTTCTTTTGTTGGTATTGTTTATGTTTATTTTTTTGCTGCTAAATCCACTATTTGTCTAAATTCCCTGGCACATGCATTCAGTTTCTCACACTGCCAGACTCTTAATATGCTAAACCACATGTACATCACCGAGATATGTTTCCTCAACACCCATATTGATTTATCTAATAAAGTTAAACCGCCCTAAAGATGGAAGAAAAGCTGAATGGATCATTCCCTGTTGTCTCCCCGGAGTACCTTCGACAGTGGTGAGTCCTCCTCCTCACCCCAATGTGGCCACACGGGAGTCTGATGATGTCAGCAAACCTCTGAAAGTGTGATGAAAATGAAATGAACGCATGTGTGCTCAGATGCCCGTTTGACTTTTGTTTTACCATTGTTTTCATGATCAGCTGTTGGGTTTGTCTTGTTTATCTTGTTGATGGAGCCTATCTGATCTTTTCCCTCAACATTAAGTGAAGCTTTAGTACAGGTTATGTGATTCACCAACCATTGTTGACTGGGAACTAATAATGTGGGTTTTCCGTGTGTTAAAATAAGAAAATAAGTGTCATATAGACAGAACAGTCTGCCAATACCGTAGATATACACACATCCATACTCAGTTGCCAGTTTGTCAGGTCCACCGAGCTAAAACTAATGCTGATTTACAACAGACCTGCAACCAGTTCTGCCATCGTTGAAGCTGTAATTTTGGGGCACCACTGAATAATATCAGGGCTGCAACGATAAGTAAATTGATCTATCAGTCGATTGAAATTAAATAAGCTGCTAGCTGTTTGGATAATTGATTAATCATTTGAGTAAGTTCTCAAGCAAAGTGTTTGCTTGTTCCACTTTCTTAAATGTCAAGATTTGCTGCTTTTCTCTGATGTTTGTCATAGTAAATTAAGAGTCGTTGAGTTTTGGATCGTTGTTTGGGCAGAAGAGGCGATTTGAGGACGTCACTTTGGGCTCTGGGAAGAGCTGATGAGGGTTTTTCACAATCTTTTAGACATTTTATACATGAAATAGTTGCTTAATTGTGAAAATAATATCAGGTTAGCTGCAGCTCTAAAATTGTACTGCGTTATACTGAGAGATGTTTCCAGTATTTAGTTCACTCTCATTGACATTAAGCTCCACAAACTATTGTCTAAAATGCTTTCCACTAACCTGGCAAACTACATAGTTTTTCCATTTATTTAATGAACCTAATGTTAAGTACATTGAATAAACCCACAAACAACATCCTTTGTGGGGATTAACTGACTCTAAACAACTGAAAGAGACCAAGTTATTAATCGTCACACATCCCAGCACTTGTTGTATTTATTTATGTTTTTTTTATATATATATGTTCTTCCACCACAGGGTTCAGTCTGCACAGCAGTTTCAAGCTCTCCAGGCTCAATATTCAGGCTTCAACTCCAACCATCAGTTTCACTACCCGGAGGGGCAGGCAGGAGAGACAGCCATGAATAACATGGCGAATCCAGAACCCATGATGGATCAGCAGGAACCTGCCAACCTAGCAAAACGTACTATGAATGCTTCTGAATAAAACATCCTCACAGATATGTTAAATGTATATAGATCAGCTGGGGACTGGGTCAGATCCCAGATTTCTTAATTTGTAATAAAATGTTGACTCAATCTCTCTTAGATGCTCTTTCTTAATACTGCATTGCATGGAAGTTTGATATGCTTTAAGAGAAAATTTAAATGGAGTGATATGAAGGCGCCGTGACAGAGCACAATGAGGGTTCAGACATTTCTTCCTTTTGATATCTCCTCTCTGAACTTCTCTTGTAGCCCCAGCCAAAAAGAGAGGCAGACCGGCTCAGCCCAAGGAACCCAAGGCACCCAAACCCCCAAAAGTCCCCAAAGCACCAAAGCCACCGAAGCCAACTAAGGACCCAAATGCACCTAAAGCCAAACCTGGTCCTAAGCCCAAGAAGGCCACTGAGGCTCAGGCAGATGGCAAGCAAGAGAAGATTGATGAGAGCTTCAAGAAGGTGAAGAGGAAAGTTGATCGCTTCAAGGGAATGTCAGAAGAGGAAGTGATGAAAAAAACTCTACCGGACCTGCTGGAATACAACCTGGACTATGTCATTGTAAGGCCATTTGTCCATCCATTTGTTTCACAGTGGAACGAAGCTCTGTGCCGTGAATGTGGTGGAATGAATGTCTGCTGTCTGCTTTCAGATTGGTATCAATCCAGGACTGATGGCAGCTTACATTGGACGGTGGTTTCCAGGTCCTGGAAATCATTTTTGTAAGTTTGGAGACAGGAATTTTGAGTTGTGTGATCATAAAAAATAGTTTAGGTCATCCTGATGTTTTTAGAAAATGTGTGATCCTGTGCTGCCTTTCTAAGACCCAGTTTGAGTTTTAGATCTTTTAGAGTGAGGATTGGTTTTGTACATTTAGGTTATGCAGGTCCACATTAAAAACGTAATGCCTAGAATTGAGTTTTACTGTAATAAAATCTGAATCAGAACGCCATGACACGTAAGCCAAAGAGACAAATGACTTTTTAATTTTAGGGAAGTGCCTGTTTCTGTCTGGATTTACTGAGGAGCAACTCAACCACATGCATGACACCACTCTGCCTGTCAAGTACAAAATGGGCTTCACCAACATGGTGGCCCGGGCGACACCAGGGAGCAAAGACCTCTCAAGGTAGGCTGATGGGAAAAAATATGCAAGAGGCATTTAGTGCATCGCTCATGGACACCAGGTGTGATTCCTGTTGGCTTTGAGATTCTAATGTTGTTGTGAAGCCGTATTCTAACCGTTTTACTTCTGTTTTCATTTCAACAGCAAAGAGTTACGTGAAGGAGGCAAAATTCTTGTAGAGAAGCTGAAGAAATTCAAACCTCTTATTGCTGTTTTCAATGGAAAATGTAAGCACTCTTCTACTGCAGAGCCAAAAATATAATCACCCCTTCAAGTGAATTAAAGTCATCTTTTTCTGTTTTTTCACCCAAGGCATCTACGAAATGTTCTGCAGAGAGTTGTTTGGTAAAAAACCAAAGAAGCTTGAATTTGGTTTGCAGCCACACAAGATCCCCGAGTGTGACGTGGTGAGTGCCCACTGCTTTTCAAATTCATTATGGATCCCTCATTTTCCTAACTGGCCTCTCAAACTGGATTGTTTTCAACATTTTAGGCTGAGGCACAGAGACTAAATGTTCAAGTCTTACCTGTTTGGAAAATTCATCACATCATTACTTGATAGCAGTTGTAATCTGTATCTGAGAAATTGACAGAAAAATGCAATTATTCTGTAAATTGCAGGACATTTAGAGTATTTGTTTCTACGTAAGGCTTGAAAAAACACACAAGTTTAATAAATGATGAGCAGTAATTCTTTCAAATGTAGATATGTGAACATTTGATGTGACACTGATTCTCCCCTCACAGGCACTGTATCTGATGCCGTCGTCCAGCGCTCGCTGTGCTCAGTTCCCTCGCGCTCAGGACAAAGTCCACTTTTACATCAAACTGAGGGAGCTCAGAGATCAGCTGAAGGGTGTCCGACAAAGCACTGAGATCGAGGAGGTCGCGTACACCTTTGACCTGCAGCTGGCCAAGGGTAAGCATGGAAGCCATGGTTACATGCATGCATTTTGTTGTTTTTGTTAAAAGTGAAACTACATAAAGAAAAAACCAAACTGAACATGGCTGTAACCATCATTTAAGTGCATTTACTGGGTGACTAATACTGATCATCCTCATATTAAAATCCTGCCCTTTTGTTTTCATCTCTGGATTCAGGACAGGTCATGTTTGTTAAATCTTTATTTTTTTTTTCTTTACATCAACAGAGGATGCCAAGAGGATGGCCATAAAGGAGGAGCAGTACGATCCTGGTTATGAAGACGCGTACGGTGGGGCGTATGTAGAGAGAGGACCTGAGGGGGATCAGGCCCAAAGCCAGACCAACGGTCACTGCACATTCTCATCTGCAGAAAACAGAGGTAACACACACACACACACACACACACACACACACACACACACACACACACACACACACACACACACACACACACACACACACACACACACACACAGCTGAACCAGTCTGCATCTGAACTTCAGTAACTGTTGGACAGCCGGAAGCTGATGTCTTAAACTTCATGAGAAACCTGATATCCCCCACTAGATTTCTCCTGGAACTTTCTTCGCTGTGTATTTCTAATCAGCTTTTTACATGTATGCATGTGAATGACAAGCTCTCACTGCACCATAAGGTTTCTGACACACACATGCACACAAACACTCAAAGGGAAGCAGCATATTGTATCACTGCTCCAGTTAAAACAAGTAATGCTTCAATAATAAGGTTGGGGGTTTACTGTGCTGCTGCACATGTGCATGGATTCACAGTATCCAGGTTGTGCGTGTGGTGTCTTGTGTGCATGTGAACATAAGGGTCATAGCTTATGATTAGTTTATTACAAGAACCAGGTGACTGGAAAGTAAAACGTCTGAGAAATACACTGAAACACTTTTCATGCTGGTAATGATAAATCCTCCTGAAGTGATTCAGTATACTGAAAATACTGTATCAGCACATCAGTTGTGTCACATTGTCGTCTGAACAGAGTCCTTCAGTCTTTGTGTGTTGTCCATGTTCAGAAGGAGTACAAGAGGCAGCTACGTCACAAACAGCAGAGGGCCAGCTCCCAGACGGCCAGTGGATGATGCAGTCTTTTGCAGATCAGATCCCAGACATCAGCGGTGGACCAAAGGACGGCGATGTATAAGGAAAAGACTCCTTTCCTTGGGTTTTAGATTGCTTTCTTTTTATTAGGGTCCGAGTGGGATATACACATATAGATGGACTTTTTAGAGATTTTGCAGAATGTTCTTTCTGCACTTTTGTGGTCTTGTATACTGTATGTATGATCATCTTCATGGCAGTCTTCTTAAATATGTGAAATCAGGGACTTGATGAAGCTCGACTGTCCTTGGAGGTCGTGGATTTAAATGTTTGTTTTTGCATTTGTACTGTACTGTACTGTAACATACTGCACTGTGCTGCAGTAAGTGGAAACATACGCGTCTGCTGTCCTGACAGGAGAAAGAACTCCGGTCAGCTTGAGCCTGTGTGATCCTCTGTGAGAAGCATTAATGTTTCACTTTCATGGTGCTATGAACTAACAATGATGCAAAGTGATCTCTTGGTGAAACCAGACTCAACGTGGATGTGAGACATTTCACCAAAGGCAAGCCTTTCAATATAATGTTACACCTCTCAAACAGGTTTATTTTGATCTTTGTTATTATGACTTTTTTGCTTTAGGAATTTTAGAATTATGTTTTGTACATTTATGAAATTGCCATCCACAAGGAATTTTATGAAACCTTTGTCTATTAAAATGTCCTGATGATGCTTTTTCTATATTGTTGGATTACCTTTCAGTCATTTTAAGTGTCATAAAACACAGCATTGTGGGTAAACTTAGAGTATAGTGAAGATAAGTGAGGTGCTTTATTTTGTGGAATATAATAGAAAAGGATGGCATACAACAAAGATTGTGCGTTAGATTCTGAAGCAGGATATCACAGTAACTTGATTTAATCAGCCTTTGACTCTTAGCATATTTGAAAATGTTAGACATACTTATAGCATCCTATCTTACAGCCAAACTAGCTAACTTTTCCTTATCTTAAAATGGGCACTTTAGATTAAAAGATATGTTTTTGTTCATTTGTTTTTTCACAGGGTTGAAGTTCAACTCAAGTCCATTATGATTCACTCACTCTCCTTCAGAGTCATGGGGCTGGAGTGCCACAGCTTTGGCTGTAAGAAATTCAGAATAACGTAATAACATACTTCACACGCTGCCTCAGAAAAACTCTCCAACTGAGGGGCTTGTTACTACCCCTTTCGCTATACTGCACACAAAACGGTGGCATATATTTGGGAAGTATTTGACAAGTCACATGCTTGTATGCAAGGAAAGTAAAAACCATTCAAATCTACATATGAAACCGTCAGGGGTGCCATACCTCATACTTTGTCATCTGAACTTAACTGAAAATTAATTTTCAGACAGTACAGCTCATTTGTTTTAATTACAGTGAGGGTAAATTATTTTTGAAAAATATGAGCACTGGTAAAAAACACTGTTGATGATTGAGCTAACATAGCTGATAAATATTGTAAACCATCCATAATGAGTTTCACTCTTGCACATGTGTCTTTTTCCTGTCCGGTTTATGGTTGATTAAGAGTTGATTTACTTCTGTGGTTCAAAGTCACCTTCCCACATGCACGTCTTTTATGTGTGGGGAAGCTGGATGGACGTGCACATGTAGAGGTGAGAGAGGAGAGGCCCAGGTTACTGTTGTCCCACTGAAGAGTTCTGTTGGAATTTGGGGTGGTTGTTGAGGCCAGTGGTTCAGTGTTTCTGTCTCCTCCTGTCTGTGTTCTCAGGTCAGGGTTAGAGGACCTGCTGCTGCAGCGCTGCTCTGGAAATGTTCTGCAGAATACGAAGATGAGAGCATAAAGAAGTTCATGAGCATCACCAAATGTAGGCGTTCTGCAGCGATGTGTCTTTATAAAGTGCCGTTTAACAGCAGCTGATATGCTGTAGTGGCAAAGACTCTAATCATTTCCACACCAATAAGTGAAATTAATATTAATGATATAGATTCAAGATAAAAAATGTATGAATTTGCAAGTGCACACACCTGTTGAGGCCCTGGCTGCTCCATTTCTGCCTGCAGAAATCTGTGGTCGACATCAACAGTCTGTAAATTGCTGCACAGCCTGATAATAGACTGTCACAGGAAAAAGAGAACAGACAGAAGTGTAAAAAAAATCAAAGTGATGCCACTGATTGTAGTTCTTGGTCCAAGTTTATTTGCCAGAGCAGAAAGGAGCACGACACTAAGTGACTGTTAGTCTCTCACTTCATTCCCTTCCCTCCTGGTTGCATGATAGAAATCACTTTACCTTTTGGTGAGGAAGACAATCAGCTCAACGGGCAGCGTGAGGAGGGTCAGCAGGTATGTAACCACTTTCACTGGAAGGATCGTGCCGCCATCATGACTGTCCCTGCACGCCTCACATAGCACTAACACACACAAAATGTGGACATTACACCAACTTTAGCCTCTGTGTCAATCATTCTCACAGGAAGTAGCTCTTAATTTAACAAATGAAAGACTGGACTCTTTATGACAGCAGGGAATTAGTGATAAAATGCCTCTAAAATCAAAGAAATCTAATAATCCTCAACTGAAACGATAAAGTGGATTTTGAGAGCATCTTTTTTCTGGGTCTCATCTAATTTTTGGTCTTTGACCTCCAAACTAGTGACCTGCTTGTCCTCCTTACCGCTCTTGAAGCCAGCCGGAAGGTTCTCTATGATCTTCAGGTCCAGCCACCAGTGATCTTCCTGATGAGGGTTTTGTCCATTCAACAGTATCTCCTTTGACTCTTCAGCTTGAGCCGACTCCACCAGCTCGCAGCAAGATTCAACTGTTTCCACCACCAAACTGGGGGGAAGCTGTGTTCCAAGCAGATCTGCCACAGACAGTGGACTACTAACATGTTTTGGATGTTACTGCACAGTGTGAACCAAAGAAAGAATAAAATCAAAGTCTCAGCCGTGAGGAGGCTGAAGGTGGAAGAGCTCACCTCTCTCTCTCAGGAAATGCAGAGCATCCATGTAGCCGTTGTGGCAGATCTCAGCCAGCTTCTATGGAGATCAAGTGAAGGTTTGCTCGCTCTTCTTTTACATGACAGAGAACGGCTTACACTCATTTGTCTTTTTAACTGAATGCATCCAGCATAGTGTGTCACAGAAAAGAAGTAGAGCTTTTTTTCTGCTGTGAAAGCTCTCAGTTATAAACCATATTTCAACATCTGGACTGAGACCCACCTCAAGTCTTGGAGGGAGGAAGGACGTACAGACCCGATGCACATTCCCAGTGTTGACCTGGATGCTGACGTTGCCATAGTGCACCTCAAAGAAGTTGAACGTCCCCTCCCTAGGGCAGATGTCACTCTCGCCTGAGAACGGGGCTATAGTGATGGTGCTCCTCTGCTCAAATAGGGGCATGTTGTTGCTCAGGGCTCCATCCATGTAGTGCTGAGAGGAAGCAGAAACGAACGAAGCAGTTATTTCCTGGTCCATGGTGGCTACTGTCAGTGAGGAAACTGGTGCTTCTGCTCTTCTCTGTTGGTTTTCTCCCTGTGTGACTGCTGAACATGGCGGCACTAAAAAGAGCAGCCAGCCCTTTCAGTTTGAGCGACACCAAGAGTTTGAATTAAAGTGATGCTTAAAGCTAAAGCTAAAATAACCAAAAACAAAATGGGCACAGAAATGCTATACTGACAATATCTACGTTTAAAGTGTCTGAAGGCGACACACGGGTCAAAATGTATTCTCACAATAAAGTTGTTCATCATATTACAAGTGTTGCTGCAGTTTTGTCCTGTTCAGATTTTTCACTTCTTCATGCACCATGAAGCAGCTCAAGTTTTTTAGGATTTTAGGATCCTTATAGGTCTTAAACATGTTTGATTTTATGGACTGTAAAGCAAAGAACACAGTAAATCTACACTGCACAACCATGTATTTCTACTCCTTTCATAAAAATGTCCTGAATATGGACTCACCACTCCTCGGTATGAAGGTGGGATGAAGCCACAGTAAACAGGGAAGAAGCAACTGCACATGAGAACCTGCCAAAGAAGAAGATGTAGGACTCAAATGTCAGATATTAGCTGCTGACACAGACGCTGTGAAATCAGACCAGGCTGTGATACACTTCCTCTCTCTGCTTCCTTCTACCTGAATGAGCTCCTCTCTGCTTTCAAACTCCGACACCAAAACGTTCTTCCCATCAGCTATCCTGGTGAGGGACACGCAGAGCTTCCCCGAGGCCTGAAGGTGGGCGTCTGCAGGGAGCTTCTCCAGCAGGGAGTCCCGCACCACCCGCAGCAGACTGAAGGTCGGGTGGAAAACTCCCAGAATGTGTTTTCTGGCCTCTTTCGCCACGGTCAACACATCAACACAGATGTGTTCTGAGAAGGAAAATGCAACAAAGTCAGTCTTTGAAGACAGTCATGGTGTATTTATACTGCAATAGTTAGAGAGTCAGAGAATTAATAATGGTTAAACTTTTGTTTGCTTATTTTCTTTCTTTTTTTTGTGATTCTTTTGCTTCTTTGATCTATTGATGAAGCAATAGTACCCCAGACACACTGAGCTCCTTCTCTTGGAGCTGCAAAATGCATTCTGGGTATTGTAGGGAATCAGTAACTCTTTGATGGATTGTTTTCTTATCTCACTGTGCCCTGCCTGTTGTTGCTTTATGGCTGTGAGTCATTTTATCACTTCTATTTAGGATTTTACATTGTTACTTGATCAACATGATCAGTATGTTTAAGTTTTCTGTTATTGTGATGTTATTATATTCTTTGTCATTGTACTGTCGCATGTGTTTGTGAATAAGTGAACGACCTGTCGCTGACTGAGAGAGAGTCAGCAACAGGTGGTTTTCCTCTTTCCACCTCCATAGGTTTTAAACTCCACGTGACCTCTGGAATTTGCTCTCACTATTGCATGAACTCTGCGTGTGTGTTCGTAAACCTGTTAACATTGTTTACGCCGAGTATCAAAAACACCGCTCGCTCTGAGATAACATGTCCCTGACATTTGTGAATGGACAAAAGCCATTCACAAATTATTACAGGAGGAAAATGAGAAGTTGTAGTAAATGTGTCAAATGAAAGGTATGAAAATCAGAGTTTCTGAATATTTTTGGAAATATTGGATTTTAAAAGCTCACATTTTCCTTTTTCTTTAAAATAATCATTGTGCATTAACTAGATCCATACTGTCAATGAGGGGCTGGGAAATAAATGAGACCCACCAAAAATAACTTACATAACTTATTTATTGCAATGTTAGGGTCAGGTTTACTTTAGGCATATATAAGACAGGAAAATGCCAGATTTCATTACATAAAATGGATCTACTTGCAAAATTAGGGTCAGATTTTGTTTATTTTAGAAATATTTATATTTATGGGCTATAAAACTGTAACCTCCATGCATTCAGTGATCAGCATGACACGAGTAACAAAAGTCAGCAAAACAGTATGTTTTAGCCAAAAGATCCTCATAACAAAGTACAAAGTTATGACGATTTGAGCTGGACAAACTCACCGATGGGAATTCCAACAGTCAGAGCTGCAGCCACAAGACAGCCAGATGAAGCTCCACAGATTTTAGAGGCTCCGTGGACCAACTGTGGGACTCGCTGGAGGAGACAGCTCAAAGCTCCCAGGTAGTAAATGCTCCTGAATCCACAGCCTGCAAAAGAGATGTTCCACTCCTCGTCCCACTCAAACATCTTCACAGATGTTTCCATCAACTCAAAACCGCATCTTGAATACTGGGCTCTTTGCAGTCACCTACCAGAGTTCATCTGGAGCGTTTGGATTCCCCTCCGTGTCATTGACATGTACACAAAATACATAAAATCGGCAGTGCTACAGTCAGCTTTGGTGGTGCACAACTTACAAGGCTCAAACGTCACACGTTTCAAAAAAGAAAACAGGCCAGAGTCGCTTCTCTTGCTGAGTGCTTTTAGGCCAGCTGCATGACATGTGACCCAGTTTTCATAACTTACTTAACCAGCACTAGAATGTGTGCAGAAGTATGACGGGTAAAGAGGGGGGCTGAAGGGGGAAAACAAACTCAGAGTGATTTCTCAACATGCACCTACTGACTGTTGACAAAATAAATATATGTCTGTAGGCAAGATAACTAAGGATAGTACATGTGTTTAAGTCTGTACAAGGTGATAAATATCATCTGATTAAAATCAATATTAATCAATCAGTCTGTGACTAATTAGGAGCTTTCTTTTTCCATCTTTATGCAAAACTCAAATATGGTCCCTTCCTTTTCTGTCCATACTGGATTTCATGGTGGGATACCCTTTCCACTGCCTTGGAGGCTGACTAGGCCAACATGTGAGGGTCATCATCTGATTAAGCTCGCCTGGGTCTTTAGGCTATAAAAGCTGGCCACCCGCTTGCATCCACCCCTCCTTACTGTCCTTTAGTTTGCACCTCCATGGCACATTTATCACACATCCTTCTCTACACTTCCATTGTTCATTTGCTTTAACAAATTCCTCTTGTTTTAAGTAGATTTCATGCATTTGCAGCATAATTTATGCTGCAAATGCAGGTAGAATAGTTATCAAAACAGGGACAGAACAGACATAGAGTGAAGTTTGTCATCAATAACTCAAAGGTGAAGTCTATGCAACCCCAACCAAAAAAAATTAAGGGTGTAAAGATAATTCTAAGGGATATCCTCATAAGAAAAATAACCAGGACAAATGTAGCACATCTTATTTTGTTCTCTTCAAAACCTTTTTACAGAATAGATTCCATCCAAAACTCAAAAGAAATCAATGATTTTTTAACAAAATTGATCTCAAAAAGTCATTCAATACACATTTCAGTTTACATTCCCATTTTATAGCATTCACAAACATTTCATTAATTGTTAATGATTGTTAATTATTGTCCCTAAAGTGATTTACAATATAACTGAAGGCGTGTGTGTGTGTGTGTGTGTGTGTGTGTGTGTGTGTGTGTGTGTGTGTGTGTGTGTGTGTGTGTGTGTGTGTGCTTTGTTAAAATGACTTTCAGGTACAGCAGGAATACTCATTTACTTTTAACGCTGCTTCAATAACTTGTGTTTTTTGCCACTTGGGTCAGCGGAACAAGCTACAAAACACACTGATTTTGTACATTACTGGCAAACAAATGTCTGTTTCTACATCCAGCAGAGGAGCATCAGCGTGTCTGTCCACCTGATGAATGCAAGTCCAGCATTCAGACACCAACTGAAAGAAAATACTGGCTCTTTAGTTGCTAAGAGCTCCACCACGTTCAGCAACCAGACATAGGACCAGAGGAACATTTTCAGCTTTTCTTAAACAGGGACAAGACATAATCAGAGGGAGAGAACTGTATTTGATATTGACACCACAAAACAAAAAACAGTTTGCATTCCTTTATTGGACGTTTTCACTTCTTCTCTTTCTGGGCAGTATCATATAGGTTTACTTGAATGCAGAAAAGGACGGTGAATCACCCGTTTTCTTGTGGTTTGAAATTTGCTCGGATGCAATATTTCGGATCCAGCCCACAGCTCTGCCCAGACCCCAGCCTCTACCTGCACTTTTCGGGGACTCTTTGGCAGATTCGTCAAGGCCAGAGGTGGGGCTGAGGGTGGGTGTAGGCGGTGGAGTCAGAGACGTGTGCTGCAACTCGCTGTGTGTGTTCCAGGTGAAGGTGAAACTGGAGGTGGGAGTAGCTTCTGGGGTCAACGGGAGGCCGCTGAGGTCTTCTTTTTCCTGATTGCATAGGTTCAGGCCTTCTGGCAGGCTTGAGCATCGGCGCACAAGCGTCTCCCTGGAAGAAGCACAGGTTTGAGTTAAGGATAAAGGGAAAATTCAGCTTTGTTGGCAACACAGGCCAACATTTCCACATGCATGACTCTTCAGTTATGCATGTAACGTTAGCAGGTCAAAGCACAGCTGAGGTCAAGTACAGCCAAGCATGATGTTTTTAAGACAGAGCAACAGTCGGCACATTTATAAAGATCTCTACACAAGAAACGGTGATTACAATGCGTACCTGTCACGGACCTCCACCTTGCCATTCCAAGCTTGTTTGTATATGTCTCCAGCTGCGCCATAGAGCCAGCTCATGTCCCGAGGCACGCCTGGGATCCAGCCCACAAGCCTAAAGGCAACATCCTTTCACATTAGTTGAAAATGGAAACAAAAAAGGAAGAAGGAAGGAAAGAATGAGCGAAGGAGTAGACAGACAGAAGGAGGTGCTGTGATGCTTTATCATCATCATATCTCAAATGAAAAATGTGTATTTGCAAAGTACCTGCAGCTGTCCAAGAAACGCAGTGAAGTGCTATATTTCTCTGAGATATAGTGAAGGAGCTAAGATCATGATGGTTTTGAATTTTCAATTCATTTTTATTTTAGTTTAGTTTTGTCTTTTGGATTTCATTTCAGTTTCGTGTCCGTTTTCAGATTGTGTTTGCTAGTTTTAGATTTGGATTTGCTGAAAGGGTTAGTTTTAGTTTTTAGTGGTAGATTAGAAATCATTTGGATGTGATAATAGGTTGAATCCAGGCAAGCACACTCTACCTCTGGGCAAGAGAGTAAGCCGACTCCACGGGCAGAATATGCGGCATCTGCAGGTAAGACGTCACTTTCTTTGGCAGGTACTCAGTCATGTGGGACAAGAGACCTCCAGCAGTATGCGTCTCTCGACAGGCCTCACAAAACGCTGAGACAAATACCACGAAAATTATTACATATTAGTTCAACTACATTGAATTTACGGTGTGTGCACAGTGGCTCAGTGTTATATTATCATTTCTTGGGCTCAGTCTATCTGTCCTCACCCTTTCTGATGTTAACCGGGAGCTGCTCCATGAGCCGTGGATCCAGCCAACAGTGCTCTTCCTGAGATGGTTTCCGTGCACTCTCATCCGACTCTTCAGCTTTAGCCAGCTCCTGCATCACATCACAACAAGCTGATTCAGGCGCATCCGTCGCCAGACTTCTCAGGGGACACTCACTGCTGATCAGATCTGTGACGGACATTTAGAGCGAGATGGTTTCTTCAATAACAAGCACTGGATTACTCGCCATCAGTCACTATGGCTCGTAAGATGAATTTTAAGCAGTAGTTATGACAAGATGTTCTTACTGTTCTCTTGCAGGAACCGGAGAGCATCTATGTATCCATTCTGGCAGATTTCAGCCATTGCCTGTAAAATCCAAAGGTGCTTGGTGAGGAAGCAGGTTAAATCTATTAATCTATATATAACTGCAGGCGTTCACAGTCCATTGGTTGAAAAAGAGCGGGAGACTTGCGTCTCAGTTTATGTGTGCTTTTTATTTAAAGGTTGCAGTAACACAATTCTGACCAGCAGACAGTGGACAAGAAAAGGACTAAAACAAAGTAGCTGTTTTCATTTTCTTAAGTATTTAACATAATCTAAGTATAGAATTTTATGCTTAATTCAAACTTTTAAAATGTCTCTTATCCTAAAAACAGCAGTTAATGAGCGTCAGTAGCTCCTGAAACATCGACCCTCTGTGTCTCACCTCAGGCTCTGGGGGGAAGAAGGTGCTGGTCACTCTGTACATGTTCTCAGAGCTGACCTGGATGCTCACGTTGTTGAAGCGGACCTCGTGGAAGCTGAGCGAGCTTGCTCGAGGGCACAGATCGCTCTCGCCAGCGTACGCAGAGAAGGTGATGGTGTTTTTCAGGTTGCATCGAGGCAGGTTGTCACTGATGGCACCGTCCACGTAATGCTGAGTGGAAAAAGAGGGCGCTGATCAGTGAGTGGAACCACAAACTTATTTTAACCATATCTTAACAAATATTGAAGTTTGAAACATGTAAATGGAATACAACCCTCTGTGTGTCAGAAAGCAATCAAACATTGTAACTTTGTAATTTTGCTATATTTTGCTAAATTTTTCTGGAAAGCAGCATTCACTCAAGAGCTTGCTGGTTCACTCACCACGCCACGGTAAGTGGGTGGAATAACGCCGCAGTAGAAAGGGACAAAGCAGCTGCATAGGAGAGCCTGGAAGACACGGATAGTACTGGATGTTACAGAAACACAAACTCCCTGTGCAGACAGAGTAATGGTTTCTTAATACATTTTAAGCCTTATTTCCAGAGAGGAAGGACTGGTGATCAATCAGTTACATCAGATATGACAGCAAAACTGCTGCAACAGTACAGTTAGTCGAGTCAGCGTCTCCCGATCATGCACATAAAAAGTGGAATTATGACTGCATCATCATAGATCCCATCTATGCCTTTCTTTTGGCTACTTAGACACTGAACTGTCTCCTGACCTCAGAAGACTCTGGATAAAAGGTTTCTAACCCTCAAATTATAAAACATACCTGGATGAGCTCCTCTCTGCTGGCAAACTCCGACACTAGTATGTTCTTCCTATCAGACACTCTGGTCAGGGACACACTGAGCTTCCCAGAGGCTCGAATGTGGGCGTCTTCTGGGAGGCTCGCCAGCAGAGAGTCCTTTACTATCTGCAGCAGGTTGTAAGCTGGGTGCAGGGGCCCCAGTTTGTGCTTCCTGGCTTCTTTGGCCATGAATATCAAATTGGCACAACATTTCTCTGCACAGAGGAGCACAGTAATCACACTGCATATGTGATCAACATGAAGCAGCATTCTATAATTACGGGTCAACTGGAAGTTTTTGTTTGTTTTGTTTTGTTTTGTTTTGTTTTGTTTTGTTTTTTTCCAAAATAAAGCTATATGAAGGATACGTTTCACTGCAGATCTTTCTAGATGTTTAGAGGCTCAAACAGCACAGAAAATGTATGTTGCAAAACTCTGCAGATGGACTTTAGAAATAGAAATTTGGATGAATCCTGACTGTATAGTTCTTCAAAACAGAAGTGATTCTATCAAATATGGACGTATATTAGATAACCTCTATTGCATGACCTCGATCTAAATGTATGTTTTTTGGCTTCTTGTGCTATCAATTATTTGCTATAGGTCACATACATCAAATATGTACAATAGCGTGCCAAGGTAATGACACATCATCTAAAGTAAAGTTCGTTTCCATAGATTGAAATGTCAGCAGAGGCTTTCTGGTGTGTCCACAAAGGAACTAATGAGGTCAATGAGGGGCCAAGCAGTGATATCACATGAAGATGACACAATGAATCTGTTATGGAGGAAAGAGAGGCCACGCCTGGAAATGCAGTTGTAAAATCAATATCATCTCGTAATTGAGGCAAAAGAAAGCAAACAAAAGAGCTCGAAGCTTTATGCTAAAAATAATTCACGTGGTGTTGATAGTAGCATTGACATTGGAGATTTACCAAAACAAAATGCTGCTGGGTGCATCAGATCTATGCCGGATTATATGACAGGATGTAGTGATTTAAAGGACATGTTAAATATGTTCTCATTTCAAATAGTTTAGTTACTAAAGTAGCGTTAAAATGACAGAATTTTGAATGAAGTTTGGTCTGTAGAGCCCACAACTCACCCAGGGGGACTCCCACAGTCAGAACAGTGGCCATCAAAGCACCTGCTGACGCTCCATAGATTTTTGAGGCGTCTTGTATGAAGCGAGGGAACCGTTCAAGGATACAGCTGGTGGCACCAACATAATAAATCCCCATAAAACCGCATCCGGCGAAGGAGATGCTCCATTCTTTCTCCAGATCAAACATCCTCTCAGGTGCGACTCCACCAACGAGATTCCAGACCGTCCAGATCCAGCACAGAAACTACCTCAACTGGCTGAAGTGCGACATTAAAATGATGGTGATAACTGTGTGCCAGCTGCCACCTCCACAGCACACCTGCAAGCATGATCCAAAGGTGACAAGACAATCGATTGTTGTGCAATTTTGGACCATTAAGAACTCTATTGGGCCGATAGGTCACGTGACACCAGAATGAGGTCGCACCCATAGACTGAAACTATAAAAACCTTACGCGCTGTCTGAGGTGGGAGATATCCTGCAGCTCTGCGTTGAGCTTCTTGCAGATACACTTTGCGTTTTAAAGATGAGCATCCCGGTGGTAGACTTTAGCGCATACAGCCTCAGTGAGAAAGACCAACTCGCTGACGAGCAGATGCGCAAGTTGAGCAAAGAGCTAAAAACAGCTTTTACAGAAGTTGGTTTCGTGTTTCTGAGGAACACTGGGATCACTCCGGAGGAGGTGAGAAAAGCAAATACACTGAACAGTATCGTCTTGTTTGTTGAAAGTGCGTGAAGTGGAATGCGCCCTTTCTCCTGCGCTTTTGGATATAGGTGGATCGCGTTATGGCCGTATCCAAGAAGTCCTTTCTGCAGCCAGATGAGTTGAAGCAACCGTTCAGCAGGAAAAGCTTTGCCATCAACCGGGTGGGTGTCAATGGAGGCTGAGTGGTAGGATGAAGATCATGAGCACAACACACTTCTCATCTGCACAATTTACACGTTTTAAGTGCGAATAACTGCTTTTCAGGTTGAATCCACGCCGGCCTGGAGACCTGAAGGAGTCCTTCAACCTCACTTCACTTCACCCCGACATAGTAATGATTCTCTGTCAGCCTTTGGCTTTATGTAGCATTCTACACAACAGGCCTGCATCAGGACAGTGGTGGAATATAAGTATTTAAAGTATTTGTACTTGACTTGAGTGTCTCCATTTTATACAGCTTGATACTTATACTCCACTACGCCTCAGAGGCAAGTACTGTACTTTTCTATCCTACAACATTTGTTTGACAGCTTTAGTTACTCGTTACTTTTCAGACACATTCTCAGACCCATCCGGTCCAGTGAACGCCACCACATGTCCAAATTCTTAAGATAAATAAAATATTTTGAAGAAACTGGAAGATGTATCCTCAGAAAACAGGGAAAAGAAAAAATTTAGGAGCTCCGGACAAGCTGACTTGTTAGAAGATGTGTAGTTCTCACAGGACAAACATATGATGCTCTTGTAGAATATGATGCATTGCTGTAGATTAAACGAGCCGACTGTATTTAAAGCAGTTAAAATTATTTTAAACCTCTGCTGCAGTGAAATGCAACAATAATAATACTACTCCAGGACATCATATCAGTACTTTTATTTTTTGTATTTTAAGTAAATTGGGCTGCACGGTGGCGCAGCAGGTAGTGCGGGTGCCTCACAGCAAGAAGGTTGCCGGTTCGATCCCCGGGTCAGGCGGGGCCTTTCTGTGTGAAGTTTGCATGTTCTTCCCGTGCATGCGTGGGTTCTCTCCGGGTACTCCGGCTTCCTCCCACAGACCAAAAACATGCTCGTTAGGTTGATTGATGACTCTAAATTGTCCGTAGGTGTGAGTGTGAGTGTGAATGTTTGTCTGTCTTTGCATGTGGCCCTGCAATCGGCTGGCGACCGGTTCAGGGTGTACCCCGCCTCTCGCCCATTGTAGCTGGGATAGGCTCCAGCCCCCCGCAACCCCGAAAGGGATAGGCGGTATAGATAATGGATTTTAAGTAAATTATGCTGATGATGCTTTTACTTGAGGTTTTGAATGCAGGACTTTTACTATTTTAGGACTAATTTCATGGTGTGAATTTAGTACTTCCACTCAAGGATCTGAATACTTCTTCCATCCCTGCTTTAGGGTTTGTTGTTTGACTCTATAACATATTGGCGGATTGATTCCTTTTTATTCTACAGGTTATCCGCTTGGAGGTCAAAGTACACGTTACTCCACACAGATGGATTTTAGCAAACAAAGTTCTGTTCTGTTCTTTTTGTAGCCAGATTGATCCTTTAAATTGAGGTCATTTAGAAACAGTGTCCCCATTTCGTGTCCACTGGACTTTGTTTGTCCTGCTCAGGCCAAATTTTCATTCTAATCTCCTGAACAAAGATGTTTTTATCTTAAAAATGAATAGCAGCTGATAAATTGGTAGCAGATCTGTTAGCTTTCAAATGGTCAGTCTCCGCCACAGAAATCCAAGATCAGTCAGACTCTAATTCTGTGCTCCTCTGCTATAGAAATGGCCATCGGGTGCTCTATCAGAGTTCCAGGAGATCCAGACGTCTTTCTTCCTGCGCTGTAGAGAGCTGAGTGTGCGGGTGATGAAGGTGTTGGCCCACAGTCTGGATCTGGACCCCGAGGTGTTCCTGAGTACACACCGTTTCATGGGAAGTATGTATGTAGCAGCGCACTCACGCCTCTCCTGTGGAGCAGGCTTTGAGAGAGTCAATGAGTTGAGATCAGCTGATAGAAATAGATCTCTGTTTGTCTGCATGTTTGCATCTGGCTGCATGTTTGTCTGTATTCTGAGCATGTGCAGACCTTTTCAGGCACATCCCAACTCTCGTTCAGTAGTGCTTTATACCTAAAGACAAATAAGAGTACAACAAGTACTTTACTTGAGTATTTCCATTTTATGCAACTTTACTTCCACTCTGCTGCACCTCAGAGAAATATTAGTCCTTAGTTACCTGTATAGATTACAATTTTGCTTACCCTTCCTGTCAATGAAACCCACTTATCTCAGAATTTCTGATTCTGAATTCGAATCTTTCTGTACAAACTGAAGGATGAAGCGGTTCGTTTATATGAAGTTTCTCCTTCTTATTAAGATAAATAAACAATTTGAAAACTGGAAAATGCATTGTAACAAAGCTGAAAACAGTGATGTTTTTCTGAGCCAGACCCCTTCACATATACATGTGAATAACATGTAATCTCACAATATCAGAACTAATACAAGTAACAACAACAATGAAAATAAATGAAGAATAAACTCTCAATCAGCAACACGCCACCAACAAATCACTGTCTTGGAAGTCAGATACAATCCTCTGTGTACCCCAGAGGCTCACATTAAATGTAGCATCATGTACTTGTGTATATCTTCAGACAGTCAAAGTAAAAGTACCTTTTTGTTCAGCTTAAAGCTCCCAGTACTGAGTCTTAAGCCCGGTCTAAACTCCATGATGCTATTGTACAAGGCTCGTTTTGACAGAGCTATTTTGACTCCTGTAGGGGATAAGAATGGCACAACGCTGCGGTCTTTGTACTATCCATCAGTAAACAGTGAGAAAGTGAAGGAGGGCCAGGTGCGGTGTGGAGAGCATTCAGACTATGGCACCATCACCCTGTTGTTTCAGGGCTCAGACGGTCTGCAGGTAAACATCTTCACCTCTCTGGATGCAAGACAAATTACAAACATTTTCCACTTTTAAAATGGGCAGATGTCTTGGGATTGCAACTGCATAAAGAAATCTTCAGGCATGGAGTCCACCTGATGCTTGTTAACCTACAGGTGCGTGCACACTCAGGTGAATACATCTGCGCTCCCAGCATCCCCGGAGCGGTCCTCATCAACATCGCTGACTTGTTGCAGCGCTGGACCAGCGATCAATTTATCTCTGTGGTGAGTTGAGAGGAGGTTTTCGAGATATGTCTCTCATCGGCAAAAAGTGTGTACATGCTCACCAGAACATATTCAAGGTCTAACTGGTTTCCAGGAGGTTCTTTTTGCTTGAATGATATTGAGGCAGAATTACAAACCCTGAAAATACAATACAATGAAGGATTAATAAATGAATTTACAGCCGAATAACTGACAGAAATCCATCAATAAAACATCAGGTTATATCAGAGTACAATGAATAATTCATAAGCTGTTGGATACTAGAAATAAAGATTATAATATCGGTTTCGAAAATGTGTATGTAACCTTTTTGCATGGGTGGTTTTCTTATTTATGTAATTTGTGATGTTGTTTGGCCTTTTATCCCTTTTTTTTTTTTAAACCTTGATTTTCCATCACTATGGTGCCTCATGTCTTTAACAAAAACAACAGTTTTGACGTACAAGACATGAGACGAGTGTCTTTACATACATGAACCACTTGAACAACAGTTAACAACAGTTAAGTTCGGTTTGAATTCATGAAGTGACACCAACAAAAGGATTTATGTGCAGTAATGTGAAGGCTACTCATTGCGGTTATTCTGTCCCTCAGCTCCACAGAGTCATGCTGCCCCCTGCTGGAGACTCCAGCACGCGTCAGTCTCTGGCTTTCTTCGTGCAGCCAGATGATGATGCCCTGATCACCTGCTGTGATGGCTCCAACAAATACCCTCCAGTTAGATCAGGCACCTACTTGATGGAACGCATCAATGAGACATACTGACGGAACTGACTTATGACCCATCAGTTCACTCATACACTTGATGAGAAACATGTATTTCAATCCTTCAAAAGATTAATGCTCTTTGATATTCTATCTCTTATCTGTTGCATTAAGTTTCCACCCTGTCACTCCTTTTGGAGTTTAATTCAGCTCTTTCATCTCCACTCACAGCGACAAGGTCGAGTTCAACCTGCTCCAGTTTCACATACAGTGATGTCGAAAATAAATAAATTAAAAATATTCTATCATGGCAAAATGACACAAGCACTGACACACAAACATACTGAACATAGACAGCCACTTCAGAAAGCACACATTATTCACCAGCACAGTTCTATTAAATTAAAAGTTTAAATATATATGTCACTATCTGTAAACTAAATAAGTTCTTCAATCATCTGAACACAGACATTTGACGGATCAGGAATGTTTGCCCTTTGAAGTAAATGCGCTTATTCCTCCAAAGTATTTTCTCTTTGAGTCCATCAGTGACATTGAACTACAGTGTGCACTATACAAAATATTCATTTATCAAGCCCGGAGCCCGCCCCACTGCACTGCAGAGCTCTTCCCATGAAGAACATGTGAGTCCTTGTTGTGATAAAAGCCCAAAATGATACAAAGGGGCCAACTGTTCACAAAGAAGACTGGACCAGCTCCACGTTTTAAGTTCTGTTGCCCCCTTACAAAAGAAGATAATAAAACAGAGGAGGTTAACTCCATGGTATACCTCTAAAACCCGCAAATTAAAGCAAACTTCATGAAAAATAGAAAACAAATGGCGTTCCACCAATTTGGAAGAATTTCGGTTCGCCTGGCAAGACAGTCTGCAGTGCCAGGGCAGCCTATTACTCTGCACTAATAGAGGAAAATAAGAACAATCCCAGGTTTCTCTTCAGCACTGTAGCCAGGCTGACAGAGAGCCATAATTCTGTTGAACCATGTATTCCTTTAGCTCTAAACAGTAATGACTTCATGAGCTTCTTTAATGATAAAATTCTTACTATTAAAGACAGAATTCATCAGCTCCTGCCGTCAACGGGTACTGTTTTGTCTTCAAACACAGAAACCATAGAAACTGTTATTAAACCGGTCGCAGTTTTAGACTATTTTACACCTGTCGACCTTCACCAACTAATTTCAATAATTTCATTATCAAAATCATCAACCCATATTTTAGATCCCATCCTGACTAACCTGCTTAAAGAGTTTTACCTTTAATTACCTTTATCTCTTCCTTTTAGATATGATCAATCTGTCTTTATCAACAGGCTATGTACCGCAGTCCTTTAAAGTAGCTGTAATAAAACCATCCGTCCATCCATTTTCTATACCCAACCATCCCTTTCGGGGTTGCAGGGGGGCTGGAGCCTATCCCAGCTGTCATTGGGCAGAAGGTGGGGTACACCCTGAACCGGTCGCAGGGCAACATACAAAGACATACAACCATTCACGCTCACACTCACACCTATGGACAATTAAGAGTCACCATTTAACCTAATAAGCATGTTTTTGGTCTGTGGGAGGAAGCTGGAGTGCCCGGAGAGAACCCACGCATGCATGGGAAGAACATGCAAACTTCACACAGAAAGGCCGTGCCCGACCAGGGGTTTTAGCCAACTATAGACCGATATCCAACCTTCCCTTTCTCTCAAAAATTCTTGAGAAAGCAGTTGCTGATCAGCTGTGCAACTTTCTACACAAAAATAGTTTATTTGAGGATTTCCAGTCAGGATTTAGAGTGCATTATAGCACAGAGACAGCACTGGTTAAAGTTACAAATGACCTTCTAATTGCATCTGATAAAGGATTTGTCTCTGTACTAGTCTTATCGGATCCTAGTGCTGCACTTGACACCATTGACCATGGTATCCTATTGCAGAGACTGGAACACTTCATCGGCATTAAGGGAACTGCCCTAAGCTGGTTTAAATCCTACTTGTCAGATCACTCTCAGTTTGTACACATTAATGACGACTCCTCTGTGCTCAATAAAGTCAGTTATGGAGTTCCGCAGGGTTCTGTGCTTGGATTAATTCTTTTCACCTTATATATGCTTCCTTTAGGGGGGTTATCAGGAAGTACTCAATCAGTTTTCATTGCTATGCAGATGATACCCAACTATATTTATCAATGAAGCCAGAAGAAACCACTCAGTTAACTAGACTACAAGCATGTCTTCAGAACATAAAGACCTGGAAGACCTGCAATTTTCTGATGCTAAACTCGGACAAAACTGAAGTTACAGTACTAGGCACGGTGGGACAGTGGCAACACTGTTGCCTCATAGCTAGAAGGTCCCGGGTTCGATTCCCACCTGAAAGGCGTGTCCTCCACCATGCCTTCGGTGTCTGCCTTTGTGTTCACCTGGGGATCCTCCATAAAATTAAACCCCCCTCTAAAAACATGCATGAAAGATCACTGCCTGACCAATGGTGACAACAAGGAAAACTGGGTCCCCAGGCACTGGTCGGATGGCAGCCCACCACTCCTGGTCTGCCGCAGAAGAAGGACTTACCAGGATGGGTCAAAAGTGGAGGAGAAATTTCACCAATGCATGCCATGTGTGTGCATGTGCATGTAGTGTGTGACAAATAAAGGGGATTGTCCCTCTGATTCTGATGTGAAATAAATAAATAGTTAACTAAATACATAGAAATATTGAATCAGTTAAAAAAGTTACATTTGATTCACCAAGAGTTAAAACCTCATGATTAAAATTAGATTAAAAAGTTCATTTGTTTGAAATATGTACATTTAATCAATTAGAAGTCAGTTGCGAATGGTCAGAAAGCTCTATTAGAGACAACGATTAAAAGTATGGCTGTTAAAAATTATTACATTCCTTCTCCTTTAAGAGATTTGCTGCCTCTTGCCTTTAAGAAATGCGCAGCTGCACTTGAGCAGAAGGGAGCGGGAACGGGAAAAAGCAGACGAAAAAGGAGAAAACAAGCGAACAATATTGAGCCGAAAAGTGTTTAAAAATTGTCTTTAGAAGCACAAAACCTGATCTACCTGACTGGAGCTTGATGAAGAGCATATGTAAAACAACCGACATTTTGGTGGGTTTCAACTCATTTTAATGCACTTTTGCTGTGTTGTAAATGCCAACAAAAGGCAGATGTTATTATCGAAACTGTGTGAGGAAAATCCTTACCATCAGTGGTTTTTAGTTAATATCTTTCGGTTTGTTAAGCAACCCAGAGTGTAAATGTACAGTGTGTGAATGTATATTGTGTTAGGAGAGGAGAGGAGCTTTATGTACGCAACAGTGTTGTTAGCTTAAAGGTGCTGCTCTGCCACCATTTTAGGCCTGGTGAACAATGTAGCGGTAATGTTAGGATTCACAGCTGCTGTAAAACAACCTTGAGTTTAATTAGTAATAGTCATTTATTTTGGTTATGACCTGTTGTACAGGTCAGGTTTTTTTTACTTCTGTTAAAAGCTCAGTCAGAGCGAGGATCCTCTGGTGTGGGCGACACACACGCAGGCGGTAAACTGCAAGCAAGACCCAGTGACTACGTTCTCAACTTCATCGTACCAGTGATGGGATCTGCTGAGTACCATTGGACTGTGATAATTCGCTGCCAGAGCGGTAGGAGTGTGTGGATTTATCTTTCCTTTTATTTGAACTGAAGCTGAGCTGGATTCAATTGGATCCAGACTTTTCTTTGAACTGGATTCAAACTGCCTAAACAAGAACTGAACTTGAACCGAATTAAGTGTCACACTTGACACCATCTTGGTTTCATAATTGTAAACATTGTGATCCATGGTGATTTTGTTTCATTGTAATTGATGTAATTTTCGGAAAATGTGCATTTGTACTTTTACCTGAGAAAGAGGAAAAAGAGTTAAGTCAAGAAAAAATTGTGAAACAAAAATAAGTTCAATTTATTCATCTAAAAAGGAGACAGTTAATAGTCTGGTCTAAACTAGTCAAAAGTCAAAGGTAACATAATACACTGTCTAAACTTAAGTCTAACCCCAAGAGGGGAAAAAAAGTGGGAAAGTGTATCATGCTTACCTCGATTATACTTACCTTTGTTACCTTGTAATGAGCGTAGGTGCAGGCGGAGAGGCTAACAGGATGAACAGTTAGCGTAGGCTCTGGGTGGTAGGCTAACTCAGAGTCGACAGGCGGTGAAGTTGGGATTTTTACTCAACTGTTTTATTTTCACAATATGAAATTTCGACCATACGACGTGCTCATAGGGCGTGAGACATCGGCAAACAACTAAAACGGTTCTACATGTGCAACAAAAGGAGGCACCACCACCATGCGGCGCTATTCAGTATTACAATAATGATGCTGCAGACTCTGACTGTTACATATTCCCCCCCCCCGGTGACAATAAGGCTGTCCTCAGCTGTACACAGCTGAAAAAACAACCAACCTGCACTTAACACAGTGGTATACATAAACACTCTGAAAGGTAACAGTTGTACTCAGGGAAAGACATTATGTACAGCACACTGATATACATCAGTGGATAGAGTGCATAAGGAAACAAAATAAAATATCTTCCATCAACTATATCATGTTGACAAATACAGAGAAAAATCCCATGTTTCTTCAAACTGTCATGCAGAAACCTGAACCACATTATCAAACGAGAAGGAAATAATGTTCTCAACCAAATCCTGTAAGTAAACCCAATTAGTGGTTAAACCAGAACCACTCTGCAGGATACACACATAAACACAAAGCATGAAAAATATGTCGAACCAGAACAGCATAAAAATTCTTAGTGCATTTCAGTTACATATCTGACAAAACAAACCAACTGCCTATTTCAGGTCAAGTCTGTCAGTATGGTAAGGGTTTGTCCATCCGCTGCCTGACCAACCAGACGTAACCCTGGGGTGGCGTCTTGGTCTGAGGTCATACTGTCCAGCACGCTCTGGGTTCGTGTCTGACACAGTCGAGAGGTTTTCAGAATCGCAGTCCATGACCTGCAGTCGGTCAGTGTCAACATGCGTTTCAGGGGACATGTCCACTGCAGCAATGTCACTGGGGCATTTAGTCCGGGTGTTGGGCACATCACTGTATAAGGCTTCAGAGTCACTTTTCTCTGTAGTTATGGCAACAGTGCGTCTGCTGGAAGAAGGTGAGTCCCAAGTGTGGAAGGGTTGCAGATTCACAACATGAAAGACTCCTGCATCCATACCAGTTTCCAGTCTGGTCAGCCTGTAGTTGACGTCCCCCAACTTCTGACTGACACGGAGTGGGCCTGTGAACAGGGGCGCGAGTTTGACGGTAAAGTTGGACTGAGCATCAGATCTAGGGTGGGACTTTACCCTTACAAGGTCACCCACAGCATAAGTAGTCTGACGATGTCTCAAGTCATAGTAGCATTTCTGTCTGCTGTGACTATTGTCAAGTGTTGCTCTGGCGTGGTTGTGAGCTTCCTGCAGGGATGCTCTTAGAGTCTCTGGGTACGGCACACCGGGTTCATCCACACCTCCACAGGAGGGTTGTGTTAAGAGGTCGAGCGGGGTCTCCAACTCTCGACCATACAGCTTTCATGTGGGGCTGTACGCAGCGCAAAGCAGATCTAGGAGAGAAACTTATCCCAAGAAGTGTGCTTGTCCCCAACGTATGCACGTATGTCAGTTTTGAGTGTCCAGTTTACGTGTTCTGTCGCGTTTGTTTGAGGGTGATAAGCAGTGGTGAGCCTGTGCACTGATCCAAGGGTGGAGATGACATTTTCGAACAACTCACTCACAAAAGGCGAACCTCTGTCGGAGATGAGGTAGGTGGGGGCTCCGTGTCTGGCAATACTTCACTGACAAATTTTCCAGCCGCCACATGCGCTGTCGCCTCCTTGACTGCACACACCTCAATCCACTTAGAGAAATAGTCAACAAAGACCAGCAAGTAGGCGTTTCCCGCTGCAGTGCGAGGAAGGGGCCCAACGAAATCCACTCCTGCGTACTCACAGGGTTTTTGAGGCAAGATAGGAACCATGAGACCAGCCGGTTTCCTTTGGCTTGGCTTGGTGAGCTGGCAGACTGAACAGGAAGTGACATAGTGCTTGACATCTGCCGGCATTTTGGGCCAAAAAAATCTATACTGCAGCCTAGCCAGAGTCTTCGAAATACCAAGATGACCTGCAGTGGGGTGGTCATGATAGTAGATGAGCAAGGTGCCTCGGAACGATGTGGGGGCATAGAATTTGAGCTCCTTCAACGGATATAATCCACATCTGGTTTTCAGGTCTTTAGAGTAGAGCAGACTGTCATAAACAACACACTGATGGAGATTGTTACCGTCTGCGTCAACATATGGGTTTGTCTCAAGGTCTCTGAGAAGCTGACCTGTGACCGGGTCATCCAGTTGTAGTTGTCTTACATGTGCGCAATCTGTTAGCAACACAGGGGGCAGGGCGCGGAGGTCCAAACTGCCGATGACAGCATACTCTGGCAAGAGATCTGTGGGTTTGTCACAGGACACGGGCAGTGGGTTGCGAGCTAGGGCATCAGGCACGTTGTTGTGCGCACCAGGCTTGTGCACAATGGTAAAGTCAAAGTCTTGGAGTCGCAGTGACCAACGGGCCAGTCAGCCAGTGGGGTTAGGGCGGGACATTAGCCACCTGAGGCTGCTGTGGTCTGTGAAGATAGTCACATGAAGTCCCTCAACATAAGGTCTAAAATGTTCGAGAGCCCAAATCACAGCCAAACACTCCTTCTCAGGGGTAGAGTATGGTTTCTCTGCTTTGTGCAAGGAGCGACTCGCATAAGCCACAACAACTTCTCGACCCTCTTTGTCTTTTTGCATCAAGGCTGCACCCAGGCCGATGTCACAAGCATCAGCATGAATGAAAAAGGGTTTCGTGAAATCAGGGAACCTCAAGACGGGTGCAGATGTGACACCCATTTTCAAAACATCCATTGCTTCCTGACATTTGTCATCCCAGTGGAAAACTGCATCTTTCCTGGTGAGTGCATGGAGGGGCTCAGCATGGCGCGCATAGTCTTGGATGAAACGGCAATAATATCCCGTCAGTCCGAGGAACTGTCTGACTTGTTTTAAGGTGGTTGGGGTTTTGAACTCCACCACAGCTTTGATTTTGTCCATATCTGGTTTTATGCCAGAGGGTGTGATGCGGTAGCCCAGGAAGGTCAGCTCACTCCGGCAAAGCTGACATTTCTTGAGTTTCAGAGACAGACCAGCGGCTTTGAGTCTTTTAAGCACTTCCTCCAGATCAGTTAGATGCTGCTCAAAGATGGGGGAAGCAACAACAATGTCGTCCAGATACACCGCACATGTCTTATAAATGAGACCAGCTAGGACAGTGTTCATTAGTCTCTGAAATGTGGCCAGTGCGTTGCAGAGACCAAAGGGGAGCACACGGAACTGGAAGAGACCACAGTGTGAAATGAAGGCTGTTTTTGGTCGGGACTCCTCTGCAACTGCCACCTGCCAGTATCCTCGAGCCAAGTCCAGTGTTGTGATGAACTGTCCTCTTGCCAGAAAGTCTAGTGACTCTTCAACACGTGGTAAGGGGTATGAGTCTTTTTGTGTAACCTGGTTCACTCCTCTAAAGTCCATACAGAACCTTGGGTTGGTACAGGGCCTGTTTACAATCACAACAGGGGCAGCCCATGGACTTGTCGATGACTCGATGATGTTGTCCTGCAACATCTGTTGCACTTGTTCATCGATGAGACGTTTTTTTGCTGGAGAGGTACGATATGGAGGAAGATTTATAGGCTTTGCATCTCCTGTATCAATAGTGTGTTCAGTCAGTGAAGTGCGTCCAAGATGATCATCAAACATGTCGTTGAACTGAGAAAGAAGACTGAACAGGTCTGCTTTTTGTCCTTCCTCTAGGTTTGCCTCTGTGACTTTTGTCATGAGAGTGGATTGCAGGGTGTCGAGGGACATGATGGTTTCTCCTTCTGTGAATGGCTCCCCTGCACAGTCCTCACCCCATCCACCACAGGACAAGGGACGCTGTCCATGAATACAGTTCTGGAGGGAATATGGATGGTTAGTGAGGCTCTGATCATGAAATCCATTCCCAGAATGAAAGGGGTTGACAGGTTGTCGATTATGGCGAAACATTGGTAGAAGCACTTGTTCATAAAGCCAATAGAAAGCCAAGCGACACCATCAGGAATGCAGGAAGCATTGTTTGCAAGACTCACAGGTGGACCTTCCCAATGACGTGATTTAGTTGGATAGGAGTTGTTCACTCGGAAAAGGTCTGCTCGTATAGCTGAAAGAGTGGCACCCGTGTCCAGAGTCGCCTCCACACACACAGAGTTAAAGTTCAATTTAGTTCTCAGCGGTGTGTTCCAGGGAGCCTGAGAATCAGTGTCCTCAACATGACCCAGAACATGCTGCTCATGTGGGGGTGTAGCAGGTGGGTGAGGCTCAACTAGCGTCTGGAGGGAGAATTGCCCCTCCCTGAAGTTTCCCGACTGCCTGGTGAGTTGTGGGGTGTCTGCTGTTTCAGTTCTGGGCCCACCTGTACACGGAGTTTCAGTTGTTGGAAGGGTAGGGGCTGGTCCCGCTGGTGAGTGGGTTTGGGGAGATGTCACATGGGGTGCGATGGCGAGATGTGAACCCCGGTCGAGAGCATTTGAAACAGTGGGGCTCGTTGGTCTGGTTTCCTCTGAAGTGTGCAGGAGGAGACTGGTGGCTGCTTGGCCCAAGGACTGCATGGAGATCATGAGCTCACAGTAACAAGTCCATCACTGAGGGGATAGGCGTGCCATACAGTGCAACCCTGTACTTTTCCAGAGAATGTTTCCATATCAGTTCAATTTGCTCTTGTGCCGGTGGTGGG
Source organism: Chaetodon trifascialis (assembly GCF_039877785.1). Classification (NCBI taxonomy): domain Eukaryota; kingdom Metazoa; phylum Chordata; class Actinopteri; order Chaetodontiformes; family Chaetodontidae; genus Chaetodon; species Chaetodon trifascialis. The sequence continues at coordinate 3,859,584 of NC_092065.1, read as the reverse complement.
CTCTTTAATTTGTTAAATTCACTCAGCATGTGAACCACAAATGTTGGGAGGGGTTCATTCGGTGCCTGGACACGGTCGAGAATGCCTCTGAGGACACGTTCTTGGTTATCAGATGGCAGAAAAATTGTTCTGAAGAGCTGACAGAATTGTGCCCATGTAATAAAATGTGAACTGAGTGCTTTAAACCACTTGCTGGGCTCTTTTGCAAGGAAATGCGGCAGTTCATTCAGTACTTGTACATCAGTCAGGTTCAATGAAGATCTGTAGGTGCTGACGGCCTGCAACCAGTCCTCAGGGTGCACTTAAGTATCACCAGCAAACACAGGGGGCTCAAGCTTAGCATGATGCAATGCAGCAGCGATCATCCTGGATGTGTTGGTTAGTTCGAGTGAATGTGGCTGTAGGAAAGAGCTTGAGTGTCCAGCCTGAGCTCCAGAGTAGGATTTTGTATCTCGGAGCATGGGCTGTGTTATGGTTGCAGCAGGTGCGTATGGAGTTGAAGTGGCCATGGGGGTTGGGGTTGAGTCCTGGGCTGCAGGAGGACCAGTGTCTTTTTTATTGGACTCATCCCAGTGTTTGAGGATGCTGCGCTGGAGATCAATGGAATCCTGTAGACATTCCCATAGTCTGTCAACCTCTGTATGCAAGTCTTGAACCTGCTGTTTGATTTTTTTTTAATTTATTTATTTAATGAAAAACATCAGGGACAATACATATTAATAGACACTTTCATGTAAATACATAGGATTATAGCAAGCAGCTAATTTCCATCCTTTGTCCCTTGGCAGGTTGGCGTTAACATGGAGTTAATAAAAAAAAGATACATTATCAGTAAAGGTGTAAGGTACAATAACAATAGGAATAACAGGTACAGTACTTCGCATAGACAGACAAAAAACCTTGTTACTCATGACAGACCAAAAAAAAACAAAAAAAAAAAACAAGAAAGACCATTAAATGTTAAAGTGCTGGAATACTAAAGTGATATAAGTGCTGAAGTGCTTAGGTGCTAAAGTGCTAAAGTTTTGAAGTGCTGAATGGATATTGCACATTGCCCAATTGCACACATTTTGCACACACAGATGTGTGTGTGCAGGTGTTACTGCACAGGTTAGCATACATAGATATATTTATGTACGCCTCTACAAAATTTGCATACATAGTAAATGTATGCAGGCATACAAGGTCACCAGACTGGCCCATCACCAGCAACATTCCTAACATCTAGACAAATACACAGGAATAATACGAGTACAAATTTCAGATACATTAAGTACACATAACAATACAGAATATCCAGTGACTTAAGATTCAGGATTCACTGTGGGTGCAGTTTTGATTTTCTAATAGCCACATTTTTAGATGCTTTGTGAAAGAAGTAAGGGTTGGTAAGTCACGTATGTCACTTGGTATCATGTTCCATGAGTGAGACGCTCTATATGAAAAAAATGACTGCCCAAATGCACTTTTCCTGAAAGGGACCAGACAGTCACCTCTGGAACCTGCTCTGGTTGACCTGTTTGTATTTATTTTTCTGAATTCTTTTAATGGCGGTGGTGCTAGTCCATGGAGAACCTTGTAGACTAGGGTAGAATCTGCATATGTTATATTTTCCCAACTCAACAATTCATACTTCTTCAAGATGTTACAATAGTGGTGTGAGTTGGGCTTTCTGTCTAAGACTTTTAGAGCCTGCTTATATGCGATTTCTACAGGCCTCAGTGTGGATTTGCATGCCAGCGCCCAAGTTGTTACACAGTAGGTCATATATGGCATGATCATCGCACTTAGGTATAGTTTTGCAGAATCAGTAGTTATTTTGAATATATCTAAAATTTGACAGGTTGAATCTTATTCTATTCACGGTGTTTTTTACTTGCTGTTTGAAGCAGAGCTGTGAATCAATAGTAATTCCTAGATATTTGAATTCTTGTACGACTTTAAGTTTTGTTCCATCGACAGGCACATCAGTGGTCAAATCAACATTTGCCTTTTGTGAAAAAAACATGCAAACAGTTTTTGATACATTGAGATGTAACTGGGAATGTTTCAGCCAGTTGGACACATTAGACATAGCTGCTGACAAGTCTTGTGCAGCTTGGCATTTTGTTTTAGCGTGCACATACATGACTGCATTGTCAGCATACATCTGGAAGGCTACATTTGATGGACAGCAGTTGGGCAGGTCGTTGATGTACAGACTGAATAAAAGTGGTCCAAGGACTGAGCCCTGAGGTACACCAAGATTATTTTCAGAAGTTGTGGATGTTGTATTGTAAACTCTAACGCGCTGTTTTCTCTGCCCAATATATGATTCGATCCATTTCAGTGCTTCTACAGAAAAGTTAAAATATGACAACTTAGTTAATAAGATCTGGTGATTCACAGTGTCGAATGCCTTTTTTAAGTCAGCTCCTATGACACCCCCAGTGTCAATTTTAGACTTTAGGTTTTCCAGAAAAAAACAAATGGCGGTCTCTGTCGAGTGGTATTTTCTAAAGCCAAACTGCATTGGATTCAGGTTGTAAGGACTGTCATTCAAATGTTTAATAAGCTGCTCTGCCACCAGCTTTTCCGCTACTTTGGAAACTGCAGGGAGAATGCTTATTGGTCTATAGTTGCTGATTGTTGCAGGGTCTCCTGATTTAAAAATTGGAGTGATGACTGCAGATTTCCATGAATTTGGGAACATACTCTTGGTTATAGATTTATTGATTATGCTGGTCATTGGGGCAATGAGCGATTGTTTATGCATTTTAAGAAACATTGTATCCATATAAAATGCATCCTTGGCTTTAGAGTTTCTCAAACCACAGACCACTCGATCTACATCTGGCTGAGAGACTTCATTTAAATTAAAAACTGGAGTAGAGGTGCTCAAAGGCATTGCAGGATGGATTTGTATACAGGAGTCAGTGGCAAGGTTTTTTACCGAATCAATAAAATAAGAGTTCAGGGCTGTTGCCATCTCTTTTGGGTCATATGTTAAATGTCCATTTATTTGCAACTCCCTGATGTTCTTGTTAGAGGTATTATTTCCTGTTAATTTCTTTATGTTCGACCAAATCTCCTTGGCATTGCCTCTTGCATTGCTTCTAATATTAACAAAGAAACTTGCCTTTGCAGTTCTGATTTCCTTAGTTACTTTGTTCCTGAGTGAAGTAAACAAGTGTCTATTATGTGTTATTTTGTCTTGAGAGCTATCTTGAGTGCATGGTCCCGTTGTTTCATCAGTGACCATATTGTACTGTTCAACCAGGGAAGGTGATTTTTTTTTCTCGGCTTATGTGTTATATTTTTCATAAAGCCAGACATGGTTGTTTGTATTACTGTCATGAAAGCGTTGCAGTTGTCATCAACCTGTTCACCGGTGAGGTGCTCTGACCAGTTTATTTCACTCAGGGCAGTTTCTAAATTCTCAATTTTACATTTTGGTATTCTCAACTGTTCTAATTTGTTACTGGGGGGACGTGTAAATCTTTGTTTCATGTTGTGGTCAGACAGTCCTGTTACCACATTGAACATTTTTTGGATTCTTTCATGTTTGTTACTGAAGACCAAATCTATACACGTTTCTGACGAGGTTGTTATTCTAGTGGGTTCTTTGATTATTTGTACCAGATCAAAGCTGTTTGTTAACGCTTTAAGACGTTTCCGATTTGTTTTAGCATTCCAATTTACATTAAAGTCTCCCATTAGAATAATTTCGTTTTTAAAATTACATTCTTTAAGAAGGTCTTGCAGTCCATCATAGAACCCACTAGAGGCTGATGGCGGTCTGTATATCCCAATTAATGTGACAGACATTTGTGGGGAGAGAGTGATGTTGAGCCCAATACATTCATGATTATTCACACATTGCCATTTTACTTGTGTACACTTCAGGTGTTCTCTGACGTAAAACATCACCCCTCCACCTCTACCCGCAGACCTGTCTTTCCTGAAGATGTTATATCCCATCACATTTAGCCCAGCCGTCGGGGAGTTAGAATGAAGCCATGTTTCAGAGATACAAAGAAAGTCTAAATTGATTCATATAACAGATGTTGCACTTGTTCACATTTACATGTTATACTGCGTATGTTCAGATGGCCACCGAGAAGGCCCCTTGGTTTGGCTTTTGAGTCCCAAATAACACGAGCATGGTTTAATGTCTTCATGAGCTTGTACTTACGATGTTTCGTGGTCGCTCTATTTAATTTATGTGTGTTACCCGGGACCGTCACGGTGGAAAGGGCATCCAGCGGAGCTTTCCGCTGTATGCGTCCACCCACCGACGAGGCCGCTGGAGCTGGTGGACTCAGGCCCAGGGGGGGTCGCGGTGGAGAGGGCATCCGGCTGCTGAGCTTTCCGCTGTAGGCGCCCACCCGCCGGGGAGGCCGCTGGAGCTGGTGGACTCGGGCTCAGGGGAGTCGTGGTGGAGAGGGCATCCGGCTGCTGAGCTTTCCGCTGTAGGCGCCCACCCGCCGGAGAGGCTGCTGGAGCTGGTGGACTCGGGCCCGCAGAGGCCGCTGGAGCTGAGTTATCATGCAGCGGTGTAGTCCGGGGTAGCTGCCGTGATGGCCAGGCTGTCTGTTGAAGATGCCGCTGAGTTGGTTCAGCCAGTAGCGGGGACCCGGCTGCCGTCAGCTGTAGTAGAGGCTGCCGGGACTGTGAAATTTGCAGCGGCGCAGCCCAGGCCAGCTGCAGTGGTAGCTGCTCCAACGGCCAGGCCAGAGCCCATACCAGCTGCCGGGACAGCCCCCCCCCCCCCCCCATGTCTGCCTGACGGCATTGTAACACGGCCACAGTCCATGAGTCTTGAATACAGTACATGTTGACTACATTTAGCTGGGTCGCAGGTCTGGTTATTTTTAGTGAGAATATGGAGGCGCAAAGGACACAGGATAAGGAACAAAAACACTACGAACATACATAGAGACGTTGATGGCAGAAATTGCAGCGTTTTGACGGAGTTTGTAGTCGTCTGTGGCCTTAACGCAGGACCTGCCTGCCTTCGTGGCTGCTCAGCGTCCGCCATCCATCCTGCTGCATTCATCCTCTCCTGACAAGTTTAAGGTTCGAAGTTGTACTTTGAGGAACAGTGCTTCTTGCAAGATTCTCCAAGTCTAAGTCTGAGTCAGAGTCAAACTCGTCGGCTTGTATGTCTGGGTGGAACGCCATTATGTAGTAATGCTCCAAATCACACACCTTTTAAACTAGTAACAAACTTTGATAGTTTTGGGGAGCAGAATTAACCTGACTGTTCGCAATGCAGTTAATATCAAATAATACTGCCTCTCACAATTCACACTTAGCACTGTATATATATGATTTTCACACATAGCAAAGCCAGAACATTGTCACTCATAAACATAATATTACGTGAGGAAAAATGACTAGAATAGTCCTACTACTGTAAGGCACAACAATCATTGAAAGTTTTAAATTGGCTAAATGACACAACAATCACAATGAAAAAAATTTAACAGATACAACAACACAGCAGACAATTCTTTTTTTTTTTTTTTTTGTTTAGGAACCACACTGTCCTCTACTCACCCAGTCCAGTCAATTTGCATGAAGAGTGAAATAGTCCACAATCCATAGTAAAGGTGAAAGTTTTGAGTCACTCAGTCTTACAAGGAAACGTTTTTTTGTTTTGTTTTGTTTTGTTTTGTTTTGTTTTGTTTGTTTGTTTGTTTTTTCCAGTCTCGTGGTGCAACTCCGGTATTTTAAATAAGCAAACGAGTGAAGAAAAACACATGTCCAACACAGCGTCCGCCGCGCTCCAATACGCCACTCGTGCATGGTCACGGTTAGCTCCAGGGAAAGTTAGCTTCAGACGCGGCCTGGTAATGTCTGGTGAAACAGTAAAGCATCCACTTACACGAATTTCCACGGTGAAAGATGCAAAAAGCAGTCCGGTCCGGTTCGTAGTGGGGGTTAGAGGGCTGAGACGAGGTCCAGAGAATGATGTTTGGGCACCACTTGTAATGAGCGTAGGTGCAGGCGGAGAGGCTAACAGGATGAACAGTTAGCGTAGGCTCTAGGTGGTAGGCTAACTCAGAGTTGACAGGTGGTGAAGTTGGGATTTTTACTCAACTGTTTTATTTTCACAATATGAAATTTCAACCATACGACGCCAGGTCTCCACGGCGCTTCGCTCACTAAACATACATGTTTGTAAAGTGTAGAGGATACAGCCAGCACCAGCTCAATACCAAGTCTTCATTATGGAATTTCCTTTTCGAGAGTGCTCGTAGGGCGTGAGACATCGGTGAGCAACTAAAACGGCTCTACATGTGCAACAAAAGGAGGCACCACCACCATGCGGCGCTATTCAGTATTACAATAATGATGCTGCAGACTCTGACTGTTACAACCTGCAGGATAATTTGTTTGTATTTTATCTTACTGTGAATTTGTATGTGTTTATCTTGTTCGCATTCAGTAAATTGCCGGCTCTTACATTTAAAGTCTGTGGTCCATTTTTTATAGCGCTTCCCCACTCCTTTGAGCCTAGAACTGGTCCAGTCGCATAGACAGTGGTGTTGGTTGACACTAGTGCTACACATGTCCTTTCAATTTTGTCTCAAAATGATGCAGAAAAACTAGTCCATGCATTCATAACTTCTAGGCTGGATTATTGCAATTCCTTACTATCAGGCTGCCCAAATTCGTTGCTGAATATTCTCCAGTTGCTCCAGAACGCTGCAGCACGTGTTCTGACAAAAACCAGGAAGAGAGATCATATTTCTCCGATATTAGCCGCTCTGTACTGGCTCCCTGTAAAGTTTAGAATAGAATTTAAAATTCTCCTCCTTACTTACAAAGCCATAAATGGCCAGGCACTTTCTTATCTTAAAGAGCTCATAGTACCTTATTGCCCCACTCGAACACTGCATTCCCAGAATGCAGGCCTACTTATGGTTCCTAAAGTCTCAAAAAGCAGAACAGGAGTCAGAGCATTTAGCTATCAAGCTCCTCTCCTCTGGAACCATCTTCCAGTCTTTGTCCAGGAGGCAGACACTGTCTCTACATTTAAGAGTAGGCTTAAAACTTTCCTTTTTGATAAAGTTTATAGTTAGGGCTGGCTCAGGCTTGTCCTGGACCAGCCCCTAGTTATGCTGCTATAGGATTAGACTGTCGGGGGACATCCAAAGATACACCGAGCTCCTCTGTCCTTCTCTCCCTCTCCATCTGCACGTTTTCATGTCCTACCACGGCGTGTTACTAACTTAGCTCCTTCCCCGGAGTCTTTGTTCTTTGTCGTCTCGCAGTTTCCCATGGATAGTGTCTGAATCTGGATTGTGGATTACAGCTATGTCTCCTGCCTTGGCCCTGCCTGACATCTACCGCAACTGCTACTACTGCTATTACATCCACTGTCATTGTTACTGTGATTGCATTTCTGTCTATCTCTCTCAGTCTGTCTCTCTCTCTCTCTCTCTCTCTCTCACTGCATTTCTGTCTGTCTGTCTCTCTCTCTTGCTCTCTCTCTCTCACCCAACCGGTCGAGGCAGATGGCCGCCCACCCAGAGTCTGGTTCTGCCCGAGGTTTCTGCCTGTTAAAAGGAAGTTTTTCCTCGCCGCTGTCGCCAAGTGCTTGCTCATGAGGGAATTGTTGGGTCTCTGTAGATAAAAGAGCTCGGTCTGTACCAGCTCTATATGGAAAGTGTCCTGAGAACTTTTGTTGTGATTTAGCGCTATACAAATAAAAAATAAAATTGAAGTCTGATTCATCAAACGGGCCAAATCGGCGCAAAATTAAAATTGAAGCATAGTTTTGTTTTTCTTTTTGGAAAATCCTAAACAAAATACAGAAATTTTGAATGATTGCAAGGCAAACACATGTGCACGCTCACTGGCATTCGTACAGCACTCATAGTATTGAGGCCTGCTAAGAGTGTCCTGGCACTGGCACGTCTTGCTGCTGGTGACTGGGGGGCTGTGGTTGACTGTTTTCTGGTACAACTCGTGCAGATTCACTTTCAGCTGCAGCAGCTCTCGGCTCTACAACAGAGAGTCACATGGGCACAAACTGGTTAACTGAATTTATGTGACTGTAGTACTAATGATGAACTCATAGTAGGAACTAAAAACCAGGATCTTCTGTCCTCTGCTGCTTTGATTCTTCTTTAATGTCTTGTGTGAGTCCCCTCACTCTTCAAAAGTGCAGCTGTAACTGACAGGAGGACCTCTTTAACTGCCGTACAATCTGTGTTCTGCATCAACGCTCCTTCATTCGACTGAATTTAAACAACAATCACTGCAGTGTGATACTTACGTTTGACCTCAGCATTTGCACTTTGGGCTTTTAATCTTTCCATTTCTTCTACTGCCTGAGCAGACAAACAAGACAAACAGCAGCAGACAAACAAGACGGAACCACGATAAAAACAGTATCTTGGTTTCAATCAGAAATTATTAGTGTGGGTTACTGTGTGGATATTACTCCACTTATTGCACCTTTCAAGTGCGTGCAGACTATCGACAGAAGAAATCCTGATTGCACATAGCTCTTCTTTTAATTCACCTGCTGTAGCCCCAGTTTCTGAGCATTGAGTTCTTCCTCTTTCCTTTCCAGCTCTTCCCTCCGTTTCTGCAGATCGGCCGACTTCTGGTTGATGTCGTTCCCCGCGTTGGTCAGTTGCTGTTCAAACTCTTTCAGTTCCTCCTCAGTGTACTGGGGGTTCTGATCTAACGTCTGTGGATGCAGGCGATGATAGGAGGTGAGGAACTTAACATGGTAGCTCTCCAACTGATGGTAGACTGAATTTAATACTGATGAAATACACTAATATGACAGCAAAGTCCACCAACTCGACTCGGTCAACATCAACTTCTCAAGAAAAACCTCACATCTCTGCATCTATCGTTTTCTTTAAAATCTAGCTCTTACCTCCCACTCGTCTTTTTCCAAGAAATCCTCCTTCCTTGTGGCTGCCATAAAGGTGATACACGGGTCAAAATGTATTGTCACAGTAAAGTTGTTCATCATATTACAAGTGTTGCTGCAGTTTTGTCCTGTTCAGATTTTCCCTTCTTCATGCACCATGAAGCAGCTCAAGTTTTTTAGGATTTTAGGATCCTTATAGGTCTTAAACATGTCTGAACATCCAGGGAAGGGACATTAAGATGGTGACATCTTATACTGTAAGTACCTGGGTGTTCATCTGAACAACAAACTTGACTGGACTCATAACACCACTGCACATTATAAAAAAGGACAGAGCAGACTCTATCTGCTCAGGAGGCTAAGGTCTTTTGGGGTGCGGGGGGCACTCCTGCAGACCTTCTATTTCTGTTCTATTTTCTACGGTGTGGTCTGCTGGGGGAGCAGCATCACAGCTGCATCAGTGACAGGATGCTACATCCAAAGTGTGTGAAGGAGCGGTATCGCAGGTCATTTCTTCCTGCAGCCGTCAGACTGTACAACAAAAACTGCTCCAAGTAATCTGCAAATTGTCTGTAAATCACCTGTAAATTATCTGTGCAATAATTGGTGCAATAATCTGTGCAATCCATCCATCCATTTTCTATACCGCCTATCCCTTTCGGGGTTGCGCGGGGGGGCTGGAGCCTATCCCAGCTGTCAACGGGCGAGAGGCGGGGTACACCCTGGACCGGTCGCCAGTCGATCACAGGGCAACATACAAGACAAACAACCATTCACACTCACACTCATACCTAGGGGTAATTTTAGAGTCACCAATTAACCTAATGAGCATGTTTTTGGTCTGTGGGAGGAAGCCGGAGTACCTGGAGAGAACCCACGCATGCACGGGAAGAACATGCAAACTTTGAACAGAAAGGCCCGGTCTGCAAATACAATTTATAATTTAAGATAATGTTTATTTTTAATTACACTCTTTTGTATATACCTATTGTTTTTACTCTATCTATCTATCTATCTATCTATCTATCTATCTATCTATCTATCTATCTATCTATCTATCTATCTATCTATCTATCTATCTATCTTGTTTATTTTAGAAATATCAGTGAGCTAAAATAAAACTGGTGTTACCTCAATGTCAGTGGTTACTCCAAGTCACAGGTGAGGGCATGGTCCATAACAATGTCTCTCAGCACAGTCACTGTCTTCTCCTCCCACGTGGCCAAAATAGATTCTGGTTGCTCTAAGCTTAAACTTGGTTGTCCTCTTATGTCTTCTTTGTAGAAAACAACAGACTCCCACATCCACAGTTCAAAAAACGTCTGTGCACTGTTTATGTACTGACTCTAGGCTCCCTTGGCTTTTGCGTTAGTGTTAGCGCTAGCGCAAACTCAAACAGTCTCTGAACTCCTCATAGACATTCAGCTGTTTTTTCCAATGTGCAGCTTTCACTCCCAACACTGACTGTCATGCAAACAATCACAGGATACCTCTACACACTGTTTTGTGCACTGCCAACTTATAAAACAATGCAGACAATCTCTGATTCATAGACATAATATTATATTATATATATTATATGTCTAATACACGTAGATGCCTCATTACATGTGTAATCCAGTGTCGCTGTTATGGCTTAGCAGCCGCCGAGTATTAGGACCCAGAGATGCAGAAACCAGAGGCAGGGATTGTGTAAAACCAAGTAAGAATTTATGAACAAAATGAAGAACAGAAAACGCGCTCAACGAGTGGATAAGCAAACAAACAAAAGATGCACTCAAACGGAGTGGATGAACAGAAGGAGCACCGATGGAGCGGGTTTGACACGAGGCACGCGTGGAAGCGGCAGGCAGACACTGAAACAAAAGAAAACACAGCACAATCAAAGGCTGGAAAAACGAAAAATGACTTTTCCTAACAAGGAGGGGAAGACAAAGAGACTCGTACTTACGGACCAACAACCAGACATCGACCATGGAATGAGGAATAATCCGGCAACGAAGAGGAGAAGGTCCATGTTTTATATACTCTCCCAGATGAAGGGAGAGTGAATGCAGGTGAGTTGTCGTGGGAGGAGCTGGCAGCAGGTGGGGGACTGCCCAGCCACGACTCCAGGGGTAGACAGACAGACAGACACACACACAGGGAAAAAGGGAGAGGAGACACACTGGGAGAGACAGGAAGGCAGGATCATAACAGTCGCCGCCATATTGGTTGGGTCTCCTCACTCTAGGCTAGCACCAGAGCCAACCGAAGTCAACATAAAGAGAGCAACTATGCCCCTGTTTTATTTATTTATTTTATTTTATTTCATTTTATTGTCAACAGGTTAGATGAGATGTGAGATGTCTGTTTTGTGTGTGTGTGTGTGTGTGTGTGTGTGTGTGTGTGTGTGTTGTGTGCGCGCGGACACGCGCTTGTGCCTGTGCCTGAAATAGTTATATTAAATACACTCAGCACACAAAAATAAAAATATGAAGAAATTCTTGTGTTATTGGTGAGTACAGAAGGGTCATGATTGTGTGTGTGTGTGTGTGTGTGTGTGTGTGTGTGTGTGTGTGTGTGTGTGTGTGTGTGTTACCTCTGTTTTCTGCAGATGAGAATGTGCAGTGACCGTTGGTCTGGCTTTGGGCCTGATCCCCCTCAGGTCCTCTCTCTACATACGCCCCACCGTACGCGTCTTCATAACCAGGATCGTACTGCTCCTCCTTTATGGCCATCCTCTTGGCATCCTCTGTTGATGTAAAGAAAAAAAAAATAAAGATTTAACAAACATGACCTGTCCTGAATCCAGAGATGAAAACAAAAGGGCAGGATTTTAATATGAGGATGATCAGTATTAGTCACCCAGTAAATGCACTTAAATGATGGTTACAGCCATGTTCAGTTTGGTTTTTTCTTTATGTAGTTTCACTTTTAACAAAAACAACAAAATGCATGCATGTAACCATGGCTTCCATGCTTCCGCCCACCCAGAGTCTAATTCTGCTCGAGGTTTCTGCCTGTTAAAAGGAAGTTTTTCCTCGCCACTGTCGCCAAGTGCTTGCTCATGGGGGAGTTGTTGGTTTCTTTGTAGATAAAAGAGCTTGGTCTGTACCAGCTCTATATGGAAAGTGTCCTGAGACAACTTCTGTTGTGATTTGGCGCTATACAAATAAAATTGAATTGAATTGAATTGAATTGAATTGAATTGAATTGAATTGAATTGAATTGAATTGAATTGAATTGAATTACCCTTGGCCACCTGCAGGTCAAAGGTGTACGCAACCTCCTCGATCTCAGTGCTTTGTCGGACACCCTTCAGCTGATCTCTGAGCTCCTTCAGTTTGATGTAAAAGTGGACTTTGTCCTGAGCGCGAGGGAACTGAGCACAGCGAGCGCTGGACGACGGCATCAGATACAGTGCCTGTGAGGGGAGAATCAGTGTCACATCAAATGTTCACATATCTACATTTGAAAGAATTACTGCTCATCATTTATTAAACTTGTGTGTTTTTTCAAGCCTTACGTAGAAACAAATACTCTAAATGTCCTGCAATTTACAGAATAATTGCATTTTTCTGTCAATTTCTCAGATACAGATTACAACTGCTATCAAGTAATGATGTGATGAATTTTCCAAACAGGTAAGACATTAACATTTAGTCTCTGTGCCTCAGCCTAAAATGTTGAAAACAATCCAGTTTGAGAGAGAGAGAGAGAGAGAGAGAGAGAGAGAGAGAGAGAGAAATAAATTCAAATGAACAATCATACTGTTTCTTTATTAAAATATAAAATTAATTCATTTATACATGTATTAATATGCCATGCCATATGTCTGCCCTGCTGAAAAAAGTCAGAGAAACCATTAGGCATATTCTATTGGTTTCTAATGGTTCCTGGTGGTTTTGTAATGGTGTCTAATGGTTTCTAATGGCTACTTATGTTTTCCTAATGGTTTGGTTTGTTTTTCTAATGGAATTCTATTATCCCCTACACAAATCTACAGGACTTCAACTGGTCCCTACTAATGGTTCCTACAGGAGTCTAATGGTTCCTACAGAAGTCTTTATGGTTCCTACAGGCGTTTCTATACCAGTCTAATGGTCACTATACAGTGGTCTAGTGGTCACTACAGGGTGTAGTGGTCTCTAATGGTTCCTAATGTGATGGAGGAACACAGATGTTATAGCCTTCTTTGGCAATCACATCTGTGATTTCCAGTGGGTCTTTGTGTAGGCTATACAGTACACTGTAAAAAAAAAAAAGTTTGGATAATTGACTACATTTTTACAGAACTTTCTGTTTTTTAAAAAAGTACAAAAATCTGTAAAATTACAGACAATATCTGTAAATTAAAGTATTTTGACAATAATAACAAATACATTTATTTCTCTTTTTTTTTCAGAAAAAATACATACAATTTTATGTAAATTGACAGTAATTATCTGTAATTAAATATGTAGTTCGTTATATAACAGTTTATGTCCATACTAACATTCTAATGTTTTTCTCTGTAATTTTAAGATAAATCTTACTATTTTTATATTTAGGCATAATTTTAAATTCAACCTGTAATTAAACATGTAGCTCGTGATATAAAGGTTTATGACCATACTTACAATCAAACATATTTCTCTGTCATTTTAAGGTAAATCTTACTAGTTTTATATTTATGTGTACTTTTACATTAAAACTCTGTAATTAAATATGTAGCTTCTTAGATAAAGGTTTATGACCATACTTTTGGTCTTTAAGGTCTATCTATCTATCTATCTATCTATCTATCTATCTATCTATCTATCTATCTATCTATCTATCTATCTATCTATCTATCTTTTCTTGATAAAGAAAAAGATACCACATAACAATTGCTATTGGCTGTCTCACCATGTTGCTTTGAACATGATTGGTTAATGTGAAACTGGCCAATGACAACTGTGCGCGCCTTCTTTTTGAAAACACGTCGGTTTGAATGGTTTCAGGGGACGCGGAGGTGTGACTCCGAAGGACTCGAGCGAACAGGAGCGTGAATTTATGGTTAAAACTTTAACACCAAACAATCAGAGAACTGTGACTGATGACTCCAGCCGAAAGTCACGTTTGACAGCTGGTGGTCGGAAACGAGGAGAACTCACAAGGATGGGAAAATCCAGTGATCTGAGGAAAGCTGCGGCTGCTGCGGGTGGGCACAACTATGTTGTGAATGGACCAGAGTGGGGAGATTCTGACATTGATATTGATGAAAATGAATGTATGGATATTAGTCAGAGTAGTGATAGAATGGGTGTCAAAAGAGGGGGTGATTTTGCGGAAACCAGCGCTAAGAAAACCCAAAATATGGGAGGCAGTTATGGAGCAGGGACGGAGGAACGAGATCAGGAAGGTTTCGAGTTTAAAATCATACTGAGATTTGGTGAAGAGGGGGGAATTTCCTCAATGAGCACATTGAAGTTGACAACTGTTTTGAGAAATCAGGTGGGGGACATACACTTAGCTAAGGGCTTGAAGGATGGCAATCTGCTGATTGTTTGCAAGAGTGAGGAACAGAGAGAGTGAGCAGGCAGGCTGAAAGAGATAGGGAGGTTTAAAGTGGTGAGTGTATGCTGTATAGTGGGGCAGATTGCTGAAACAATCTTTCACTTGGTGATACAAGCACCAAAATTGGCACAATTGTGCCATGGAACCTACTTTTACGAAAAAGTACGTTAGCCAACTTGAAATACAAAATGGCTGCTGTTTTTCAAGATGGCCGCCATTCATACCAGTATGAAACAGTATTTGCACTAAATGTTGATGAAGTAATGACATTTTGATGATCTGTACATCAAAATATATGTTTTTGGACACGAGGAATTGAATTCTGCATTCAAAATTTCAATATCATCAAGTGTTATAGCGATATGATGACAATTATATAAATTAGCACTGTCTCAGTGAAGTTACTGATGTGGTATCTCAGATTTTCTTGACAGAAGTACAACAGACTGAACTGACTTGCTTGAATTAGCCTGAATCATTGTTTTACTCTTTGCATTTACAGGTACACAGTTGTGTGCACTTGAGGGTGTAGCGATAATATTTGCATGGTCCTCGACATTCACCAGTGCAACGACATTTTGTCAGCTGCTGGCAGGACTGAGCAATTGTTGGGAGGGTTGACCACAGAACTTCCCAGGCTTCACCATGCTTTTGCCAGCCCCAGTTGCCAGGGCTTTCAGGTTGAATTTTGCACACTGTTGCCTGGCCCCATATGCAAGCAGCTTGGAAGGTTGATCATTTGACATGCTGAACAAGAGATGCACTAGTTGGTGGAATGGAATCATAGGACCTTTGTTTCCTAGCAAATAAGTGCAGTCTTGCCTCATCAACCTTGGTCGTGTTGCTGTGCTTGTCATACATAGTGACAACAAATTTCTCAAGGATGTTGAGATCGGCATCTTCTATGGTAGGTGGGTACTGGCTTAGTTTGCTGAAGACTGGGCTCACCTCAGGACAAACTGCCCATGTTTGCCATGCCGTTGTCTTGCCTCTACCTCAAAATGCTGACACAACATCACAGCCAGTGAAGGCGTGAAAGAAGACCATGCCACTGGACTTCTCTGGGCCGAGGTTCATCACCAAGTCATGAATTGGGAACCATCTAATGGACTGACCCTGGCCGAATTCTACCCCAAGCATTTCTAAGCCAGCATCCTGAAGACTCGCAAAGACCCCAACTGCTATGACAAGAATGTCTGTGTCGCATGCCTTGATCAACACAGATTTTGTCTGCTGTTTGGCTGCATGGAGGGCGTGTGTGAATACACTGGAGTCAGCTTCTTTGTGGTTGCAAGGACATAAGCCTTCAAAGTTGATGGGTTTGTTTGACAGTGCCTGCTCTCCTTTGGTCACCACTACAACATTGTCGGGACACATGGACACAATCTTGTCTGCTAGATACTCAAACAGCTCAGTCTTATTGTCACTGTCTCTGAGAAAGCTCGACCAGATGAGTGGCAGCTTGGTTTTGTCTGTCACTCTACGCCGACTTCCTTTGCCTCGCTTTGACCTCGTTTCAGCCTTGAGGATTGAAGTCTTGTATACATCAAAAACGATGTCTGTTCGCTCATACTTCGACGAGTAACTCCGAATATTTGGCAATACATCACAGACAGCATATTCCTCAAATGTCTTTGAGGTCTTTGGAGATAGAGACTGTGCAAGAGCAGCACCATCAATAATGATAACATCACATTCTGGCTGAGAATCAGGAAGAGTAATGATACCTTCCAGAATGTCAGCAAGATCAGACTTCTTTCCAGGATGGAGATTCCCTGTGTCACTCAGTGCTGCAGGCACGTTCCACTACTCAATGGGTTGTTGACAGACATCTTGTGTATACAGTTGAAGGCCGAGGGGCTATCCTTTTACCACCTAACTGTACAAAACATCTAAGCACATTGATATATGGGATGCAACTAGGTTCAGGCCTCTGTTGCCCTACACCTAGCCCGATCGTTCATTCAACGCCATTTAGATCCCGTGCGATCTGTAAACCTTCCGGGTAACTAAAGCCCTGTTACCCTTGGCTCGGCTCTCCCGCGCTGGCACACCCTGTCTATTCAGGCTATCTAACTACAACACTACAACACTACAACTAACTACACTTCTAGTTGAGATGCATAAGGGGCTAATTAGATAGCATTTGGGACACTTATAGTTATACTACTGTCTAAAGTTAGTTTACCACTACAACAGTCAGTAACTACAACTACAGTTAGTACACTACAAGCCGATGCTGAACCCCATGCTGAGTTTCACAGCAGTGATGTCACCAGTGTGCCCTGGTTGTGCTTTGACATCACTCTCTTAAGGTATCACAAGCCAAAAGCTTTAAGTACTATTAAAATACAGTAATATAACAAATAATAATTAGCAGTGGACATGTAAACTTTGTCACCAGAGAGCTTAGAAACATACAAGTTTTCAGTTAAAAACATCAATATATATAGTCATCTATAAGCCGCCATTTTGAAAAATGGTGGCCATATTGAAATTTGGAAGGCATCATTGGCTTTATTATGTGAGAATACATTCATTTTATATTTGGGCCATAAAGAAATTGTGTTCATTGCAGTTCCTCCTCAAAAAATTACAATTTGTCAGATTTGCTTTGGCGGCCATCTTGAAAAGTGGCAGCCATCTTGAATTTTCTGCTGGCTAACGTGCTTTTCTTAAAATGTATGTTCTGAATGTCATTTGTGCCAATTTTGGTGCTTGTATCACCAAGTAAAAGATTCTTATGAAATATTGACATAATATGCCCCACTAGTATTGACAGATGAAGTAAGTGGAGTAAAGGAGTCATCTGGGGGGTGCCAATTGGGGTCTCAGTGGAGGAAACCTTAAAGGGGGGGCACTGAAAGGGGTTCGGCGGCTGCAGGTAACTCATGAGGGAGTAAAGAAGGACAGTGAGAGTATTGTGCTTGAGTTTGAGGAAGAAGTGCTCCCAACGAAAGTCACTCTGGGCTTCTTCAGTTTTAGTGTGAGGTAATTTGTACCAAAGCCAATTAGATGCTATAACTGTCAAATATTTGGCCATACAACTAAAACATGTAAGGGCAAAAGAAGATGTGCTAGATGTGGAGAGGATCAGGAGCAACCAAAATGCTGTAACTGTGGTGGCAGTCACAGTGTGGCTCATGGGGGTTGTGAAGTGATGAAGAATGAAGTGGAAATACAACAAGTTAGAGCCTAGAACAAGATCACATACGCAGAGGCTGTGAGGAGGGTAACTCAGAGAGGAGGAGTTGAGGAAAGAAGCAGTTCAAAGAAGCAAACCATTAAAGAATCAGATCAGGTTAATGAAGGGAAAATAATGATTGACTTAAAGAAACTTGTCACATTCATTGCAGGAGTAGTCAATGCAACAATGGAGGTTAAATCAAAAACAGAAAGGATACAAATAATTGTAAAGGCGGCAGTTCACCATCTTAACTTCAGTGGGTTGTCATGGGAGGAAGTGAGGCAGGACCTCTGTAGTCAAGTGAGCCAGGAACAGTCATGGGCTAGATAGTAGTAGTGAATGATCCTCCTACTACAATGGAACGCTAGAAGTTTGTTAGCTAATGGACAGGAGTTTAAGAAGTATTTGGATGATATATCCAGTAAGCCAGATATTATTTTCATACAAGAAACATGGTTAAGATCAAATTTAGATTTTAGAATAATTGATCTGTTAGGTGTGATAGGAGGGATGGAGTAGGAGAAGGATGTGCTACATTTATTAGAGAAGGTATTTAATTTAGAGAGGTGAGTAAAGGAAATGAACAAGAATATGTGACAGTGGAGGTATGCACAAGGGAAGGGGAGTTTATAATTATAAATTATTACAATCCTTGTAGGAAATTAGATTTGAATCTGTTGGCACAAATTGAAGGGTTAGATGGCACTAGGGTGGTGGTATGTGGGGACTTTAATGCACATAGCACATTATGGGGAGGGAATAAAACAGATGCAAATGGTGAGGTTATTGAGGAGCTGTTAGAGGGAAAAGGTATGGTTTGTTTAAATGACGGGAGAGGGACAAGATTGGATGTGCACACAGGAAAGACATCAGTACTTGATTTAACTTTAGTATCCAGGAATTTAGCAGGGTTATGTGAGTGGGATGTGTTGGGAGAAACATCAATTGGAAGTGATCATTTTCCGGTGTCTTGTAGCCTCACACTACAAAGAAGCCTCAGCAAGCAAAGGGAAATACTGGGGAAATGGGTCTTTAGCACTGCAAAGTGGGAAATTATAATTGTGAGACTGAAATAGATAAAGTTGACTTATAAGTAAATGAAGATGTTGAGCTCATTGATAAAAAGGTTAGAGATATATTATCAGACGCCACTAACAAGTCTATCTCTAGAAGTAAGGGACGAATGAAGAGGAAGGCAGTTCCCTGGTGGACAGAGGAATGTGGTGCAGCAGTGAAGGAGAGAAATAAAGCTCTCAGGGTACTAAAAAGAACTCATAATTTTCAGGATTGAATTAAATATAAACAGGCGCAAGCAAAGGTAAGGAGAACAATTCATAATGCTAAAAAGCTGGCAGTTTTTTTGTAACAAAATTGGGAGGTCAACACCAATCGGAGATGTGTGGAATATGATTAAAGGTATGAGGGGAATCAGAGGGGAGTGGCAATACCCAGTACTGAAGATAGGGGTGGAGACAGCAGTGTCTGATGTGGAGAAGGCAGAGATGTTAGCGAAAGCTTTTACTAAAATCCATAGTTCTGATAATTTGTCCGAGGAAGGTAAGAGAAGAAGAGAAATAACAAGATCAGCATATCCTGGTGTCCTTGAGAGAAGGGAAGATACACACAGTGCAATGGATGCTCCATTTACATTGGAGGAAATGAAGAGGGCAATAGCAAAGTCTGGCTTAACATCTCCAGGGAAGGATGAGATCTGCTGTGTAATGCTGAAACATTTAGGAGTTTTAGGATCTATGAAACTGTTAGGGTTTTATAATAAAGTATGGGAAACGGGAGAGTTACCAACTAGTTGGAAAGAGGCTGTAATTATTCCTATAAGGAAACCAGGCAAGGATCTGTCAAATCCAATGAACTATAGACCAATAGCACTGACATCAAACATAGGAAAGATAATGGAACGAATGATTACAGAAAGGTTGTTATATTACACGGAAAGCAAGGCAAGGCAAGGCAAATTTATTTGTATAGCACAATTCATACACTAGGCAATTCAAAGTGCTTTACAGAAGCATAAAAATCATACATTTTGATTAGAAGAGAACAAAAAAATAAAATACAATTAAAGGAAAATTAAAAACAGACACCAGTAAAAGACAGTAATTTAGCATTTAAAATGATTAAAACCATTGAGCAAATACATTTAAGTAAAAGCTGTAGCAAATAATAATGTCTTCAACCCTGATTTAAATGAGCTGACACTTGGTGCAGACCTCAGGTGTGCAGGGAGAATGTTCCACAGGTGAGGAGCATAATAACTGAAAGCTGCTTCACTTTGTTTGGTTCTGATTCTGGGAACACACAATAGACCTGTCCCTGATGACCTGAGAGGTCTGGATACTTCATATGGAGTCAATAAATCTAGAATATATTTTGGCCCTAGACCATTTAATGCTTTATAGACCAACAGTAAGATTTTAAAGTCTATTCTTTGACTCACAGGAAGCCAATGTAGTGATCTGAGGACTGGTGTGATATGGTCCATTTTTCTGGTGTTTGTAAGGACTCGTGCAGCCGCATTTTGGATCAGCTGTAGTTGCCTAATTGATTTTTTGTTTAGGCGAGTAAAGACTCCATTGCAATAGTCCAACCTACTGAAAATGAATGCATGAACAAGTTTTTCCATGTCTTCTTTGGACAGACAACCCTTGATTCTGGTTATATTTTTCAGGTGGTAGTAGGCTGATTTGGTAATCAGCTTTAAATGGTTGTTAAAATTCAGGTCCGAATCAATAATTACACCAAGATTTCTGGCTTTATCTGTTGTTGTCAGTGACATGGAGTTTAGTTGAGCACTGATCTTTGACCTTCATTTTTGGGGCCAAAAACAATCACTTCTGTCTTATCTGCATTTAGCTGAAGAAAATTCTGGCACATCCACTCATTGATTTGATGAATACACTCACTCAGTGAAAGTAAGGGACTGTAGTCATGTGATGACACAGAAATATAAAGTTGTGTATCATCTGCGTAAGTATGATAAGAAACATTATGATGCTCCATAATCTGAGCTAGGGGCAACATGTAGATATTGAAAAGAAGTGGTCCGAGAATGGACCCTCTGTCTGTCAAGAAGTATGTCATCATCAACCGTATCAAAGGCAGCACTGAGATCTAATAATACTCAGACTGAGGTTTTGGAAGCATCATTATTCAGATGTATGTCATTTAAAACTTTGATAAGTACAGTCTCAGTGCTGTGGTGTGGACGAAATCCAGACTGAAATGCATTAAAACGATTGTTCTGCATCATGAAAGCATGTGTTTGTTGAAAAACAACCCTTTCAATAATTTTTCCTAGAAAGGGAAGATTTGATATTGGCCTGTAGTTACTTATTACTGAAGCATCCAGATTAGTCTTTTTTAGGAGAGGTTTTATTACTGCAGTTTTCAAGGCCTGGGGAAACTGACCGGACTGAAGAGAATTATTTATTATCTGCAACACATCTGGAGCTATGCAATTAAAAACATTTTTAAAAAAGTTTGTTGGCAGAGTATCAAGGCAGCATGTTGTGGATTTTGACTGTGATACAGTTTCTGTCAGCCTTTTATGATCTAGAAGGTTAAAAGCAGAGGAATTCTATCACCTCATCAGAGTGGGTTTAGGAGGGGAAGAGGAACCATGGATCCTGTTGTGTGCTTAGAAACAGAGATTAAAAAAGCACAAGTTAATAAAGAATCTGTAATGGCAGTTTTTTTTTATGTTGAAAAGGCATATGACATGGTTTGGAAAGAGGGATTAATGATCAAATTAAATATGATGGGGATATCAGAAAGATTATTTAATTGGATTAAAGGTTTTCTATTTGATAGATTTATACAAGTCAGGATTGGAACCGCTTTATCAGCAAGATATGGAGTAGATAATGGTACTCCACAGGGCAGTGTCATCAGTCCAATACTCTTCTCTATTATGATAAATGATGTTTTTTCGCCTCCTCCTTGAACTGCCACCTTATCGTGGTGGAGGAGTTTGAGTACCCGAATGATCGTAGAGGCTATGTTGTCCGGGGCTTAATGCCCCTGGTAGGGTCTCCCAAGGCAAACAGGTTCTAGGTGACGGGTCAGACTAAGAGCAGTTCAAAAAGCCCCTTATGAAAGAAATTAAATCAAGGAAGTGTATGTCGCCCGGATTGGCGTCACCGGGGCCCCGCCCTGGAGCCAGGCCTGGGGTTGGGGCTCGCAGGCGAGCGCCTGGTGGCCGGGTCTTTGACCACGGGACCCGGCCGGGCACAGCCCGAAGGAACGACGTGGACCCGCCTTCCCGTAGGCCCACCACCCACAGGAAGGATCAGAAGGGGCCGGTGCTATGTGATATGGGTAGCAGTCGTGGGCGGGGGCCCCGACAACCCAAACCCTGGACAACGACTCTGGCTATGGGGACATGGAATGTCACCTCACTGTGGGGGAAGGAGCCTGAGCTAGTGCGGGAGGTTGAGCGGTACCAGCTAGAGATAGTCGGGCTCACCTCCACGCACAGTCTGGGCTCTGGAACCCAACTCCTTGAGAGAGGCTGGACTCTCTTCTACTCTGGAGGTGCCTGCGGTGAGAGGCGGCGAGCTGGTGTGGGCTTGCTTATAGCCCCCCAGCTCAGCCGCCATGTGTTGGAGTTCTCCCCGCTGAGCGAGAGGGTCGCTTCCCTGCACCTTTGGGTTGGGGATAGGTCTCTCACTGTTGTTTCGGCCTACGAGCCGAACAGTAGCGTAGAGTACCCGGCCTTCTTGGAGTCCCTGGGAAGGGTACTGGAAAGTGCTCCAACCGGGGACTCCATTGTTCTGCTGGGGGACTTCAATGCTCACGTGGGCAGCGACAGTGACACCTGGAGGGGTGTGATTGGGAGGAACGGCCTCCCCGATCTGAACCCGAGTGGTGTTCTGTTATTGGATTTCTGTGCTAGTCACAGTTTGTCCATAACGAACACCATGTTCAAGCATAAGGGTGTCCATCAGTGCACGTGGCACCAGGACACCCTAGGCAGGAGGTCAATGATCGACTTTGTAGTCGTATCATCTGACCTTCGGCGGTATGTCTTGGACACTCAGGTAAAGAGAGGGGCTGAGCTGTCAACTGATCACCACCTGGTGGCGAGTTGGATTCGCTGGCAGGGGAAGAAGCGGGACAGACTTGGCAGACCCAAACGTACCGTGAGGGTCTGTTGGGAACGTCTGGCGGAACCCGCTGTCAGGGAAGTTTTCAACTCCCACCTCTGGGAGAGCTTCAACCAGATCCCGAGGGAGGTTGGAGACATTGAGTCCGAATGGACCATGTTCTCCACTTCCATTGTTGATGCAGCCGTCCGTAGCTGTGGCCGTAAAGTCGGCGGTGCCTGCCGTGGCGGCAACCCCCGAACCCGGTGGTGGACATCAGAAGTAAGGGATGCCGTCAAGCTGAAGAAGGAGTCCTATCGGGCCTGGTTGGCTCATAGGACTCCTGAGGCAGCTGATGGGTACCGGCAGGCCAAGCGTGCGGCAGCTCGGGCGGTTGTAGAAGCAAAAACTCGGGTCTGGGAGGAGTTCGGGGAGGCCATGGAGGAGGACTACCGGTTGGCCTCGAGGAATTTCTGGCAAACCGTTCGGCGCCTCAGGAGGGGGAAGCAGCTTTCTGTCAACACTGTTTACAGTGGAGGTGGGGAGCTGTTGACCTCGACTGGGGATATTGTCGGGCAGTGGAAGGAATACTTTGAGGATCTCCTCAATCTCTCTGTCATGTCTTCCGTAGAGGAAGCAGAGACTGGGGACTTGGAGGTCGATTCATTCATCACCGGGGCTGAAGTCACTGAGGCAGTTCGCAAGCTCCTCGGTAGCAAAGCACCGGGGGTGGATGAGATCCGCCCTGAGTACCTCAAGTCTCTGGATGTTGTAGGACTGTCTTGGTTGACACGCCTCTGCAGCATCGCGTGGCAGACGGGGACAGTGCCTCTGGACTTGCAGACTGGGGTGGTGGTCCCTCTTTTTAAAAAGGGGGACCGGAGGGTGTGTTCCAACTATCAGGGGATCACACTCCTCAGCCTCCCTGGGAAAGTCTATTCCAGGGTACTGGAGAGGAGAATCCGGCCGATAGTCGAACCCCGGATTCAGGAGGAACAATGCGGTTTTCGTCCTGGCCGTGGAACACTGGACCAGCTCTATACCCTCCACAGGGTGCTTGAGGGTTCATGGGAGTTTGCCCAACCAGTCCACATGTGCTTCGTGGACTTGGAGAAGGCATTCGACCGTGTCCCTCGCCTCATTCTGTGGGAGGTGCTCCGGGAGTATGGGGTTGGAGGCCCTCTGTTGAGGGCTGTACAGTCCCTGTACAACCGGAGCAGGAGCTTGGTCTACATTGCCGGCAGTAAGTCAGACCTGTTCCCGGTGCATGTTGGACTCCGGTAGGGCTGCCCTTTGTCACCGGTTCTGTTCATCATTTTTATGGACAGAATTTCTAGGCGCAGCCTGGGGCCGGAGGGGGTTCGGTTCGGGGGCCGGCAGATTTCGTCTCTGCTTTTCGCAGATGATGTTGTCTTGTTGGCTACCTCGAGCCAGGACCTTCAGCATGCGCTGGGGCGGTTCGCAGCCGAGTGTGAAGCAGCTGGGATGAGAGTCAGCACCTCCAAGTCCGAGGCCATGGTTCTCGACCGGAAAAAGGTGGCTTGCTCCCTTCAGGTTGGGGGAGAGTTCCTGCCTCAAGTGGAGGAGTTTAAGTATCTTGGGATCCTGTTCACGAGTGAGGGAAGGATGGAACGTGAGATTGACAGGCGGATCGGTGCAGCGGCTGCAGTAATGCGGTCGCTGTACTGGTCTGTCGTGGTGAAGAAGGAGCTGAGCCGAAAGGCAAAGCTCTCGATTTACCGGTCAATCTACGTTCCTACCCTCACCTATGGTCATGAACTTTGGGTCATGACCGAAAGAATGAGGTCCCGGATACAAGCGGCTGAAATGAGTTTCCTCCGCAGGGTGGCGGGGCGCTCCCTTAGAGATAGGGTGAGGAGCTCTGTCACCCGGGAAGAGCTCAGAGTAGAGTCGCTGCTCCTCCGCATCGAGAGGAGTCAGCTGAGGTGGCTCGGGCATCTCTATCGGATGCCCCCTGGACGCCTCCCTAGGGAGGTGTTCCAGGCATGTCCCACCGGGAGGAGGTCCCGGGGAAGACCCAGGACACGCTGGGGCGACTATGTCACTCGGCTGGCCTGGGAACGCCTCGGGAACCCCCCGGAAGAGCTGGAGGAAGTGTCCAGGGAGAGGGAAGTCTGGGCGTCCCTGCTCAGACTGCTCCCCCCGCGACCCGGCCCTGGATAAGCGGAAGAGAATGGATGGATGGATGTTTTTTCGCAGGTTAAAGATGATATCGGAATATCTTTGTTTGCTGATGATGGAGCCTTATGGAAAAGGGGGAAAAATATGAATCATATTATGAGTAAAATACAAGAGGCAGCTACTGTTGTGGAAAAATGGTCATATTCATGGGGGTTCAAGTTTTCTGTAGAAAAAACCAAAACAGTAATGTTCACGAGAAAGAGAAATGTTGAAGCACAAATAAAGATGTATGGACAAAGGATTGAACAAGTGAAAGTCTTCAAGTTCTTGGCATTATGGTTTGATGATAAAGTGACATGGAATGAACATATTAATAAGTACCAAGTGTAAAAAGATACTAAATGTGATGAGATGTCTAACAGGGTCGGATTGGGGAGCAAGCAGGTCCTCAATGATAAATATATATGTAGCACTAATAAGGTCAGTATTAGATTATGGCTGTTTTGTCTATGGATTTGCAGCAAAAACTCTACTGAAGAAGTTGGAGGTAATACAGGCACAAGCCTTGAGACTCTGTTGTGGTGTGTTTAAAACAACTCCTGTGTCTGCTTTACAGGTTGAGGTTGGTGAAATATCACTATATCTTAGATGTAAACAACTAATGATGAGTTACTGGGCAAACCTTCAAGGGCATTCTGAGGATCAACACCCAACAACTAAGGTACTCCTGTCATGTTGGGAGAGAGAAAGAGACAAAAAGAAGTGTTTTGCATGGACTAGTGGGGAAATAGCCAGAGACATGACACTGAGTGTGAAGGCATATACCCCTACAGTACATTTATCAGTGACTCCACCCTGGCTGTTTCCCCCAGTGACAGTTGATTTTTATATATTGGAAAAAATGAAATTACATAAAGAGTTTGGAGACATTGGAGTGTTGGTCAAAGACAGATTACAAACAGTATATCAGTCATTTGTCCAAGTATACACTGATGGATCCAAGGATCCTCATACAGGGAGTACTGGGTTTGCCTTTAGTATACCAGCATTGAAAGTTTCCATGAATACAAGAACATGAGATCATCTATCGGTATATACAGTTGAAATGTTGGCAATTGCAGCAGCATTACAGCAGATAGAAGAATTAAGAGTTAATAAGGTCATTCTTTGCTCAGATTCATGTTTCGTGCTGATGTCATTACAATCATTTACATCTCACAGTAGACAAGATATCGTCAATGAAATATATGAAACATTGTTTAAAATCAAGAATTTGAAAACTGTATTAAGCTTTATGTGGGTCCCAGCCCATAAGGGGATAAGTGGAAATGAATTAGTTGATTATGGACTAGATTATGGACATTAAACTCAGTAAATCAGAGGCAAAAGCAATAACCAAAGAAACATCACTAAAGAATGGCAGCATAACTGGGACACTGGAACAACAGGAAGACACCTTTATTCAATACAACAAGAGGTGGGTACACCGAGGACAGTGAAAAGAAATACTAGAGAGGAAAACATAACAAGGTTGAGGGTTGGACACACAAAACTCAATAAAACACTTCATTTAATAAACAAACATCCTTCAGGACTGTGTGAATATTGTCAGGTACAGGAATCAGTAGAGCATGTAATTCTCCACTGCCAAAAGTATTCCAGAGAGCGAGAAACACTAAAGCAAGAAGTCATGAAACAGGACATAGGAGAGCTAAGCCTAAAAAATGTATTTGCCTGTTGCTTAGGGGGTTTAATTCATTTTATGAAAGAAACGAATCTGATTAAAAGAGTCTAGGTTTTGTTTGTTTGTTTGTTTGTTTGTTTGTTTGTTTGTTTGTGTTGTTGTTGTTGTTGTTGTTTTCCTCCTTCTATCTCTGGTCCACACTCCAACATAGTAGGTGGCGGTAATGCTCCATAAAGCTGGTTGCCACCCGCCATAAAACAGGAAAAAGAAGAAGAAGAAGCAGTTCGCAACTGGTTTGCCTTGTCTACCTGTCTGTTCTTTTTTTTTTTTTTTCCCACCACACACCATATTTACAAATATATACATAATATATACACTAATTACAAAAAATAATATTCAGGGGTATCTCAAGTTAGTTCAGTTCATAATTCATACAATTCCTAAGGCTTTACACATTTGCACCGTTTTGACTGCTTTTTGGTTCTTGAGTCCTGTCAATGTTTCAATATAATGTCCAACTTCCATTTTAAATTGCTGAATTCGTGTTTTTTCCCAGTCCATTTTGATTTATGTATGTGGAATTTTCCAAATAATATAAAAAGGTTTAACAAAAATATTTCTTTGCCTTCAAAGTTTCTTTCGGTATACAGAATAATATCCTTTATATTTAGGCAAATACTAAGTCCCATTCGGTCTTTAACAAACCTTTCCATTTCTATCCAAAACAGTTTAACATAAGGACAATAATAAAACAAATGAATCACAGTTTCTGGTTCAATGTTACAAAAAACACACATTTCATCTATTTCTCTAAATCTGGCAAATATTTTTTTGACTGGATAAATCATGTGAACAAATGAGACTTCTCTTGGTGACACAATATTTTTTTTTTATATTCCATACTAACTTCCACTTGATGTTTTGAATTTTTGCCTCCCAGAAGGACTTAATAGAGGGAATTGACGTCTCCTGACAGTGACTCCTGATATAATAGTTGTTGCATCTCTTGTCAGTGAGGGTTAAATCTCCCAGTGTTACACCCCTGAACAGGGGAAGGGATAACTTGAGTTAGAAACAACAGCAACTGTTCAGCTCTCAAGTCTGTATATTTAATGACTGATAAACAAGATAACATAAGGATACAGAGATACAAATAATGAAAATACGTTACCTGAACAGGGGAAGGGATAACTTGAGTTAGAAACAACAGCGACTGTTCAGCTCTCAAGTCTGTATATTTAATGACTGATAAACAGCCCGAGAGCTTCCCCTAGCGGCTACATTACTCCTAACTTCCCCCTTCAGTTCCTTTCAAAATAAGACATACCAAAAGCAGTGGTAACGTAACATATCACTACAACAGATTCAACATTTAAAACTGCATTAGTTTATATTGTATTTTAAGTACCCACTACACCAGCATAGGGGCTGATATTACCTGAACATTTTCATCTAAGGAGTCACATCCCCGGACCAGTCTCAAAATACCGGATGGAATCGCGTCAAACACAACTGCATATTCCTTTAGAGTAACTGGAAGTTCATATTTTATTAAAAATTCTGTGTAAGTCAATAAATTTCCGTTTTTGTCTAACAGTTGTGTCACCATCAGGATACCATGTCTCACCCAACCATCAAGGTAAATGGATTTATGCTTGTATTTGATATATCTGTTATTCCAAATTAAATATTTGTGAGGAGAAAAGTTGTGTTTATAACTTAACATCCATGCTAAAAATACTTGCCTATGAAAACTAGATAACTGAATGGGAATTTTGTTTAGGTCAAAGTCACATTTCAACAAAAATTCAATACCGCCAACATTTTTACAAATCAGGTTTGGAATAATATACCACATTTTGTTCTTACCAAGCATATAGTTTTTTAACCATTTAATTTTTAAAGTCGTGTTTGAGGTGTTAAAGTCAAGAACATTCAGTCCACCCTGAGAGCACGGGATACACAGGACACCCTTTTTGAGGTAGTGAGGCTTGTTTCTCCAAATAAATTTTAACAACTTAGAATCAATTTGTTTGACTAAGGCTTGAGGGACATCCAGTGCCAATGCACCACATATAAAGGCCTTCGCTTTTTGACAACAAAACTCTGCCATGTAGTGATAAATCTCGTCCAAGCCAACTATCAAATTTTTTGCCCATCTTCTCCATTAACGGAATAAAATTTAAATAGGCTCGCTCTTCTTGATTTTTGCAAATTTTAATGCCTAGGTATGATACGACATCTTTCACTGGGATCTCACATATTTCAGTCAAATCACTGGGTTTGTCCTTTAAAGGGAAGAGGTCACATTTCTTGACATTAACTCTCAAACCTGATACCTGAGAGAAGACATTCAGACATTGTAAGGCTTTTTCCACCTCACCTTCATTTTGTAAAAAGATTGTAGTGTCATCTGCCAGTTGACAGCATTTCAATTCCTCTCCATCCAATTCTATAATGAATCCTCTAAAATGATATATACAAGGCCATGGTTTGCATAATTAATAAAAATAAAAAGGGAGCAATTGGATCTCCTTGTTTAATCCCTCTTTCAATATTGAATCTGGGTGTGGTCCCATTTGGCAATTTTACTGAACTATTACAACCCTCATATAAAGTCTGAACCGCTTGTTTAAAATAATCACCAAATCCAAAGAAATCCAACATATTGAACAGAAAAGAATGCCTAACCGTATCAAAGGCTTTATAAAAGTCCACAAATAAAATGAAGCTGTTATCAGAGAATAGTTCATTATAATCAATTAGATCTAAAACTAGGCGGATGTTATTAGATAGATAGATAGATAGATAGATAGATAGATAGATAGATAGATAGATAGATAGATAGATAGATAGATAGATAGATAGATAGATAGCCTTCCTTTCATAAAGCCTGACTGACAGTCATCAATGATTGTATCGAGGCAGGGCTTTAATCTCTGAGAGAATATTAAAGCCAATAGTTTAGCATCGTTATTTATCAGGGTTATTGGTCTCCAATTTTCAATTTTTAGAGCATCTTTTCCTGGCTTTGGTATTACAGAAATAAGACCTTGACACATAGTTGCAGGCATCCTTCCCAGATCAATTGCCTCTTTGAAGACCCTTAAAAGAAATTCTGAAATGTCCTCCTGAAATACTTTGAAGAATTCTCCAGTTAAACCATCGTTACCTGGTGATTTATTGTCTTTTAATTTAGAAATACATGATTTAATTTCATGTAATGTGATACTTCCATCACACATATTTTTAGATTCCTCACTTATAAATGTTGCGTTTGACTTCATAAATAAAAAAAAGTCTGTATCATCAACATAATCTTTTTTTTTTTTATACAATGACTCATAGAATTTTGTAACAAAATGTTTGATCTCATTGGGCTCTTCTGTAATCTGTCCATTAATGTTCAATTTAACCAAAGTGGACATTTCAACATTTCTTTTTTCCAGATTAAAGAAGTATTTTGTGTTCTTCTCCCCCTCCACTAACAATTTTCTCCTCGATCTAACAAAGGCACCTCTCGCCTTTTCTTCATAAATGAGATCCAGTTCTAGGTGCAGCATACAGTACACTAATTTTCCTTACCATGTATTGCAATAATTTCTTTAATAATATTATCTTCCTTTATTCTTTTGTTTTTTGCAATTTCTTTACTTCTTTGAATAGCCATTTTCCTAATGTCATATTTCATATATTCCCATTGCCCACCATAGGAATTCAATTTTTTAGCTTTGTTCCAGCAGTCCTTAATGGTCAATCTGACATTATTCAAAAATTGTTGATCTTTAAGGAGCATATTATTCAATTTCCAATAACAAAATTTGGTTTTGCTTTCTCCCACTGTATCACTCAAGTTTATTGATATATAAATTAGGTTGTGGTCTGTAAGGACTGATGGTTCTATTTTAACATCCAGAACTTGGTTTTCCAAATCTCTGGATACCAACCAGAAATCAATCCTAGATTGTTTGGTCCTATCTTTAGTACACCACGTAAATTGCATTTTATGTGGATTTCTGTCTCCATATGTCAAAACAGTTCAAATTTAAACAGAGGGTGTCCACTTCAGCAGTGTCAGGGCCTGTGTTTTGTTTGTCATTGCTGGATTTTGGTATTTTGTTCTGGTGCTCTTCTCTCCACCTTCCCCCTCCCTCTTGCATTTTTTCTCATTGCAGGTGCGACAGGTGACGGAGCGGGCCAATCTTTGCCGTTGCTGGTCTCCAGATGAGGCGCACCTGCGTCTCATCCCCACTGATCAGCTCCCCATAAGACTCTGATCATTCCTCCACCTCTCTGCCAGATTATTACCAGTTGCTTCACCCACGTTTCTCCTCGAGGTCTCCGTCTCCTGTTGGTCGCTGCCTCCTGTCTGGTTTCTCCGTCGTCTCCCGGGAGATCTAAGACTTTTATCTCCTCCGCCTTCGTTTTTTAGAGCTGGAGTGTTTTGTGTTTGCCTTGTGCTGCCTTGCCAGCGGTGTTTTTTTTGTTGGACATTAAAAGACTATTTACTGCTTGATTGTGTCCTGCTCCGCTACTGTCGGTCCAAAACCACGAACCTTAACAGAATAATCTGGCCATTATGGACCCAGCGGACTCGGACAGGATCAAGCAGATCCTCTCCTCTCAAGGAGCATTAGTGGGGCAACATGAGGCTACTCTTCGCCAGGTGATGGAGATGCTTCAGCAGCTATCCACCAGCGTTTCCCAGCTCGGCGATCGGATGGACCATGTGGCGACTCAACTCGCTCATCTCCCAGCTCCTGCCTCTCCTCCGCCTCCGCCTCCCTCTGCGTCTCCCGCTGCGCCGCCGTCAGCTGCGCCTCCCGCTGCGCAGTCCGTCGCTTCCTCTCTCCTGCCTCGCGAGCCGTACATTCCCACTCCCAACAGATATTCCGGTGATTTTGGTACGTGTACCCAGTTTTTGCACCAGTGTAATTTGGTTTTCAGTCAGCAGCCCGCGACTTATTCCACCGATCAGTCCCGCATAGCTTTTATTATGAGTTTGTGCGTTGATAAAGCCGCCGCCTGGTCTCTTGCCATCTCCCTCAATAATCCCACTCTGTGTTCCAATTACCAAGCGTTTATTGCGGAGATGCGCCAAGTTTTCGATCACCCTGTTAAGGGTGAGGAGGCGGTTAGTCGGCTGTTGTCTCTCGTTCAAGGGAGGGGTTCAGTGTCTGAGTATGCCTTACAATTTCGCATATTGGTGGCAGAGAGTGGGTGGCATGAGAGCGCACTTCCTGGGGTGTTTTATAAGGGGCTTTCTGATGAAGTTAAAGATGAGCTAGCTGCCAGGGATGAGACTAGCTCCTTGGAGGAGCTTATTGGGTTGGCCACACGGTTGGATAACCGGCTCAGGGAGAGGCGCAGGGAGAGAGTGGAGAGGCAGAGGGGCACCCCCCACCCGTCCACTTTTCGCCACTCTCTGCGGTCGCCGCCACGCTCTCCTGCACCGACCGTGAAGGATGCCAGCAGACGGGAGGAGGATCCTCCTCTGGCTCCAGTCCCCACTGAGGAACCCATGCTGCTGGGGCGTTCCAGACTCACCCCGGCGGAAAGGCAGCGCCGGCTCCGTCTGGGGCTCTGCCTCTATTGTGGCAATGCGGGACATCGCCGGGACACCTGCCCCTCCTTGACAAAAGAGCAGGCTCACCAACCGACCGGGGGGTACTGGTGAGCCGTTCTCCTTCTACCCCCGCAAGACGCCTTCAGCTGAGAGGTATGCTGCACTGCTCACACGCTTCACTCCCCATACAAGTTTTAGTTGATTCTGGAGCAGACGACAGTTTTATTGACTCAGATCTAGCCAAGCAGATCAACATTCCCCTGGCCATGTTGCTAGCTCCCAAGGAGGTCGTGGCACTGGATGGCCGGCTCATTTCTTCGGTCACTCACCGCACTGCTCCCCTTTCCCTCACACTATCTGGCAATCATACTGAAACTATTGAACTATTTGTTATTTCCTCGCCAGCCCATCCTGTGGTGTTGGGGATTCCCTGGTTAGAGCATCATAACCCTGTTATTGATTGGTCCATTCCTGCCATCACTTCCTGGAGCAGTTTTTGTCACCAAAACTGTCTTAAGTCAGCCATTCCCACTGCTGCCTCTGTTGCATCCGCACCCCCTGAAGACATTGACCTCTCAGCTGTCCCAGAGGTTTATCATGACCTCAAGCAGGTTTTTAGCAAAGATAAAGCTCAGTCCTTACCCCCGCACAGACCTTATGATTGTGCTATCGACCTGCTCCCTGGTGCCCCACTACCCACAAGCAAATTGTACAACCTGTCTAAACCTGAGAAAGAGGCCATGGAGACTTACATCCAGGAGTCCCTGGGGGCAGGCCTCATTCGCCCCTCTTCCTCTCCGGTTGGGGCAGGGTTCTTTTTTGTGGACGCCTACCACTTGGTGCGGATAAGAGAGGGGGACGAATGGAAGACTGCTTTTAATACCCATCTGGGCCATTTTGAGTACCAGGTTATGCCTTTTGGCCTCACAAATGCCCCGGCAGTGTTTCAGGCCCTTATAAATGATGTTTTGAGAGACATGTTAAATAGATTTGTGTTCGTTTATTTGGATGATATCCTGATTTTTTCCAGAGACATTAATGAGCATGTGGTGCATGTGAGAACTGTTTTACAGAGGTTATTGGACAATAAGCTGTTTGCAAAGGCTGAAAAATGTGAGTTTCACGTGTCATCTGTTTCTTTCCTGGGCTTTATTGTGGAGAAGGGCCAGCTCAAACCGGACCCGGCCAAGATTAAGGCCGTGTTGGACTGGCCCACTCCTCTGAACCGCAAGCAGCTCCAAAGGTTCCTGGGGTTTGCCAATTTTTATAGGAGATTTATCAAGAACTACAGTAGGTTGGCGAACCCCTTAACTCAACTCACATCTGTTAAACGTTCTTTTTTGTGGTCACCTGCGGCTGAGGCTGCCTTTAACCAACTAAAGACTATGTTTTCCTGTGCTCCTGTGCTAATACACCCAGACCCTCAACTGCAGTTTGTTGTTGAGGTGGACGCCTCGGATTCAGGGGTTGGGGCAGTCCTCTCTCAGCGCTCACCTGTGGACCAGAAGCTCCACCCCTGTGCCTTTTTCTCCCGGCGCCTCACCTCAGCTGAGAAGAACTACGACGTGGGGAACAGGGAATTACTCGCAGTGGTGCTCGCCCTCCAGGAGTGGAGACACTGGCTTGAAGGTGCAGTACACCCATTTATCGTTTGGACTGATCATAAGAACCTCTCGTATCTCCGTTCTGCACGCAGGCTCAATTCTCGCCAGGCTCGGTGGGCACTGTTTCTTGGAAGATTCACCTTCACCCTTACCTACCGACCCGGATCCCGGAACATCAAGCCGGACGCTCTGTCCCGCCAGTTCGCTCCATCTGTAGACGACACCCCGGTGGAGACCATTTTGCCATCAGCCTGTGTGGTCGGAGCGGCTAGATGGAGGGTTGAGCAGGTGGTCCAGGAGGCTCAGCAGGATCATCCCACACCAGAGGGTTGTCCTGAGGGTCGTCTCTTCGTGCCTCCCCCTGCAAGGTCCCCAGTGCTCCAGTGGGGGCATTCCTCCAAGCTGGCGTGCCATCCCGGCATTCATCGTACTCTCTCCTTACTGCAACAGCGCTTTTGGTGGCCATCCATGGCTTCAGACACCCGTGAGTTTGTTGCCGCCTGTCCTGTCTGTGCTCGCAGTAAGTCTTCTCATCGTGCTCCTGCCGGCCTCCTCCATCCCTTGCCCATACCGCACCGCCCTTGGTCTCATATTTCTGTTGACTTTGACACTGGTCTCCCGCCATCTGCTGGCAACACGGTAATCCTCACCGTGGTAGACCGGTTCTCAAAGACAGTTCACTTCATTCCTTTAGCAAAACTTCCCTCTGCTTTAGAGACTGCCAATCTCCTGGTGCAGAACGTCTTCCGTCTCCATGGCATTCCCCAGGACATTGTTTCGGACCGAGGGCCCCAGTTCACCTCCCAGGTGTGGAAGGCGTTTTGCCGGGCACTGGGGGCCTCACCCAGCCTGTCTTCCGGTTACCACCCTCAGACCAACGGCCAGTCGGAGCGTGCTAATCAGGATTTGGAGTCCTCTCTCCGATGTGTGGTAGCTCGCCTCCCGGCCTCCTGGTCCGCCCACCTGCCTTGGATCGAGTACGCTCACAACTCCCTGGTCAGCTCGGCCACAGGTATGTCACCGTTCATGGTAGCTAATGGCTTCCAGCCCCCCCTATTTCCCTGCCAGGAGGCGGACGTGGCCGTCCCTTCGGTTCAGGCCCATCTTCGCCGCGCCCACCAGGTTTGGCGAGAGGCCCGTGCCGCTCTTACCAGGACTGCCGCTCGCAACCAGCAGATCGCCAACCGTCGCCGGACCCCTGCCCCCGCCTACAAGGTTGGTCAACAAGTCTGGTTGTCGTCTCGAGATCTCCCTTTGCATGTGGACTCAAGGAAACTCGCTCCCCGGTTTATTGGTCCCTATACCATTGAACGGGTGATCAATCCCAGTGTCATGAGACTTAAACTGCCACCTTCTCTCAATGTTCACCCCTCTTTCCATGTGTCTCTCCTCAAGCCAGTGTCCCACAGCGCCCTGAGCCCTCCGGCCGAGCCCCCTCCTCCCACCCGGCTCATTGAAGGGCACCCTGCCTTCACGGTCCGCCGGATCTTGGATGTGCGTCGGCGGGGTCGTGGGTACCAGTATCTTGTGGACTGGGAGGGCTATGGCCCTGAGGAGCGCTCCTGGGTGGGCAGGCCTCTCATCCTGGACTCCTCCCTACTAAGTGACTTTTACAGACGTTATCCTGACAAGCCTGGCAGGCCGCCAGGAGGCGTCCGTTGAAGGGGGGGTACTGTCAGGGCCTGTGTTTTGTTTGTCATTGCTGGATTTTGGTATTTTGTTCTGGTGCTCTTCTCTCCACCTTCCCCCTCCCTCTTGCGTTTTTTCTCATTGCAGGTGCGACAGGTGACGGAGCGGGCCAATCTTTGCCGTTGCTGGTCTCCAGATGAGGCGCACCTGCGTCTCATCCCCACTGATCAGCTCCCCATAAGACTCTGATCATTCCTCCACCCCTCTGCCAGATTATTACCAGTTGCTTCACCCACGTTTCTCCTCGAGGTCTCCGTCTCCTGTTGGTCGCTGCCTCCTGTCTGGTTTCTCCGTCGTCTCCCGGGAGATCTAAGACTTTTATCTCCTCCGCCTTCGTTTTTTAGAGCTGGAGTGTTTTGTGTTTGCCTTGTGCTGCCTTGCCAGCGGTGTTTTTTTTGTTGGACATTAAAAGACTATTTACTGCTTGATTGTGTCCTGCTCCACTACTGTCGGTCCAAAACCACGAACCTTAACACAGCAGTATAATTAGCTCTTATAGGTCTTGATGGGATGCAATCTAATAAGGGATCTCTTATAGAGTTCCAATCTCCTCCTAAAATTAGCTTTGCATTAGGAAATGTACAGTATTTATTAAACTGGATATCTCCTCTTCAAACTCCCGAAACAGTATTCTATTCTGTGAGCTGTTATTTGTGGCATAAATATTACCCATGATAAAAATAATGTCCCTTTTCTCCAGCGCTAAAATTAACCATCTTCCATATTCATGTGCTTTACTTTTCAAAATATTACCACTAAATTGTCCTCTCAAAAGTGCAACACCTGCGGATGTATTAGATCCGTATGACATCCAGACATTATCACCCCATTGACTCTTCCAAAAGTTGTAATCCGATTTTAATGCATGTGTTTCTTGTAAAAAATAAAAGTCAGCCTTAAGTCTCTTACAAAACAAAAAAATGGCCTTTCTTTTCAAAATATCTCTGATACCCCGAACATTAACAGAACACACTGATAAAGAAACCTTCCTTCTAATGGATTGAAAAAAATATAAATAAAATAAAGTGCCCACCTGAAAACTAAGGGGGCAGGTAGGCAACCATAAATATACATGCCTATCCTAACATGTCCAAATTACAGCCAAATCTTGCTGCACCCGATATTGCATTACTTCAAAACCAACTTAACTGTCTGCATGACGCTGACTTTCATACCTTCAGTTCTCTCCTGTCAACTAAAGCTTTGGCTCCGATGAAGAAGGCTTTCTTCCCCTCCTTGCACGCCGCCTCGATGTGGGCCACAGTCTGTTTCGAGTCTCTTTGGGTGCTTTTCATTCCATAAATTGGTCTCCTCGTCTCCTCCACTCGCTTCCTCTCCTCGCGTCTTAGCTCCGCCCAGCGAGGACATGAAAGAGGGATGCGAGGAAGGGACGTGAGGACAGAGGAGACGAAACTCCAAAATGAAAAATCCTCGCTCCACAGCGTCAGTCCGAAGTGACGTCAATTACTGATGACGTTTGCACAGCTGTAAAAGCTGTAAAACGTGATATTATGGTCAGATCTGCAGTCAGACTGTTCTACTCCTGATTGCTATTGATGAGGTTTCAATTATATGCCATTAGAGGCATAACAGAGGACAGGTGTGTGGTAGATTAAACCAACAGCCTTGTAGCCTTGCTTTAAAAAACCGTAATATACCAAGAATTTTCATTAATTTCTTGGTGACAGATACAATTGTTAAAAGGACACAGTTGAAACAAGAATCAAGATTACATTTGTGAAGACCTGCTCCCGCCATGATTCAAACGTGTGCCACATACGACACGCCCCTTAAATAATAAAAGACTTCCGCGTAGGCTACACCGGTGTATCCTCACTCTGATCTCCTTCAGAAGCCTCCTCTCTCCTTGCTCCTCGTCTCCTTCAAGTGCATTTAAGCAATTGGAAGATCCTTCATCATGGTGGAGGGGAAACGACTCCCGGGTCGACGAAGGAGATAGGAGACGAGGAGGCACAATTCAACGTAATGAAAAGCACCCTTTGTCCTTCATTGTCAAGTCTTCCCCAAACCTCAGCTTCCTGGCTGCGAGGTACTCGGATCCCTTAGTGGTCTTCCCGATGAGGTCTTTGGCTGATCTGGATGAGAATCTGATGATCACTGGCCGTGTCCTCTCTGCGTCTCTCCGTCCGATCCTGTGGGTGATGTCAATGTGAAGCTGCAGGTGGTCACCAAGGTCTGGAGCAATGGCTCGGCAGATTTCCATCACACGTTGTTTGAGATTTTCTCCCTCCTGTTCTTTCAGAGCGTACAGCCTCAGGTTCCATCTCCTCTGGTACCTCTCTGCCTCATTCACCTTGTCCTCCAACTCTGCGAGCCTTTCCTCGTGAGCGGAGACTGAGGTCTTCATCGTGGTCACATCAGCTTTCACATCTTGGAGCTCTTTAAAGAAAAATTCAGAGCTTTCTTTTAAGGCATTGATACTTTCAGTGTTTAATTTGATCAGCGTCGCCAAACCATCTGCCTTCTTCTCTATGCCATCAGCCCTTTCGTTTATTTTGTCCACCAGCATTCTCACAATGTTGTCTTGCAGCTGAGTAAGGGTTAATTCAGTTCTCTCCCGCTTAGCAGCCGGAGTGTGTTCGGCCTCAGGTGAGGGAGTCCCCTCACCTCCGTGCGAGCTGGCATAGCTGTGCATGTCAGCGGCAGTAATCACCTCCAAGTTTTCCCCAGCACCGAAGAAAATCCTGCTGGTCAATTCAGGAAGAGGGAGTTCTTCAGAGGTAATTTGTTTGTTCGTCGTCTTTCTGTATTTTCTCCTTTTGTTACCACCTGGCATTTCAATTGTCCCAGCTGCAGATGTACTTTTATTAACTCTCTGCGCAGCAACTTCCTTGTTGAGTTGACTTGTGTTTTAAAAACACGAAAAAAAAGCGTAGTCCAGTTTGCAAACTCTTCTTTAGTTAGTCTACAATGTTTCGTCGACGTTGATTAATTGGCTGTTTTCAGGCGTACATTGCTCTTTATCAGTGGCGTCCGCAGCACATGTCGCCTCATGGGACCGACCGGGCGCCCTTTGTCATCCCTGCCTGTCTGTTCTTGACGCACATGCAGTAATGGTAATCGGCGTCAGCCGTGATGTCACCGGAAGTTATGCCAGACCAGTATCATGTTTACCCGGCAACGGAGCTCTAAAGTTTGGGAGCATTCACAAAAGAAAGGATAAGCATGTGCAATGCAAAATCTGCGAGGCAGAACTTGCCTTCCATGGCAGTACGAGCATCTGAAAAGGAAGCACGTCGTTGTGGCTGGTTCAACTTCTGACGACGAAGAGGGACAGTCGTCTCGTTAAGCTAATTGGCTACGTAAACACTGAGCCATTTACTTATACTGATAGCTGTAAACGTTAACACTAACGACAACGATTTCATTAGCCTTACCACATATGTGTTTGCTGTAACGTTATGACCAAGCCAGTAACATGCGCACCTCGGCAAGCACGTGTCCTGACTGTGGACCACTAGTAATGCATTACCTGGATTATTACCTGCATTATTTTACATCTGCTTGCTTTTTTTATTTTGAGCGAATCTGAGTTGTGGAATTTAAACGGAGACCAAAAGCTGGAGTACGGGCACAGTGTAAGAGTCAGACGGATCTGTTTGGTCAGCTGACAGTGAACTTCACAGTTATAACTGTTATCCTGGAGATATCAGGTAAGAGAACATTTCCCTGTTATTTTCTGTAAATTAATAACTTAACGCAATGTTTGTGTTCATTCTCTAACTTAGAATGATGATGTTTTCAAACTGTTAGGGGAGCTAACTGTTAAGTAAATTAGCTAATGTC
Organism: Chaetodon trifascialis; assembly: GCF_039877785.1. NCBI lineage: Eukaryota > Metazoa > Chordata > Actinopteri > Chaetodontiformes > Chaetodontidae > Chaetodon > Chaetodon trifascialis. The sequence goes on along the minus strand of NC_092065.1, from coordinate 3,820,402 downwards.
ACAGGTAACAACGTTAGCCAGCTTGTTGTCATGAATCATGGCGTTAATATCTTGAATGTGGTTTAGACGGAGGTTAAAGTGTTTTATGAGTAATCCAGCTGGGATTAAGCCCTCACTAACATCTGAATATCAGCGTTGCATGTGATGATCGATCATTAAATGTCCAACGTGAGGTGCGACAGGTGACGTCATTCTACATTGTAATGAGCCATGTGCTTCTGTTTGTTAGAGAAACGATGGAAGATTCAATGATGGACAGATGAAGAAAGCTACAGTTGCATCAGAGCAGATTCATTTCATTAGATAAATATCACTTTTTCATTTAGTTGTCTTTAGTTGTGAAATAATTCTACGGAGGCGAGAACACTTGCAGATGATATTCAATCGGAGCTTTACAGGAGCTACAGATGGCATTTGTTTTGTTCCTTTTTCAGAGCTCATATGGTATTTTCTGCTCTCGACATGTAAAGGCCATTTTAATGAATATAAAAAATAGATGCTATTGAATATTATTACATACCCTATCTTTAACTAGTATTTAGTATTTACTAGAATTTAGTAGAACAAAGAAATTTGTAAACATGACCTGTCCTGTCTCTGTCCTCTCTGTCTTTGCAAAATTTGAAAATGCAGCATCTACTGAGATCCAGAACTGCCTTGGGAGTTGCTGTGATGTATTGTTGGGTTGTTGGTTTCAGCAACTCCACTTCAGGCCTTCATTCAACCTGCAGGTAGCACCCCTTTTCTCTTCTCACTCACATACAAACACATATTGACACATGATATGATTCAGTTACTCAGTGGTGTGAAATATTTTCGGTTTGATCTGAGCTTTGGTGTGTGCAGGTTAGATGGCAGATAACATGTGATTGTGATTAAATATACAATTCTTAAAGTAAGTGCCTGTATTATACACAAATGAGGTTGCACAATATGCTGAAAAAATCATATTGCAGTTTGTTTTTTTTTTGACGAATTGATTAGTGGGAATGATTATTTTTACATCATAATGATATGACATTTGTTGGCATCTGTACCCAACTGACATGTTTTCTAACATCTGGAGAACAAGATTTCTAGGCCAGAGCATCTCTGCATCATTTTTGTCACACATTTGATTGTCATGTCATCAATCAAAAACTTGCAGCTTCTGCAGTTTGAATATTGCACTTGGCTATATTGCGACTTTGATAACATTTTTATCAACTGTGCAGCCCTACCCCTAGTTGCCCCAGTGCTGTGCATCAGTGTGTAAATGTGTGTGTGAATGACTAGGTCTCCCTGATGAGCTGGTTGGCACCCTGCATGGTAGCATATATGCACTTAATTACACAGAAATACAGTATGTGGTATGCAGGCATGAAAATCACTCACCTTTCGGCGAAATTCGCCGTTTTGAAGCCGAAACAGGTGACCTACGTGAATCGTGTAGATCCGATGAGAAAAGTTCTTGGGGGGGGGGATGTGCGAGCACGTGATGCCGCGAAGAAGAGGAAGAAGACCGCGCAATTTTCAAGGACGCAGAAGCTAGAAGCTGGATTTACCGTGGATGTATGGGATTTACCGACTGAATTTGGTGAGTGATAGTTTCAATCATTTTTAGATTGTCTGATAGCCTATATCTAATTTACCCAGGAGCTCAGTTGGCATAAGCTTATAGCGTCAACTACAACTTGATGAATTGAACACAGCGAGGGAATAGGCTACTAGCAGCTACATCAATGAACACAACGTTAAGCTGCTAGCCAGCTAAAGCTCCGGTGGAAAATGATTAGGCGAGCTGACGCTACTTATATTGTTATCATGGCCGGTACTTTAACGTGTTAGTTAAGATTAATAAAAAAAAAAAACAGCAGAGTTTCCCCTGCTGTAGCTGATCAGCTGACATGTGGTCAGAGTTGTCACCGCATCACGGTGCATTTTCATTATCATAAACTTCAACCTCAGAGCTGTCTGTTCTCAGATTGTCCTGACCTGTCCCTGAACACCACACAGGGACAACATGGAGCTGCCTGTGTAATTGGTTACTGAGTTTTAATCATGTTTACATCAGGCTCAGTTCAACACATCAGTTTATGCTACTATGAGTTTCATCCCAAGGTCTCAGTTAGGTACCACCATGAAAACAGTGAACATTGTTTTGTTGCTTAAGCCTATGTATTCAGTTATTATTCAATGGTAGATACTAAAATCCATGTGAAAAAAAAAGCTTCTCACTGTTCTCAGATCAAATATTTATATGCCATTCATTTCGATTGATTAATTACAAAGCCTCTAATTAATTAGATTTTTTTTTTGTAATCTCCCGGCCCTACTTTTAGCTTTGAGCTTGTATAGCTAACGGAAAATCACAGAAAAGAAACACTGGTAATAGTGCTTCTTTCTAAAATCTCTATTACTTGTTTTTCCGGGGTTTGAGGTGAGAGGACTGACAAAGCTGAAGGTGAGGTGATCCTCTCGAGAGCACCTTAGTACTGTAGATACTGCATAACCCAGCCTCTGAAGCCTTTCGTGACACATAAAACATACATTGTAACGAACTCAGACATGTCCGAATTTTTAATAGCAGTCTTTGATGGTTTTTATACATTCATTAAAACTTAGTAGAAAGTGGTTTTGAGCCATTTCAAATCATGGAAGCAGAGTATCTCATGTTCATAGAATGGGCGCTCCATCCACTGCCAGTCAGGGTGGCATTTCTTCCTGCGGAACAATCTGTGTGGGAGAAGGGGCGATATCCACAACTTAATTTTGTGGTGCTTATGTGTCACGTAAGGCTTCAGGGGGTGGGTTACAGTTTATACTTAAGTACCCGTAACATTAATACAAACATTATTTTTGCAGAATGAGTGTGTTAGGGGAGAAGGATGCAGCTCTTATTAAACAGCTGGATGCTGGGTTAAAATGCAGTTGGAAATGGTCCTGGCTCAAGCTGGAGGGAAAGGTGTCAGTAAAAGGGCAAGAGGTGTCCTTTCATCTACGGGATGTTTTCAACAAAATCAACAGGCAGGGATTTGCCAGATGTGTTCTTTGCCACAAAGACATCAATTATGCAAACAAAGGCAGCCATGCTTTGCAGGCTCACTGCCAGACAGAGATCCATAAGAAGAAGGTGGAGATGATTGCTTCTACACAAAGTGTTGCCAGCACCTTCCTTCCAGGGTCATCTAGACAGAGTCCTGCAAGCCAGAGTCAAGCAAGACAGGGCCCAGAGACTATCAGGCAGCAGTGCCAGGGAAAGATTCCTGTACCTGTTACAAACCGCATTGCAAATGCAGAGGTAGGTGGTGTACGTCTGTTAGTTAGCACAGTCAGCATCGACAGAGACACACAAGCACTTTGAGATTGTTTATTTAATGTAAATTTGTTGTATTGTTGTTGTTGTTGTTGTTGCTATTATTATTATTATTATTATTATTCACAATCATACACGATCTTACATTAATTACATAATTTGTGTTTTAGGCAATGGTCCTCGGAACGTTGGCAGAGCATTCCATTCCCTTTTCCATGGCTCCTGTAATTGTTGAGCTTGCCCAGACACTTGCATTGGACAAACCAGCTTTGCAGGGAATGAAGCTGTCGCGGACGGCAGCTTCATACAAAATGGTCCATGGTTTAGGTATTTACATTTTCTTTCTTAATACTTACTATTTTAGTGTTTGAATTTCCATCTTTGTGAACTTCACACATGTTGTACCATGTTGCTATACATTATGTACTGCTATGTTGCCAGAATGACCTGTATGATTTATAATTAATCAATTAGATTATGCATGTGGAGTGACAAATCTGTCCAACTTTCCATAGGGCGGACCTACTCTGAGAGGATCTTTTCTAACATGAGGAGATTTTCCTTTTCATTAAATTTAGATGAGAGCACTTCTAACAACAACAAAAAGGTTGGTCCCATATCAAACTACTACCATCAAAGTCCCTCTGTTTTTGCTCCAGTTATGTTCTTTCAAATGTTGCATGGCTAATAAACCTTTTTATGTTGAAGATCCTCTCCATGCTGGTCTGCTATTATCATGAAGACTATAGGAAGGTGATGGTTGAGCATTTGGGGTCGTTGGAGATCCAGAAGGTTAATGCTGCTACATTGGAAAAGGTGCTCTGTGAATTCTTTCTGAAAAACAACATCCCCTGGCAGAACCTTGTCAGTATGTTGATGGACTCCTGTAATGAGGGGCAGCAAGACCGGCCTTGAGAAAAGAATTCATCAACATTGCCCAAACCTGCTAGATATTGATGGAGACTCCTGCCATCATATCCACAATGCCGCAAAGAAATTCTCAGAGCCATTTGACAGCTACCTGGAGAGGCTGTTTAGCGATCTCCAGGTTGACCATCAATGGAGTCCAGACCAGGTAAACAAAATGCCAAGCACATTTGACTCTATAGTGCTTCACCGTCCTCTTACACTCCACCTATGTGAATTTGGTATAACCTGTATTTGTCAGACCACGGCTGCTGCCTGTCCCTGTGGCAAAACTATAAAATGTGTAAAATGTCTATGTCTATGTTTCTTTTAAAATCTTTTTCTGTCTTTTGTCAGGTGAGGTACCTCAAGGAGATAGCCATGATACTAAATCTCCCCGCCTCCAGCCCACAGAGGGGCTTTGTTCCGCATCGCTGGCTCTCGGCATATGATGCCAGCATGGCAACCTATGCCATGATGCCAGCCTACAAAGTCCTATATTATGGATACCTCTCCAAAGCAGACAAGGAGCTCTACAAGGAAACATTGGAAGTGATGTACGCCAAGTACCACGTCAATCAGGCTGCAAGAGCCAGAATCCTCCAGGTCCAGGAGGAACTCAACAGGAAAGGTGATGAGACTTGATGTGCCAATCCCTTATAATAATTAGCACTTATACTTGTTATGTAGTTACTAATCAGTAAGAATATGTACTGTGTTCTTCACTTACGTTAACTCATATTTCACAGGCATGACACCACAAGGCCGTGAAAGAAAAAGCAGGGTATGTCAGAAGTTGTGGCATAAGGAGACAGCCACTATCCTACGGCTCAGCATATACATGGGTGTGCTTTCTCTTCTCAAAGAATATGTCATGGTTTTCCAGGTGGGTACTCTTTGTGATAGGAATTACTGCAACGTGACTGCACCTGCATGCACATCCAATGTTGGCAGTCAATCAATTTCATAAGAATTTGTTTTACATACACAGGGTAGCCAGACATTGGTCCATAAACTACATGATCGGCAGCTTGAGCTGTTCCTGGTATACTTGGCTTGCTTTGTTAAGGCCGAGCATATTACTAAGGTAATTAATTTCTTACACCCACTCTGCTTACATTAGTTGATTGATTTTATCCCTATTTTTTATTTTCTGTTGTCTTTGCCATTAGTTGAGTGTTTCCTCTTTTTGTTAAGCAACCTGGGGTCTCTTGAAAGTCACTTAAATTATTACTCCCATTAATTACTTCCCTTACACAGCTGTCTCCCACGGCTCTAAGGGAGTTGGTCCTGGAGGATCATATGCTGCTGCCCTCCAAGGAAGTCTATGTGGGACAGGAGGCTGACACATTCAGGAGCCAGAATCTCAAACATGCTGTAAGTAGCCTGCATCACCTGCATGACTTTTTTCTCAGTTGTTTTTGAGACTTAAAATAACAGTCTTTGGTGTTTTGTGTCAGTTGTTGGTGCCATTCCTAGAGGACGTCAGGAAAGCATACATCACCACTGCAGTGTACCTCCAGAAGAAGCTCCCCTTGGCCAGTCCGACTCTGACAGCCCTGTCTGCTCTGGACCCTCTTCTAAGAGGCCACTCACAGGCAACCATCCAGCTGAAGAAGTAAGAATAACATTAAAAATGTTACCAGCCATATTACCAGGTGCTTTGGGATTTTTGTTTCTCATGTCCTTGCCCTGCAATTCTCATCAATTTCTTTGCAGGCTGAGTGGCATGCTGAAGCACCTTTTGCCAGCAGACCAGGACATCCAGGGAGAACTTGTGCGGTTCAATGTTGACCTGACCATCCCCAGTTTCAAAGAGGGAGAGAGCATTGTGGAGTGGTGGGGTCATGTCTTTGACAAGCCAGATAAGTACCCATCCCTGAGTGCGCTGGTTAAATGTTGCTTCTCCATCTTTCATGGACCAAGAGTTGAGTCTTCATTTAGTCTAATGAATGATGTAATTGACCAAAGGAGTGGCAACATGAATAAAGAGACATTTAATGCGATCCAGACTGTAAAGTACACCCTGCTGTCTAGGGGGAAGACAGCCATACAACTGTTCACAAGGGAGGATGTGAAGTTTGGGGAGGTGGACAGAACAATGTGTAAAAACATTTCCTCTGCAGCAGCCACGTATAAACATCAGCAGAAGCTGAACAAGGAGGAGATGCAGCAGCAGCAGCAGAGCAAATATGACTCTCGAGCAACTGGCAGTGCTCAGCAGGCCAAGAAACAGGCTGCTGAAGGAGAGAAGAGGGCAAGGCTGAGACATGTGGCAACTCAGCGAAAGCGGGCCATGGAGACACTGGCGCTCCAAGCAAAAAAAAAAAAAAAATGTAATTTTCCCTTAAAGCTATGCTTAAAGCTATGGTGTACAATTTGGAGGATTGGTAATTGTTATTAAAATTTTTTATAAGGTGATTATAGTCCTGTGGTCTGATCTACACAACACACAACTTAAGTATTTATTTTGCTGTTGTTTAGGTTTTACTCAGCTGTTTTGAACTGTTTGTTGCTAAAATATGTTGCTACATATTTCATTAAAAGTTGAATAAACTATCATGTTAATTGCCTTTATTTTTATTTAGCATATACCTTAAACACTTCAAGCTGAAAGCTGTTTTTACTAGCATGCATGTGCGCTTCTCGCTCTCTCAATGCCAAAGCATTGGGACAACAATACAAATACAACAACTAATACATAGATGGTTGATTAATTTGTAATAAGAAAAAATAAGTTTAAAAAAAAGTTAGGTGCATGTGTGTGTGTGTGTGTACAGAGGTAATCAAACAATTAGTATAGTATCATTTAACAGGAATAATAACCTGTCTGCCTTTACCTGTCTGTCTCCACCTGTCTGTCTCTACTTGTCTGTCTCTACCTGTCTATGTGGACAGAGCTGACAGAGGAGCTCCTGTCTCATACTGTCTTGTAGTTCTGCTTGAATTTCTTCTCAGATTAATGCTTTCAAATATGAAATATTGAAAATTTTCTTCCGGGGGAGCATGCCCCCAGACCCCCCTAGAGGGGTCCGATTCTTCTCACCTTTTTCACCCATGACCGGTTTTCATGCCTGGGTATGGCTTGTGCTTGTCTTGGAGAGATGTTATAGAGGTGTTATTTGGCCTTTAACTTGTTATGTACGTGTTATGTATGTTTATTTCTGAATATTGTTTACATTCTCATTTCCAACACTGATAACTGCTAATGATGAGAAACTTGCTTGTGTTTTTTTAGATCAAGCATTTGAACAAGGTTTACAGGGGAGAACAGGCACCCAGCAGAGAGACAAGTCCACTATTAGTAAGTATCAACTGCAGTATATAAGACAAGATATTAATCAATTATTATATATATATATATATATATATATATATATATATATATATATATATATATATATATATATATATATATATATATATAATCCACTATCCCTTACATTGTGACTGAGATCTGTATGTGGAGACAAATCTGTAAAACTTTAGGCTGAAAAAAAGTCCAAAAAAGTATTTTGCTGGAAGAGCTGGAAACACAGACAAGTCATCAGTTACAACTCACACGGGCCTCTCAATTGGCTGTCTTTTCACGCTTGACTTTTGCTACACTTCTGCCATGGTAGGTCTGCAAATAAAATGCAAATTGAAATCCTACTAGGACTTTTCAGTGAATCTTACTGTGTCCTTTTTCCCTCCCCCACCCCCAGATGCACCAAAGATCCAGCTGATTACTGCCAATTTGGAGGAGGATTCTTCTTTATCTGCTACGTTGCATTGTCACTTCTGGTACAGATTCATTGACCTTTTGTAGTATGTTTTGATTTTACTTAATAATACACTATATAGTGGGGGTTCTAAATTAAGACTGTAATGCTTGTCCACAAATATTATCAGAACTATGGTATACAGAGCCCCCAAGGGCAGCTCTTCACCAAAGGTGAAATCATGACCTCAAGTGATAGTATAAAGGAGTTGTAGAATCAATAGTGGTGTGCATTTTATTTGTAATTAAGTTTCCAACCCCACTTTAATTGAAACAGTGAAAATATTTCGATGTATCTATTCTGTATTTCCTAACTATGTTTTCAGTTGAGGATATTTCACAGCAACCTTTAACATGATATTTTTAGTCAGTACAGTAGTTATAATATTAAATGTATTACATTAAGACTGTAATTCTTCAAAAACTGAATCATTAAATATTGCAGCTCGTACTTCTGCAGGTTTTTAACTTTATTTTACATATTTAAACATTCAATCTAAACACAAAGACTGCAATTTACAGATGATTTTAATCTTTTTTTATGCAGTTTACAATCTTGAGCATGTGTTAACACACTTAATCACACAATTAATTTGGGAAAAATCTGTAGAATAATGGTATTTTTCTGCAGAACCTTTAATGAAAGTTAAATTTTATTTGAATCAGATATATTGTTATCAATATTTTACTTTAATTTTAGGGTTTTTGTTTGGCAGCCGTAGCTGCCAGTCATTCAACCGTTTTTTTTTTTTGGTTTTTTTTTTACAGAATTTTTTTTACAGTGTACACAATTACACATATGTATAGACATGTCACTGGGGCCCAGTATTAGGACTCTGCTATAATTTCTGTTGCAGCAGTAGGTTTCTAATGTAGGTTTTTTCTAATAGTTTTAGATCCTAATGGGACCAGTTTTCTAATCGTTTTACCTCCTAATGGAACCAGTAGCTTTCTAATGGTATTACATTCTAATGGGACCAGTAGGTTTCTAATGGTTTAACATCCTAATGGGACCATTAGGTCTCTAATGGTTTAGCATCCTAATGGGACCATTAGGTCTCTAATGGTTTTACATCCTAATGGTACCATTAGGTTCCTAATGGTTTTACATCCTAATGGGACCATTAGGTCTCCAATGGTTTTATATCCTAATGGGACCAGTATGTTCCTAATGGTTTCTTCTAATGGGGTTCCAATTCCCATTAGACCATTAGAAACCTAATGGTTCCTAATGGTTTAATGTCCTAATGGTACCATTAGGTTCCTAATGGTTTTACATCCTAATGGGTCCAGTAGGTTTCTAATGGTTTCCTCTAATGGTTCCTAATGGGGTTCCAATTCCCATTAGACCATTAGAAATCTAATGGTTCCTAATGTTTTAATGTCCTAATGGTACCATTAGGTTCCTAATGGTTTTACATCCTAATGGGACCAGTAGGTTCCTAATGGTTTCTTCTAATGGTTCCTAATGGGGGTTGGCAAAAATATCGATATGGCAATATATCGCGATACCTTGTTTTCCGATTCAATATCGATATTCAAAATTTGAATATATAATATTGAATCGGAAGATAAAGTATCGCGATATATTGCCATATCGATATTTTTGCCCACCCCTATTAGTAACCTAATGGTTCCTAATGGATTTTTTTAATGGTATTCTACTGGATTTTTCAGCAGGGTGTATTATGCTCTTTAAACAAAGACAAAGTATTTCAGCATGAAAGCACATATTTTTAGTGTCCTGTATCATAACTACATCTCTGCCGTTTGTAACAAAACAAATCATGTGAAAATCGGGTAAAAATTCGGGGAGTTATGATTATTGTAACTGGGCATACATCTTCCTCCACAGAAATAAATGCACTGGGGGCGCATGGGAGACCCATCCAAGATGGTGGCCGTGCTCTGAATCATGTTCATATTCACCCGCCCGTCTCTTCTGTCGGACCGTCCATTCTCTAAATTGTCCATGCAGAAACACACTGCTACGTTGCTCTGCAGAATGTTAGAATTAACCCATTAAATGCTGGGTTTAACAGTAGTTTCCAGTACACAAACGAATGAAAACAAAACTTAACTCCTACCCTTAATGAACTAAAAATGCTGTAACATGAATTAAGCACTGTACTTTTTAAACAAACAAAAACACATCACATGCTTTTTAAATGCTTTTAGATCTTTTTAAACTAAACCATATTTAAATGATTTTAATACTATTTATGGCATAACCTATGACATGTTTTTAACTGGGTTACAGAAGTATGATGGGTAAAGAGGGACTGAAGGGGGAAAACAAACTGTTGAGTGATTTCTCAACATGACCGTTGACAAAATAAATACATGTCCTTCTCCTGCTCCGAACTCCTCCCACACCTGCTGCTTTGCTTCCCCTACAGCAGAAGCTGCTGCCCATCGGGCCTGTCGGTACCTTGCAACTGCCTCTGGAGTCCTCTGAGATAACATATCCCAGAAGGACTCATATTCAGTCGGACGGCTTCCCTGACCACTGATGTCCACCACGGTGTTCGAGGGTTACCGCCCCTTGAGGCACCCAAGACCTTTAGACCACAGCTCTCCGCTGCAGCTTCAGCAATGGAAGCTTTGAACATCGCCCACTCAGGTTTGATGCTCCCAACCTCCAGAAAAGCTGCACCAGAGGTATGAGTTGAAAATCTCTTGGACAGGGGCCTCCTCCAGACGTTCCCAGTTCACTCGCACCACACGCTTGGGTTTACCAGGTCTGTCTAAAGTCTTCCCCCACCCTCGGACCCAACTCACCACCAGATGGTGATCAGTTGACAACTCCACCCCTCTCTTCACCCGAGTGTCCAAAACATGCGGCCTCAGGTCAGATGATACAATAACGAAATTGATCATCGACCTTCGACCTAGGGTGCTCTGGTACCATGTATACTTATGAGCGTTCTTATGTTCGAACATGGTGTTCATTATGGACAGTCCATGACTAGCACAGAAGTCCAATAACAAACAATCGCTTGGGTTCAGATCAGGGGGGCCATTCCTCCCAATCATGCCTCTCCAGGTGTCTCCATCGTTGCCCACATGTACGTTGAAGTCCCCCAGAAGGACTATGGAGTCCCCTACGGGAGCCCCATGCATGACTCCACTCAGGGTCTCCAAGAAGGCCGAATACTCTGAACTGCTGTTTGGTATGCACAAACAACAGTCCGAGTCATCTCAGTGATTCTATCAACTATGGACGTAAATTAGATTACCTCTATCGCTTGACCTCGATCTAAATGTATGTTTTTTGGCTTCTTGTGCTATCAATTATTTGCCAAAGTAGGCTATAGGTCACATACATCAAATATGTACAATAGCGTGCCAAGGTAATGAAAGGTCATCTAAAGTAAAGTTCGTTTCCATAGATTGAAATGTCAGCAGAGGCTTTCTGGTGTGTTCACAAAGGAACTAATGGGGTCAATGTGGGCAGAGAAGGATTAAGGTAGTCATGGGCCCCTAGGCTATTCTTTCTGTGGGCCCCCTTATGCATCATGCTCTCCCACAAACATACACTCCAGGTACACTAGCATTACTCTAACAGCCTTCAATTGTAATAAAAATACTACAGAAAGGTATTCAACCAGATTTTGGCTAAACCAAGACACAACATCTGCAGCAGCAGCACAGGCCACCCTGTTTTTCCAAAGCATAACACACTCTTACAAATCAAGCAGCTGGGCAAAAACAAATTCAACAAAACACAGTAACACAGCAGCAGCAGCAGCAGCAGCAAATGTAAGGATAATAATGGCAGCAATGCAACAGCACTGCAGCCCAATAAACACACTTTACCTTTACCTCTACCTTTACCAGCGGTCACGATCAGCCTCACCAGTAACTTTAGCTGGGCTGGAGCTAACTGCGGCTACGCCGATGCAGTGGCGAACCGTGGCCCCAGCCACTGGGCCTTCAGTAGGACCATGGGACCATATGTGGCAATAAACAATCAAACAAAGAAATAAAAACAATAGCCAGAATCATGTGACATGGAAGTTCAGTATATTGATAGTTTTGCAGGATTACAAATTTATCATGTGCCTGAACACTGCAATACCTAACATAACTTCAAACAATTAAAAAAAATTAAGATATAAAATTGAAAAAAATCAACTTAAAATCAATCACTATGCTCACAATGAGACCAACAAAGTCAACACCAGCAACTTGTGCCCATGAAGCAGTTAACAAAGACAATTCTGTTTCCTCATCATGGCAGGTGAAGCAAAGATGTAGAGCAGGAGTGGCCAACCAGTCAGAGACAAAGAGCCACAGTTTTTACTGTGTTACTGCAAAGAGCCACATCATACACATAGGCACACATGAACTGGCCCATTCTTCCTCTCACTCTCTCTCTCTCACACACACAGACCTCTACTCAGCCAGATACTGTAAATGTCACAAATCAACATGATAATGACAAAAACTGACTTGACTCCTACAGTACACAGGCCATTCATTTTAAACAGTGAACATTGTGTGTACTGTCTCATGAACACAAACTCTCAGTTCAACCAAGCCTTCAAACAAAAAAATAAATATTTGTGTCTTTATCCTGGGGGAGTAACGTCAGATTTTGAGCACAGAAAAATATATTTTGCAAGCACATAAATGATATTTTGAAAAGAAATTAAACTCAAGCCAAAAATAAATTAATTTTAGCGAACATAAATTTATTTTGTGATCAGTAAATGTGTTTGCATGTTTGCTATTATACATATTAACGTGCAATAATAACTGCTTTCATCTCACAAACTGATGCTCGGTGCGCCGGCAGACCACTGCGCTCTCTCCCTCTCTCTCTCCTCCCCCTCTCTCTCAGCCTCTGCACTTTACGCGCTCAGGTTTGTTCTCCACGCTCGTGCAGGTTGGCTCTTGCTAACTTGCACTAATCCTGGCAAACTGGGTGATGGTCGACCTTTTTGGATATTTCAAGTTTTTCTTGAAAAGACAGCCTTGAAAACGGAGTTTCAATTAATCCAGCAACCACACAGTCTTCTCCATTAATTTCCGCCATTTCTCTTCACGTTCTACCAGCTCGATCTTCTCTTTTCTCCTCACTCACTACACAACTACAACTAGGCGCTTATCCATTAAGTATTCGCGAATCCCCGGAAGATGATAGGAAATTATCCCGCTCACAATTTAACAAAATATGATTGACTAAGACAGCTGTCATTGTCAAATTGTGTCCACATTCGCTTGAGTTACACAGGCATTCGTTGCAGTTACTGAAGGCCCTGCCTGCCAGAAGGTGTCACTGATTTACCCAGATACCATTGAAAGGAAAATTGTGATTGGTCCATTTTCCATTTTGTTGTATTAACCCGCTGTTTGCCAGGACAAGTTTATAAAAATAATATAGAACTCATTGCTATGATTTCAGTGAGTAAAATAAATAAATAAATAAAAACAAAACAAAATAAAATAAAATAGTTATTTAGGAGTACAAAAATTCTTTCAATATTTTTTATTAGGCCTTCACTGAATATCTTGAAGGCCCAGAGGGTTCCCCTCTGCACCGATGTTAGCTTGCTCGTTGTCCGCCTCCGCCTGCTGTGGATGGTCATCTTGTCCGTGACAACCACGTGAAGATGCCTTGAAAAATCCTGTCAGTTTTGAAATGTTCTTCAGAAATTTTTCCTCTTTTTTCTTTCTCCTGCTGAGCTTTCTTCTTTTGGGCTCTGCTATATTTTTTGTCTGACATTTTGCCACTGTAGGACTGTGAGTGACAGCATCAATGGCCGCTGGTGACGCAAGTAAACAAATTGTTGAGTGCAAGCACCTGTTGATTGGATAAAAGTGACCCATGTCTGCCCAATCAAGTGCTTAATTTTTTGTGTCTGACCTTACGGACCAATAGAGGCCAATCCAATTTTCCATTGAAGTATATTTAAATTTCCGAAAATAATCTGACCAATCAGAGGGCCCCTTCACACGTGGGGCCCCGAGGCTGCAGCCTAGAGTAGTGTGTGCATCAATCCGCCCCTGAATGTGGGTCCAAGCAGTGATATCGCATGAAGATGACACAATTACATGCCTGGAAATGCAGTTGTAAAATCAATATCATCCCGTAATTGAGGTAAAGAAAGCAAACAAAACAGCTCGAAGGCTTATGCTAAAAATAATTCCTGTGGTGTTGATAGTAGATTAAGTTTAAGAATAAGATTAAGAATTACTTTATTGATCATTGCACACACATGCTGCAGTGGCCATCAAAGCGCTTCATAGATTTTTGAGGCCTGGCTAGTTTTATGCCCTGGGCGAACCATTCCGAAACAGCAGATAACATGATCTGAATTCAGTGTTCAGACTCTAGCAGATTTTTCAACCTGGGTCTTTCACCCTGTTTACAACCGCATTAACATTGACAACAGATGTAAAGTGCAATCTAAAACTTGACTTTTCTAGCCTTCTTTGATGCAAAATTATCAATTACATCATCATACGAAATCTGTTCTGCAACTGTATGATTGATGCTGATGATGGCAAGTCCAGAGAGACGCTCCTGTGGCATAGTGGACCTCAAGCATGTTTTGATAAGCTTCAGCTTGGAAAAACTCCTCTCTGCTTCAGCTACATACAAGTTTTTCACCGCAGGGCAATGATTTAAATAAAGTTAACATTAAGTCAAACAATGACTGCCAGGTGATGGTATCTGAACAGCAAAATAAATTATATTCTCAATGACTTACCAATTTGTATTGCTCGCACACAGAGAAGAGCTTTAGACACGGATGATTGAATTATGGCAACTACAAGCCACAAAAGCGCCTTTGAAAAATGAAGTCCCTTGAGATCTCACTGGTCTTGCAGAGGGAGGGAGGGAGGGGGCGAAGCAGTATCAGCACCACACATTGAAATCATGTCAATTCACTGTAGGGCATTTCAACATTGAAAAGTCATCATCTATTCTACATTGATTCAATTGATTCAATATAACTGTTTTTTCAAATGTTGAAATGGTATCTGTGATTAAACATTGAATCAACATAGCTTTTTCAACCTCAACCAAAAATAACCAATCTGACCAAAATCCAACATTGAATTAATGTCTTTTGTTATCTGGGCTGTCACTGGAAGGGTCAAACCAATTCTGAGTGCAGTCCATAGATTGGGGCAGATTTCTGCGCGCTCTTTCCCATGGATGAAAGTCAGCAGCTCAAGCAGAGTCATGGACTGTGATGTGACTTCAAACTAGCCTAGGTTGCCTATGGGTGAAATTAGTTGCATGACATGATGCCTCAATTCTAATAGTTGCAAGTTCAGCAAAACTAAAAACCAAATACAGTCGCCTTCTGTGGCTAAGTAGCAACATATTAGCAAGAGGCTAATAAATAGCCTATAGGCTACTGTTTTGTTTTGTTTTGTTTTACATTTTTCACATAATCCAATTAATTACATGTAGGTATATGGGTCTATATTAATTTTCTGAATGAAATACAATTTATTTGGAGGCAGTTTGTGTGGTGTGGCCTGGGATCATCTGTCTCCCAGATAGCAAAAACCTTTTGGCTTCAGTTTGGCCCAAATCTGGCTTGTCATTTTGGCAAGATTATGGGCGGATGTCTGGGCCCGACATGGACCAAATTAGGCAAGCCACGATTATCCCAGAAGAACCACAAATCTCCACAACTCAGCCAAAAAGTAGCCCAAACTGACAGGCCATAATGCATGACTGTTCCTACATTAAAGCCCCTGTTTGTGTATGTGTAATAACTATTTACTGCTGTATTTGAAAAAATAGGAAGATTTAAATCATTCCATTTCATTTTATTAATTGCATGGCAAGTAATGCAGTCTGACTGACAGACAGACAGACAGACATAGACAGAAAAACAGACAGAGACAAAAAACATGTTATTAATTGCATGGCAAGTAATGCAGTCTGACAGACAGACAGACAGACAGACAGACAGACAGACAGACAGACAGACAGAAAAAACAATATAACTGTAAACATGTTATAGAACATATCTGAAACATTAATGTTCAATGTGCTCCTGGCTTGGTCCTGGCTTGGTCCTTACTGGGTCCTGGCTGGGTGCTGGCTTGCTCTTTGCTGGGTCCCGGCTGGGTTCTGGCTTGGTCCTTGTTGGGTCCTGGTTGGGTTCTGGCTTCCTTGCTGGCGCTTCTTCCTTCCACCGTCTCTATCCCCAGCCCAGTAAAACCACTTCTTGATTGCTTTTGCAATGTCATTATCGGTGGCTGAAGAGCAGACAGGGTTTCTTCACACAGCATCTAAAAGTGATAGCATATAAACAAAGACAAACAGACTTACTTAATCTACTATAACCTTGGAATGCTTCATTAAAGAGGAACTATGCAAGTCCAGGTGCTTTTGCGCTGTTTTGCTAACCCTTGTCCTGGCCATGTGCATTTGTTTACAACAAATGTTATATATCATATACAATGGTACAACGTGTACATTTGTGTAGTTAAATGTTGCAAACAAGAGATTACATGTTATGGGGCATGTTTGAGCTGCGATGCACAGAGACGAGAGCTGGGACACCAGGGTGGCGGCCCTGATCTTGCAAAGTTGTTTTTCAGCTAAGAGATGCAGTAACTGACACGCAAGTGGAAGGCAGAAAGCCTCCATTCTCCCCCGTAATAAGTTAACCATCACAGTTACTCCAAAGCTGTTTAATTAAAGTACAAATGTAGCACAGTTAAGCCACAAATCCTGCATAGTTCCTCTTTAAAAGCTTTTATGCTGGTGACCAGCATAACCAGCATGGAATGCTGGTCACCAGCATCAAAACACAACATATGCTGGTTTTGCTGGTTTCTAGCTTTGCTGGTCTATGCTGGTTTTTCTAGCAGGGCTGTCAAAAAGATGTGTCCATATTTTAATGTTTGCATTTGTAAAGTTAACTATTTGTATGTCATAAAAGTTGTTTTACACAAAATTCTGCTGTCACATAGGTGTCTGTGTAATTGGGTTTTGGTTACGATTGTTTTTATATGAGTATGAGTCTAAAAGCTGTGAGTGCAAAGTCTTATGAGTACAACTCATTGAAGTCACAGCCAAGTCGCAGGGGAAAGTAATCGACTTGCCCTGCATGTTTGCGTCTGGGGCATGCGCATGCGCAGTTGGAGGAATCACGGATCGATTACTTTCCCCTGCGACTTGACTGTGACCGCAGTGACGTCATTTCAGCACTTTTCGAGTCGTACCTGTAAACTTGAAGTCGTATTCACAGTGAAGACTTCGTAGTCGTAGAAAAATTAGTTGTATTCATAAGACTTTGCACTCACAGCTTTTAGACTCATATAAAAACAATCGTAACCCGAACCCAATTTCACAGACTCACGTATGTGACAGCAGAATTTTGTGTAAAACAACTTTTATGACATGCAAATTGTTAACTTTACAAATACGAACATTAAAATATGGACGCATCTTTTTGACAGCTATCTTACACCATCTGATCTGACACGTCACGTCTGACACAACACGGAAGGGTCCGCGGCGCACAACTGTGCGCGGCGCACAGCTTCACAGACGAGTAATGTTGAGCAGTAAATCGAGTTCAGAAAGGCAACGTCATCTGTTGTTTACATTTCAGTCTGACTTTATACATGGCCCTGGGCCCGTTTCACAAAGCAGGTTTAGTGAAAACTCTGAGTTTGTTAAGCTTGAAATGAAGGAAACTCAGAGTTTTCCGTTTCACAAGGGAAGGTAACTCAAACCAGAGGTGGAGGGGTAACTCTAGCCTGTTTCACAGAGAGAGGTAACTTAAACTCTCGGTCAGTTACCATGGTAACAGACTCTATGAACCTAACCTGAGGCCTGTACCATAAAGCTGGATTACGGTTTAGCGAGATAATTTCAGGCTTAACCCTGGCTTTTCGGTACCATAAAGGTGGCTTACTTTCTATCGGGCTACGTTGCCGTGGTAACCTATGCTGAACACCTAACCTGCTCCGGAGCAGGATAAGTTCAGGATAAGAGCTCAGCAGGTATAAAAGCCCCACCTACTGACCAATCAGTTCTCTTGGAAAATGGCCTGTCCGTTTTATGAGACCCCGGTGGATCTTGGTGCACAGCTTGTGTGCGAGCGCGAGAGAATATTTAGAGATCGCTGTAATCTGTTCGAATTGTCTGATCAATCACTGTACGAAAGGTACAGGTTTTCGGGAGAGGGGTTACAATACATCTGTCAGCTGCTGGAGCCTTACATCAGTAATGTAACGCACCGCAACCACGCGCTGACAGTCCCGCAGACAGTGTGCATTGCACTGAGGTTTTTTGCCACAGGTAATATATTTCTTAGTGATGTTTGTAATTCTTATGATGTCTTTAAATCCCTCGTTGGATGGGTTACAAGCAAGCCACAGATAAAATGCCATTAATCAATTATTTGTTTAAGTAAATCATGGATTGATTGATTCATTCATTCATAGGTACTTTTATGTATTCTGTTGGCGATGCCGAAAACCTCGGGAAAAACACAGTATGTAGAGCTATTCATAAAGTCGCGGGGGCCCTGACTGAGCTTGTCGATGCATTCGTGGTGTTTCCCGGCCACCTGCCCACACAATGCATCAAAGAGGGCTTTTATGACATTGCAGGTAAGCAAAGTTGATGTGTAATTTGCATAATGTAGACTAAGCCCTGGGATGTTTGCTGTTGTATATTGTATTGTATATAGCCTCCAACATGTAGGCCTACATATACATATGCTACATGTATAAGATATAGCAAGCGTACTGACCACTTTGAAGTATATTTTTATACTTATGTTCTCTTTGCTCCACTCAGGTTGCATCTGAAATAATAAGGCTACAATCACATGCCATAACGAAAAATTTCATACACACATACATTTATGGAACACACAAATGTTATTGTAGTCAGATATACAAGTGCAGTCATAGTGGGGAAGTAATATTATAATGGCACTAACTTACGCATTGACACAGTCGGCGATTTTTTGCCAGCAATCCTTGCGCCGTTTGGCTGCTGCAACTGTGTTGCTTTTTGCCTGGATCATTGATTTGTATTCCTCGTATTTATTAATTATTATTGTTTGCTCCTCCGTAGTGAAATATGCGGCTCGGGCTGATTTTTCCATGTTTGCGATTGGTCGCATGCAGCAAACTCCGCCCTTTTAATGTGAGCGCGCACAGATCTAGATTGGACAAGCCTGAATTGAATTAGTGAGTTGATAGCCGGCTTTATGGTACCGAAAATCCGGAGGGCGGATGTCTCGTTAAGTGAAGCCCGATAAGTAAGAGGAAGCCTGGCTAGGTTAATCAAGCTTTATGGTACAGGCCTCTGGTCGGGACCAGGTTTTTCTTGATGAACCTCGAGTTTCTCTCTGTCTCCGCCCCCTGTCAGCCACACGTTTTTTGATTTCCTCATTCATTCAGTCAGCAGGCGAGTTTTGGTATAACGTAGTTCTGCCGACTGTTATTTTAAAAAATCAGTCAGTCGGTCAATATGAGAAGTCCACTTTTTTTCCACTAACATGGCATGTCTTTTTGACAACGATCCCGTGGATGAAGGTGCAGCATTACTGCGCAGCTAAATATTCGTCGGGAGATGGTTATCAGACCGCGCATTATCTTTTTGAACGGTACCGTTTCACGTCACAGTCCATCATCTACACACACAACCTAATCCGTCCTTACATTTGCAACATTACCAGCCGTAGTCATGCTCTCACACCCCAGCAGATATTGTGCGTTGCGCTGCGTTTCTTTGCAAATGGAAGTTTTTTGTGTAACATCGGAGATGCAGAGCACTTAAGCAAGGCAACTGTATGCAGGGCGGTCAGAAAAGTGTGCCTCGTGCTGAAACGGCTATTGCCCATCTTTGTGGTTTTCCCTGGACAAAGTCCAATCCAGTCAGAGTCATCAAGGAGGAGTTCCACAGGATTGCAGATGAATGATATAGAGATCCAAATGAATTTTAAATTATATTCCATTAATGACATTGTGCTGCAACCTCAGACTGGGATTAGTAATTTTAATTTCTTTTAGGATTTCCCTTTGTGATTGGCTGCATAGATGGCACACACATCCCCATCACAGCTCCCTCGCATAATGAAGCAGATTATGTGAATAGGAAGTCCATTCACAGCATAAATGTGCAGGTACATGTAGAGTGACTACTGTTTCAAAATGTTAAAGACTGCATCATAATTCAACATCTGTCATTCTCTGCACTGTCAAGATCGTATGTGATGCTGCATACTTAATTTCCAATGTGGAGGCCAAGTGGCCTGGGTCTGTTCATGACTCAAGGATTTATCGACTGCAACATGGTAAGCAGCCTAAAGATTTGCACAATATAATTCACCTGTCTCCCTCCTTTAATATACTCTGATGTGTCCCCTACACATTACAGGAGAGTTTGATGGCCTTCTGCTGGGTGACAGAGGTTACCCATGCCAACCCAGGCTGCTGACTCCTTACCCTGACCCTGAACCAGGCCCCCAACAGAACTTCAACCGGGCTCACTGCAGGACAAGAGCCCGGGTGGAGATGACCATAGGCCTGCTGAAAGCCCGTTTCCAGTGCCTACGTCACCTCAGGGTGACCCCTGAGAGGGCCTGTGATATTATTGTGGCATGTGTTGTTCTTCATAATATTGCCACTATTAGAGGAGAGCAACACCCTGCCCTACAAATTGAAGACCCTGATGATGACCCCATCCACCCGCCAGCTATTCAGGACAGCAGAGCAGTCAGAGACACCATATGCCATAGTCACTTCAGAGATTGAGTCACCATCATCACCATCACCATCACCATCACCATCACCATAGCAGTCAAATAAAGACACAATACACACTTCATTTGGTCTTCTTTATTTCCTACAAATACAAGAGCTAGATTAGTTAATGTTCCAATAGTTAACATAATTAACATAATTCACCTGTGACCATGCACCCACCTCTAATTTGTGTTCCAGTATTTCAATTTCTAAATCTGCCTTCCTAATCTGGTGGTCCAAGTATTGCATTTCTTTGTTGGTTTTTTTGGATTTTTTTCAGCAGGTGAATTTTATAAATCTCTTTTACTGGTAACACATAAGGAGGACATTAAATTATACAGTTGCACATGAATTCCACGGAATGAACCTCTGGTGTTTACTGAACATCCATCTTACTGTGTCAATCTGTGCAGTGGAAGTTGAGGGACTCTCCTGCTGCTGCCCAGCCATGCCCTGTTAAAGAGGATGAGAATGTGTTAATACTTCAGTGTAGGCTAAATGTCACACTCTATATTCCACCAGAATGTTAAGAAATGTAAATGGGAAGAGAACTATCAGTAACATATCAAGATGTTACCTCTATAGGCCTTTCTGGATCCCCCTCTGTAAAGGCAGCAGACACAGTTTCTTCATGCTCTTCATCCTAGATGAGTGATATGTTTCAGTATACTTAAATGACCATTTGGCAAAATCTTTGGAGTATTGCCTACTTACAGTCACAAGGTCTGTTGTGGCATGAGAGGGCTCCACCAGGCAGATAGCACCATCAGAATCTGTTGGGACAAAAAAAAATGAATAGGCTAATAAGAGATATATTGGCCTAGGCATATTACATTTTATAAAGGCACTCGTGTCTTGGGGGGTGAGCTCTGAAGATGAGCTCCCTCCAGGAATTCCCTCAGCCACTGGCCTTCCTAAATTCTGGCTTAGGGCCAGCTCCTCTGCCTCTGTTAGAGGTGGCGGTGCTGGGCCACCACCCGTTTTGCGGGCATCTGCCTTCTTTCTGTTGGCTGAGCAGAAGTCTGTGTTAGTTTAAATAGGCTTAATTATTTAACAGAATATGATATAGATGAGAAGACATTTATGTGTGTGAAAACAGCATTATGTTGGGGATAAAACAACAGCCACTTAATATTTACTTTACAATGTAAAACATGATCAAAATGAGGTACCCCTATTAAATTATGCCAGGGTCTTACCTGTTTGAACGATGTTTTTATATTTCATCTTAAGCTGCTGCAAAGTGCGCTTCTCCCCCGCGGGATTGCATGAAATAAATTAATAAGCTACCATTCAAGCAGTTTTCCCCTGTAATATTATTGCGATTGCAAAGGACTGCATTTAAACTCACGCACTGACCCGAGCAGCAATGTTCTCCCACGCCGTCGATGCAGCGGTGTGTTCAAACTCGCCGTATGAGCGCATTAAGATTTCTAGCTCTAGTGCGGTTAAAAAAAAAAAAAAAACAGCCCTCCTCTTCCCCGTTGCCATGGTGACTCGTCGAATCGGGGCTCCATTGATGTTGGCTTTTTGTAGTCACGCTTAACTCTGAGTTAACTTACTCTGATTTGATTGAACTAACCTAAATCACCTGTTCTGAAACCGGAAACTCTGAGTTTCCTATCTCAGGCTAGATCAACTCGAGCTTCAGGATTTGACTCGGAGTTTGTTGAACCTCCTTTGTGAAA